>NW_005187498.1:312106-318482 GCF_000239375.1 Pundamilia nyererei
ATTTGACCTTAGAGCTGAAGAAGCTTCTCGGATGAGAGGTGAAACGTCTTCAAGCAACTTAAAGAAGTCCAGACGCTTTTCTTTGCAAGCTCCTTTGACTTTGACAATAAAGCTTTTTTTGACTAAAGGCAGAACTGAAATTAACCAATAGCATCCTCACATATGTGGTCTTTCCGGGCCCTGCTAAATGCCAGCCTGTCACCCGATCAATAATAAGCATCCTGTGTCTTAAACAGAGGCTATGCTGTGCTGACTAGCCACAGTTTCTGTGATGCAGAGGTGTGGTATGGTGTGGTGTGGAAAACATCAGCCATCACTCTGTCTTAACTGAAGTTGTTAGTAGGGTTGGGCAATTTGACGAATATATCGACTATTGACTATAGGCTGTGTCCAAATTCAGGGGAAGGATGCTTCAAATGGTGCATTTGTAGGCAATGACGTCACAGCAACGTGACAAAGGCTGTCCAAATTCAAAGAGTCCTCCAAATGTGGCGACAAATGCATCCTTCATTTCCCCGAATTTGAACGATGGGTTGGGTGTATCCTTCGTGTCCTACCATATCCCAGGAATCACTGCAGGCCATACAGGAGATTTTTTTCTGATAACGATGGCAGTTGAAGCTGGAGAGGAAAACACTTTCAAATGTAACTATATGAAAATCTGGTGGTACAAAAGTAACATTTTCATAGCAGTTGTATTGTTAAGCTTTGGGAATCTGCATAGACATGTTTTTTATTAAAATTAAAATAATTGTAAACTAGCTTGTATGGTGGGTCCCGTGGTTTTTTTATGTATTGCTGCAATTATGATTTTTGCGAATTAACCTTTTTTGTGATATGTGTTAGGCAAGAAAGACCAAATGGCTTAAAATGATAGTAGAAAGTGATCACCTCTTCACTGGGGTGAAGAATTCGGCCACTGTGGCATGGAGGTACAAGAATAATCAATTTACACATCATATTTATGTGAGTACGGATTTATTAACCCTCATGCTGTGATGTCAAGACCGTACTCCTCTTGTGTTCTGCCGTGAAAACTTTTGGATTTAGGGATTATCATAGTTGCCATGGCTTTTCTCTCTTCTCTGTTTTTTGTGTTTAGGACAATTCTGGAGAAGATGGGCCAGCAGGGGAAAGTCACCCCCTTGCACGCCAGAAAAAAATGGGGTAACTTAAAAAAAATACAAAGTATGTATGTGTGTTATCAAGAAGATAATTCTTAAGAACACAAGTTAATAAATGTTTTAAAGTTTTTGCGCTGTGGCACTAACGACCAGAAAAACACGGAAGTAAGGGCGGACTTGAACAGAGGCTAGAAGGCTGTCCATTTCACAGCTGTTCACTTCCATCCTACCCGGCCGTCAAAGGATCCTACCTATGTGGAGCAGGTAGGTAGGATTCTTTGAAGCATCCTTCTCCTGAATTTGGACATATCAAATGTCTTGCCAGCTTTATATACTCGGAGACCACGGCTTCTCACTTCAAACTGGCCTGCAAAAGTACTGCATTTGAGGCGGGCTTCCTCATTACTGGAAAAACAAGACGGCTACCACAGAGGTTTGACCTGGGTAACTTACAAACATTTTGCTGCATTAGTGATCCCCACCAGTTTCTGATTTCAAACACTCTGATGGTTTTTGTGCCTAGGATAGAATTAAAACAGAAATGCAGAGAGGCCAGGACAAATAATTTCTATTCCTCTAACTGCCATCCTTGAACACTTCCCAGTCAGTATGCTCAATGCAGTCCTATAATACTGAAGTGACAGGGATCAGCTCCAATGAGATGTGATCTTACATGCTATGGTGTGGAAATGCTGCACCTTGATATGTCCCAGGGATGTTTCAGTAAACTTTGTCCAGAATATTATGGTCTCTGGATGGGAAGTCACTGTACTTATGTACTTAAGATTGCTTTTCTGACCTGATTAAAACTGTTTAGTTTTCATTTGTTTAGTTTGGACAAATAGTTATTAGCATAATAAAATGCTAACCTAACATAAATTTGCCAACATTTACGTTGAACCTTTTTGTAATTGGTGCATCTTAAATGTTGCATGTTAAACTGTAGCTGTGTGGAAATGCAGTTTCTGGAAAAATCTTCTGAAATTGTATGGATGGAATTAGAAACATAACCTAATGGAGCTAGCATAGCTATAGGCAAAAAAAAAAACAGCAGCCAACACAGTTATAAATTTATAGGTTAAATAAAAAAATTTATTCTTATTTTTCTCTGTTACTCCTGCTTGACCATGCCAAGGTGTCAAATCTAAACATTCCCTCAGATGCTGCTAGACTTCCAGAGACATTCTTTGAGATCTGTATCATGATATTGCTGCCTATGGCAATGTGAGATGCCAGTAGATGCCTCTTTGAAAGTCAGTATTAAAAGTGAAGAAGGGCGTCTTGTCAGTCGAATAATTAAAAGTTTATCAGACAGAAGACTGGTTTGCCTTGTTTCGAAGTTCTGGGTTTTGCATCCTGTTTGGATTTATTTTCACTGATCGTTTAGTTTTCACTAAGCTTTTACTTCTGATTTCACTCAGTTTGTGGCTTAGTTAATGCACTAAAACATACCAGTTTCAGGTATCATAATGCACCTTTTTAGGTAGTCAAAGAGCTAAATGTGACATGGACAATAAGGACATCTTAGCATACTCACGAGATACCAATGGAATTAACTAAATGTCAAATACTGACAACCTACGAATGAAAAAGTAGTGTTTCACCAGCATTCACCAAAATTTTGACACCTCATCATTTTCTATATAGAAACAAATAGGAAGTAAATTTGGGTCACTTTTCCATAAATCATTTTGTGCTGCATTGTCTGAACAACCTCCCCCCTTTTTGTGGAGCTCCTTGATTAGACACCCTGTTGCAATGGACATGAAGTACAATAGAGCTGGTCAAAGCAAATGTCATGGACAGAATGTAGAGAATACTCTTGCAATGGTTGTTGCACTGTCTAGAAACTATATCCACGGGAAGGATCCTTAAGAAGCACCAAACTCTATATATGGCAATTCTGTTGCCATACAACTTTAATTATTTGTCAGACAGGATGTATGTAAATATCTACAACTATTTGTATTTCACTGCATGTTTATGCCTTTATGGAATATAAGTTGAGAGGTCATGCTGGTATCTGTATACCTAACTCTATCACACACATCTGACTCAACCAACATACACCTACCTCAGTCAGTCCAGTTGACTTGACAGGCATAATAACAGCTTGCGTTTTATTCAGGCTCTAAAAAAGGACTAAGCTTTATTTTTAAGCTTTAAGTCGATTTTCTTTGAGCACATAATCATACAACAGTAACTGCATGTTGATGTTTGAGCACTTCCATAGCACAGGTAACCTACAGCTCAATACTGTGCCTGAATGCCTCCTGTGTAGACACAGATGGAGCTCCACAGCTGCTGCTGCTGCTCTGCTAAAGTGCTGCTCACGCAGTGGCTTCTTTTTAGACACGAGTTTAGTCACTGACACACACACATACACAGGGAAAGCTGTGACATAACTAAGACCACAAATATGCTGACATGATTCATCTTTTGTGATTTCACTTTCTGCATCTCTCTGTCATATAGTTTTTCCTCAAGGACTGTGCAGAGTTGCAGAATTTGTTTCCTACATGGATAATTGTGTTTTCAGACTGGAAAAATGATAAATTATCACTCAGCAACAATGAAAGAGATTAAGCCATTGTGCAGAAATTGAGGCTTTCTCTGATAACCGAGATGATACTCCTGCTTTTCCCCCCTTTTTTAAACATTTCCTGGTTAATTTACTTAACTGAGTAAAAGGTGATTGCTTTCCAGCATGTGTCACAGCAGCATCAGAAAATGCCTCAATGGGGCATTTGGTTCCACCAAGAGTGCTTGCTCTGTCTAGCCCATTTCTTGAACTAACTGTATAAATGTCTGGAGGGCACAATTACAACCGGCAATGGAAAAGAAAATGTTGGCATTGAGAAGAAAAACGAGGTGTAATCTTACTTATTTTTCTTATCTGTGGAAGTCCAGAAAGACTGAGAGGGTACAGTATTTCCCCAGATAAAAGCCCAAATGATATTCCACACACGGAAACAGTGACTCAGAAGTACACAGTGGATCTTGCTATCTTCACTTGGTATTCCTATTGGTTTGTTTTGAACTAAACTAAAGCCTTCCCTGTCTGCCGCTGACTTATGAATTTAGCTTTTCTAAAAGGAAAATAAATGAGTGTATTTTAATAATATATTATCAGCTTTATTCCTTCTCACAGAAAAAAGCAAAAAAACAGGGCAGGTTCAGCGATTGAAGACGTTTGCAATGGCATGAGTCGATTAATTCCACACACTAGATCTTAATTAACTCAGCATAACCACACAGATGATTTGTGTGCTGATGGGATTTGGTGAACGGAGATGGCTGCTTGAAGTAGATATGGTCATTCAATATTCATTATCTTCTTGTCCCATTTTCTTACAGGGCTGAGCAGGTCCTTCCTGAAATCAAGATATCTTCCTTATGTCTTCAAATGCATAAAAAGTTCAATATGAAACCTTTATTTTAAATAATTCTATCAAAAGGCTGAACTATTTTAAAAATTAATCAACCTTGAAAGTTTTTTCCCCCACTGATTTAACAACATTAAAATAGTTTTTAGCCTTTCCCGTGAATCAAATATAAAATAAGCAAATTTGTTTAAAGTGAAAACTGCTTTTAGAGCTCTAATTCTTCCTGAGTTGCACATTTTACTTCAGGGCCAATTTGTTTGCACTAAATGTTATTACTAAGGATGTAATGTAATGCAATGTGTCTTCCAGTGTTAGTTGACTGTAACTAAGATGAGGAAAAACCTCAGAGGATGGATTTGTTGTCTTTATCAAAAGCCAATGAGGAGACAAATATAAACCATTCATCTGGCCTCAGTCTCTCATCACAAACCCTTGGGGAGTGGCATTAACAGAGAGACAATTACAGAGAAAACGTGACGCTGTAAGTGTGTTGAAAGGATGCGCCATACTGTTGCACAAACCCATAATAACATGTGCAATTGAGTAGGCTCTTCTCCAAACATGTTATTGTTTCCATTATATTTGCACTGACAAACTGTGGTGGAACACCATGGCACTGAACACAGTAACCTCCTTTCATCTACTCTGTGTGCACTGAGCAGGGTCTCAGTGGTGTCTTGCTTTCATTATTGTTTTTGTTTGTGGGGTTGAATAGTGAACAAAACAAAAGAACATACAAGCTCACATTTATGCTGTTATGAGTTACAGATTCTTCAAAATTGCAGATAAGGACCACTGTGTTGCAGTTTCCTTTTGTTAACAGATCGAAATGCATTAATATGCATTTTTTGGCTGCTTATGTGAAATGAAAATTTTTTAATAAATGTTTTTTGGATGTGTTATATTTTTTTATGAAGCAGGGTATTGGCCATTTCACAGAATTCTGCAAATTGCCGATAATTGTAGTAGTTGTTAATTTATTGTTTCCGTTATGAACCACTGTTGTGTTGACATGGTTATTCTTTTCCTTATCGCATTTTATTTAATGACCTGATGAAAAACCCAGGGGGTCATGTGACTAAGTTAGACATGAATCCTTTGTGGGGGTTTACCTCAGTCTAAAAATAGGTCAAACCACTACATGAATAAATGGTGCACAAATTTTAAAGAGCTCAAACTGAGAACCTCAAACAACAACAAAAAAACACCAAGAAACTAAACATGGAAAAAAATTAACCCACTTGAAAAAGAAAAAAAAAACACCAAAAAACTATTCATCATAAAATTAAGTAAATATACAGACTCGACAAATAATAGACTAACAGCAGTAATCAAATCTGCAAATATTTAATATGGACAGCATCAGTTTCATGCTTCATCTCCTGCTTTGCGTTTGAGTGGGAGCCCATCAAAAACCTGTCCATTATCCTAGCGGTGTCCAAGCATTCTGTTTCCCATCATTCCCATCATTGGCTCTGCATCCCACCCAGAGGACACGCCCACCACTTTTTGGAACCACTGGTCTACTGTATTTTCTTCACTTGACCTGAATAGTGGCTATTGGCAGGTGGAAATGAGGTACAGGAGATAACTGCATTAATTTGCCCCTTGGGTTTCTACCAGTTTAACCACCTGCGACATTCCAGAGACTAATGGAAAGAACTGTGGGAGATCTGAAAGCTGTTGTGTGTATTTGGATGTTATCATCATTTTCTCCAGATGCTGGAAACAACACATCCAAGATGCCCAATGTATCTGTACCTCTTCTGTGGAACCAGCTTCCAGTTTGGATTCGGGAGACAGACACTATCTCTACTTAAAAATTTCCTTTTTGCTAAAGCATATAGTTAGGGCTGGACCAGGTGA
>NW_005187498.1:350327-362741 GCF_000239375.1 Pundamilia nyererei
TTCTTCCTGTTAAAAGGGAGTTTTTCCTTCCCACTGTCGCCAAAGTGCTTGCTCATAGGGGGTCATATGATTGTTGGGTTTTTCTCTGTAGCTATTATTGTACGATCTATTGTACAATATAAAGCGCCTTGAGGCGACTGTTGTTGTGATTTGGCACTATATAAATGATATTGAATTGAATTAATTTGAATTGAATTGATGTCTGTTACTCAACAGATTGATAGCTAGCTGGGGGTTCAAGGGTCACTAGAGCCGGCGAGAACAGTGGATTCCCGGCACATCGTTTTCAGACCTCTCGTGGGCTTTTGCTACTCAGGTTAAACATGATATATAACTCACTTAGATAACTTAAAAATGTTATTGTTTGGCTTTTTCCAGTGTTTTATTTGTTCCTGAGTTAATCTGTTTGTCTAAGTTTAAAATTATTAGATTAAATTAGATTAGATTTAATCCCTCGGGTGGGTTCTTCCGCGGTATTCACACAGTAGCATTTTGGATCAACTAAAGGCTTTTTGGGGAGTTTTAGGACATCCTGATAATAATGAAATACAGTAGTCCAGCCTATAAGTAATAAGTGAACAAAGTAGTTGTTAGTGTCACTCTGAGAAAGAATGCTTTAAATTTTGGAGATTTTGTGCAAAGGGAAGAAAGCAGTCGTACATATGTGTTTAATATGCACATTGAAGGACATATCCTCATTAAAAATGACTCCAAGATTTCTCAAAGTGTTACTGGAGTCCAAGATAATCGCTCCCAACATCTTGAGTTGAGAGCAAAAGCTCTGTCTCATTCATTGCTTAACCCAGTGTGTCATGCACCTCCACCAAAGTACAAAGTACACCTGAGGCATGGCCTGAAATCCTTATTTAAAATCACTGTGTAATTGAGTAAATGAGTAGTTATACCCATGCACCTTTACACATGTCCAGAAATATAACTTTAAGGATCGTTTTCCTCTTACCACTTCCTCTTTACCACTAAAATGAATCATAATGAACACTGGAGTTAACCAGATAAATAGAAAAATATGATCACATTCATCATACTCACATTAGTCAGACTGCATTTCACTGAAGAAGGAAATTAAACCCTACACCTACTTCTCTGCCCCATTTGTCAGAAGAGTTGCAATAAGTTTAGCCAATGCTGGTGAACTGAAGCTCTTAAAATGTAGGAATGAAATGCTCTATAATTTCAATGAAGTCTCAGGTCTAATAGACTGTAGATTATTTACAAGAAACATGGCATTGGCCTGTAAATGGCCTGTATTTGTAGAGTACTTTACTTAGTCACTAAGGACCCCAAAGCGCTTTATATATCCACCCATTCACACACTGGTGATGGAAAGCTAGTAGCCACAGCCACCCTGGGGTGCACTAACAGAGGCGAGGCTGCCAGACACTGGCGCCACCGGGCCCTCTGACCACCATCAGTAGGCAACGGGTGAAGTGTCTTGCCCAAGGACACAACACCCAAGACTGTCCAAGCCGGGGCTCGAACCGGCAACCTTCCAATTACAAGGCGAACTCCCAACTCTTGAGCCACGATCGCAGAAATAAACAACCAAACAAACAAATAAATAAAATCAGTCAAGGATGTCTGTAGTGGAATGACCTTGGCTAATACAGCCAAGGCTAAACTGGTTGCCAAAGACTCTGTCTTATCCAATCAGTATTTTTGTTCATATTCAAGAACTTACTTTTTTCCTGTTGTCCCTTGTGCAGGATATTATCATTACTTTTGCGTGCTGTAGTATATTGTAATACAATTTATAGTCACCTGGGGTGAATGCTTCATGAAAGCCATATTTACAGAAATGAAAATATTAAATACAGATTGCTTTGTTCCTAGCAATGAATATAGCAGCTTGTTTGATCTTCCATATATACACATTCATTGAAATGCAAGAAAACCCAGACTGGCACATAATTTTGGTGGCTCTTCATAAAACATAACAATATGTTACATAACAACACTAGAACATTTCCTGATGCATGTCATTGATTTTAATGATCTAAATTAAAAAACTTAGAAGGTAATCCCTCTTTAGAGTTGCAATTTTATTACTGAAATGTTTTCTCAGGCTACAGAGAGGTACATTTATGTATAAAATAACACCTATAGTCTTATTTAGTTAATAGCGTAGATAATACTATGTCCCAGGGATCCACATTAGTCATGCCAGTTCTTCAATGTCATTTGCTGCAGACCTGCATAAAAGAAAAATCAGTGGATTATGCAACCTGGCATAGTCCATGTTAATTTGTACAGGGTGTTATAACAGCGGTTATTTTCCAAAAGAAATTGTCATTGTCAGTTAATAGTAAATATTTTTGGGTTATATAGTAGACAGTGATTTAACTATAGTAGAGGACCAGAGCTAAAGCTGTATTAACTAGTCAATATGGGGAAATCGGACAACCACAGAGACAGGACAGGGAGAAACCAGTAAAGACCTGCTGTACAAGAGGGACACAAAGCACTGCGGTTTGCGTATTGACTAGTTAATACAAATGTTTACCAGCCAGAGGTGGAGGAGGCCCAGTACCCTAACAAACGACTCACAGACCGGTACCTGCCCGTGGCCTGGGGGTTGGGGACCGCTGGTGTAGGGTCCTGTCATGGTGTTGTTGTCAGTGTGTGTAGCTGGCAGCGAGAGAGAGCTGCAGCCAACTGTGTGCATACAGCAATCAACAAATAAACAATGCTGCAAAGCATGAAGGTGCACCCGGGTCTGCCATGGTAATTTACATTTGCCATCAAGTATCGACCAAGGATCCACCATGGTAATGTCAAGGTGACCATTTTAGCTTGATCTTTACACTGCAAAGATTTAGGAGATTGTGGGGGTGGATATAGGACTGTGCTCAATTTTGTTTAAATTAAAACAGATAAATACAATACAATAAGCTAGAAGGCAAACTGCTTGTGATTATAGTAGAAAACAACATTTCAGTTCAGTTTTATTTATATAGTTAAAAATCACAACAGTTCCCCTAAGGGGCTTTGCACTGGAAGGTAAATTTAGGCAAAATGTAAGAGTCCTTTGCACAGGTCTTGATTTCAGACAAATTGAGCAAGTGACATGATTTCAAACAACACTTTTACATTTCAACAAACTTTTGTGTGAGTTTTCAGTTTAACTTGTACAAATACATGTACAAATACAGTTTCCTAAACAAAGGCCCAGCAGGAAGTCCATGAATATTTGTCTACAGGCATACAATCACAAAGGAGCAATCAAGCAGCCTTGAAGGAAAATGAACAGGCAAACAGCTTGGCAAAACTTTCTAGGGTCTTTTCTTTTCATCCTAATTAGGTTATTGATTTGCACTTCAACTGTAATCATCATTTTAGGTGGTATAATACTAATGTTTAGGAGAAAAGTGAACTTATTTCTTTTAGGGGAAAAGTGTTCTATTTTTCAAATATTAGCTTCAGAAAAGTAAAGAGATACATTACGTTCAATACACGCAAATATATATGCAATATATGCAAATCAAACCATACTGTTCAGATGTTATGTGTAATAATTAGAAGTTTGAACATGCTTGTTAAACTTTATTTCATACTTGCACAAAAACCTTTGTTGGTGATGACAGCTTCAAGACACAACCTGTATGGAGAAACTAGTACCATGCATTGCTCAGGTGTGATTTTGGCCTACTCTTCTTAAAATGCTGAAGGTTCTCTGGGCCCCTTCTGTTAACTCTGAGCTTTAGTTTTTTCCATAGATTTTCAAATCAGGTCATGTGATTGGCTGGGCCATTCTGACGGGGAGGTTTTTTCTGAAACCAATTGGGAGTTTCCTTGACTGTTTGTTTGGGATCATTGTTTTGCTGAAACATCCACCCTCATTTCATCTTCATCATCCTGGTAGATGGCAGCAGATTTTTATTAAAAATGCCTTGGTACATTTTTCAATTTGTCCTTCCTTCACTTATATAATAAGTGAAGGAAGTGTAACAGGGCTGCATGCTGGAAAAATAGCCCTACACTATGATGTTCCCACCTCCATCTTTTTTATAGGCTACCATTTGGGACTGAGCCAGCTGATATTACTTTGCAGTAATTGGTAGGATTGCTTTCTAATTACTGATTGATTTTAGTTAGTGCCCTGACTTTCCTGCATTTTTGGACTTCTCTTTCTTCATTTGTTCAATACCTTTTCCCTGTATCATTTCTTATTATTACTGATAACTTCTAATTCTAGTTTCTGGACATCTATGGTTTTATTTCTTTTGCATGTGTGGATTGCATGGGTTGTTACGGACATCTGATGAGAATTTCAAGTCAATGGTACTTTTAGAAATATTTGAATTTAGAAAATTGATGATGTGTTCAATACTTATGTTATAATACTTATGTTATTATTAAAGGAAATTATTTGATCCCTGCTGCATTCGTAAATTTGATCAACAACACATGGACAGTCTTGATAATATATTTTTAATGGCGGTTTCATTTTAATGAAGAGTCAGAATTTCAACCAAAATCAAGAAAAAGCATGTTATATGAAAGTTATAAATTGATTTTCATGCAATTCAGTGAAATAAGCATTTGATCCCCAACAAGAAAGCAAGTCAGTACTTGGTGTATAAACCCTTGTTGGCAAACACAGTGGTGAGACATTTCTGTAGCACTGTCCATTACAGCTCAGTAATAAAGCGGCAATATCAAGTTAACAAGGGGGGAAACAAGAGTGTAAAAATGTTGCAATTTTTAAGTTATATCAGAATCAGAATCAGAATCAGAAAGGGGTTTATTGCCAAATGTTGAGCAGGTTTACAACATTAGGAAATTGCTGCGGTGCTTCAGTGCAAACATAGTGTCATAAATAGCACTTAAATAGTGTCATAAATAGCACTTAAATAGTGTCATAAATAGCACATAAATAGACATGAAAAAATAAAAGTAGGGATAAGAATTAAAAGTGCTACGTAGAAAGATATGTGCATGAGCTATACATGAGATATATACATGAGAATAAGAATTAAGAGTGCTACGTAGAAAGATATATATCATGGTAGCACCAGAGGTTACAGTCGGGTAATATTACACTGAAATTTGTATAACTGGATAATAAGGGCACCAAAAACAGAGGTAATAATGTGGAAATACAGCTTGGTAATAATAATGGTTTAATTAGAAATTATTACGTTATTACTGTGTGCTCGGTGTAATTTTGCCAGAGTTTCCAACACTGACAAGTCTAAACTCACAGACTTTTATGCTTAAAGTCAGATGTTTCAGCCAAGCTATATTCATGACTGCAAGACATACATATGTCATTGTGGTCGTAAACAAAGTATAAAATCTTCACCATTCTCTGTCTTCTACCTCTTCCAACCAGCATTCCAGATTGTTTCAAAATATACACAGTAACTGTGGGCCTTCAAACCCATTTGAATCACAGTTTGTGGGTTGAACCAAAGTTAAACAGAGGTTTGACACACTGACTGATTGGGAAAACCAATAAGACTTTTTACACTACACCTACATAGTCTGATAATTCTTTCTGCAACAGATTTGACTCATCAGTGCAGTAAGGTAAAGCTCAAAGAACATGCAAACATTGTTGATTTCAAGCCACAATGTTGTAGAACACACACCAGACTCAGAGTGATCAGTTTTACTGAAAGATCTTCAATAATAGTCAAAGGCAGATGTTAATGCCAGTTTTAAAACTGTGTTTCCTCTTGATACTCCACAGTTATTATATTCTCAGTTTGTTATATTCTATTTTCTGCTTTTTGCCTCTCATCCATGGTCCTTGTTTGTCTAGCCTGCAGCTGTATTAAAACATCCTAAGGCTAGGGTGATATGAGAAATCCACCTTCCTGTTCCTCTCGTGCTTTCATTTGCAGAGCATTAGCTTCAAGTGCAAGACTCTCAAGTGCAGATTTTCGCATTTCAGTGCAGTCGATCATGTGCCTTCTTGCATCACTATTTTTATTTTAAAAAATTATAAATAAACAAAAAATCATCAACCCTAAATGATGGCCAGCAAGCTACAATTCACAGGAACCATCCACAACCCAAATTTATGTATATTTATCAGTCACTAGGTAAAGCGTAAAGGGTTGGCCTTTTTTGCATTCCAAAAAATTGTAATTTTAGTATTTAAGTAATTACATTAATTTAAATTAATTAGCAGGCAGCACGGTGGTTAGCACTGCTGCCGCACAGCAAGAAGGTCCTGAGTTCAATTCCACCATCAGGCCGGGGTCTTTCTGTGTGAAGTTTGCATGTTCTCCCCGTGTTCGCGTGGGTTCTCTCCGGGTACTCCGGCTTCCTCCCACCATCCAAAGACATGCAGCTTGTGGGGATAGGTTAATTGGATAATCCAAATTGCCACTAGGTGTGAACGTGCGAGTGAGTGTGAATGGTTGTCTGTCCCCGTGTGTTGGCCCTGCGACAGACTGGCGACCTGTCCAGGGTGTACCCTGCCTCTCGCCCCATGATAGCTGGGATAGGCTCCAGCACCCCCACGCCCCTGAAAAGGAGAAGCGGAAGCGAATGGATGGATAATTTAATTAGCATCAGTTTGAATACATCTTTTAAATTGATATATTTCACATATATTTCACAAATTATGGTTATGAAGACTATACTATTATAATTCATTATTCATTATAATAGTAAATTATATTTATAGATAATTAGATTAGTTATTCTATTTTGTCATAATCAATAACAATCTTAATTTATGCATTTCATTTGTTTGTGAATTTTGTATAACAATTTATATCAAATTACATTCATGCAAGAAAGGTAGGAAGGAAGGAAAATAGCAGATCACCACCAAATGTGTATTCTGCCAACATTAGTCTTCTGCTAAAACCAGGAAAAGACCCTGTATTTCCCACGAGTTATCGTCCAATATCCCTCATTATTTTGACCTTAAAATAATCTGCAAAGCTCTCTCAAAGAGATTAGAGAAGATAACCCCCCTCTTAATACATCCTGACCAAACCAGTTTCATAAAAGCCAGGGACTCATCAACAAATACATGTAGATTATGTAATTTAATAGACTATTATGTAGTAAATAAACTGAAGCCACAATATTGTCTCTACATGTAGAAAAAGCGTTTGACAGTTAACTGGAATTTTTTATTTGCAACTTTACACAAATTTGATTCTGGAAACGCCTTCATAAACAGGTTAAAAATATTATCAATAAAAGTATTATTATATTATTATAATAATTCCACAACAGCTTGTGTCAGCACAAATGACCAAACATGCTCCAGCTTCTTTCTCCTGAGGGCCACCAGGCAGGGATGCCCACTCTCCCCTTCACTGTTTGTAATTTTTATCGAACCACTAGCAGCAGCAATTAGACAGGTTAAAGTAATTAAGGGCATAAAATGCAAGAATGCAGAACATAAAATCAGTGTTTGTGCAGATGATGTTTCCTTCAACACTCACAAACCACTCTCTCTTAGGTAATTACATTAATAAACTCTTTTTCAAGAGTTTCCGATTATTCAACAAAATGGTTAAAATCTACACTTCTGATTAATTGCTCCTTCCATCATTCTTTTTCTACACAACTGGAATCTGGAAATATTAAATATTTAGGTATTAACGTTTCTCCTAAGCTTACAGATGTAGCTCAATTAAACCACATCCCACTTTTTAAAAAAGTAGAAGATTATCTGGCTAGATGGAAATCTCTACCGATATCACTCATGGGAAGGGTCACTTCAATAAAATGATGGTCTTGCCAAGAATCAATTATTTATTTTCAATGATCCCAAGAAAACCATCACCAGATTGGTTTAGGTCTATGGAATCCTTTAGAAATTTCTTTGGAAAGATAAACCAACACACATTAAAAATGCTACAAAGGACCACGATTAAATGAGGATTAGATCTGCCTAACTTTCAACACTACTTCTTAGCCAACAGGCTACAAGTCATCTCAGGATTGTTAAAATATATACCCTCTGAGCACTGGCTAGATGTAGAAAAGGCACTAGGCAGTAATATAGAGATTTCAGACCTACCATTTATCAGCTCAAACATCAAACAACATGTATGCTTCAAAAGCATCAATATTAGCTCCTCTCTGACAGCATGGTGGGAGTTTCTAAAAATGACAGAGTGTTCATGCCAACGTACAGCTATTTAGAACAACCCTACAGAACAATCATATGATTAACTTCCCAGATTGGAGTTGTAAAGAAATTAAATACTTGAAAAATATATTCAAAGGAACAAACGTTATTTCATTTCACAGACTAGTGTCTGGGATGCTAGGCCTCCCTCTTTCTGCAGGACTGGGTGTGGTCTGCTTGTCTCCACCCCAGAGTAAAGGAAAACATCTCCTGGGAGTGTTGGTGCCTTGACCTGGGGGTATAAAGTATGTCTGGGGAGTGTGAGTGTTTGTACAATGTTCATTTCTGTGTGT
This sequence comes from Pundamilia nyererei, assembly GCF_000239375.1. Lineage (NCBI taxonomy): Eukaryota > Metazoa > Chordata > Actinopteri > Cichliformes > Cichlidae > Pundamilia > Pundamilia nyererei. Next base: position 358,746 of record NW_005187498.1, read on the forward strand.
CTCCATGTTGGGCAAGTGCTGAGGATTTGTATATGTGCGCATGAGGGTGGGAATGTATGTTTGTGTCTTTGTGTGCCTGTTTGTTGGTGTTTATGTCGGTGTTTAGTGCCACACCTAGTATTAGACAGTCACATGGAGAAACCTTGTGAATACAAGTGTGCGCATGCACATAAGTGTGCACACAATAATAATAATGATAATAATGGATTGGATTTATATAGCGCTTTTCAAGGCACACAAAGCGCTTTACAATGCCACTATTCATTCACTCTCACATTCACACACTGGTGGAGCCAGCTACAGTTGTAGCCACAGCTGCCCTGGGGCAGACTGACAGAGGCGAGGCTGCCATATCGCGCCATCGGCCCCTCTGGCCAACACCAGTAGGGTAAAGTGTCTTGCCCAAGGACACAACGACCAGGACAGAGAGCCCAGGGATCGAACCGGCGACCTTCCGGTTACAGATGCGATTCCCAACCCCCTGAGCCATGGTTGCCACATATGTGCACACAGGTGTTCACAGACACACACTATTTTCTTTGGTTGGTGCCTTTAAACATATCATGCATTGTCGCTCTTGTGTGCTGCTCAGTAACATTCAATATTTAATATTTAGTGTTACTTATGCTTATGTTGGTTGTTGCTGTGGTTTCCCTGTGTTGTTCTCTCTTTGGTTGTTTTTTTTTCCAGCTGGTGATCAAGTGGAAAGAATGCTTGCAAGTGGATTTTTAGTGTCTCTCTTCCCCTCTGTTTTTCTCTCTTTCTATATAAATAATAAAGATCGGACAATCGAAATAAAGATGGAAGAAACTATGACAATCAAGTGGACCAAGTATAGCAAAAGCTGTAATGAACCACTTGGGAAAATAAATCTCTTGGGCATGAAATGCAAAAAGAAAGGAAACGAAAATTATATTCATGCAGACAGTTACTGTATTGTCAAAATACTTAAGAAAGGTTTTGGGTATGTTTATATTTTAAGATGAATAACATGGAAAGAAAGGTAGGCAGATTAGAGCATGAATTATTCAACTGGACTTGTTCAAACCAATAATATTTGAGTTTAATTGAATGTTTCTCAATGCAGACATGTGTGTTCAGTGTTCTCACACACCACATTCTGGTACTGCTATTCTAGTATTTGCAGTTGACTCTAAGCTTCCCTGCATGACATGACACCAGGGTGAAAGTAAAAAGCAAGTGTTGCTGCCAACTGCACACCAGGCAATCATCTGTTCAACAAAACCTCTTTTAAAAGACACTACCACCCTATCATGACTAGAGGCATCCATCACTTCATCTTCCCAAGAGGAGCTGCTGCACTTAAAAGTCTATCCTAATATTCTCTGTAACCTTCCATACACCTTGGAAATCTCTTTTCTTCAGAGTCTCAAAAAATGTGTCAGTGGGCATTTTTTACAGTGGCCCTGGGAGGCCAAAACACTACAACTTAATAAAGCAAAAAGAAATAGAAAAAAACAGAAATTGTTGTAACTGTTGCATCAGGTTATTGTGTCCCCTAAAGCTCTTCTGTTGTGTTTTATGACCTTTAATTTATGTATGCTTCTTTTGTCACCTTTTTTTGTTATTGTTTGTTTTGTTGTCTTATAATTCTGTTTGTGGTAGGGTGTGGTTCAGCTACAGGGGAGGGGTGGAGCAGCGGGTTTAGGGTGTGGTGTGAGGGGAGGCCAGCTGTCACAGCCAGCAAGCGTCATCTAACGGTGCCTTCTCAATTTTAGTAGCTGCCAGGGCCGGAGGAAGACAGTTGATCAGAGTAGCTGACAGGAGAGGAGTTAGCAGTGAGATACCATGTCACTTGCCCTCCAACACCCTCCCTCAGTCCAGGAAAAACATACCACATACCGGTGAAGTGTCAAGGGGGTACATGCCAAGCATGCTGGAGAAAACTTGGAGGAAAGTCCAAGTGCAGCAAAAAGTTCAGTTCAGTACATTCTGGACCTGAGAGCAAAGCTACACAATTTGGGTAGGTTATCAGCAGAAAATTTGCTCCATGCCCAGAAACATCAGAGCTAACAAACAAAGGAGCTAGACTCGGGCAATTTGTTTTCGATGTTTAGCACACAGCAATTTCCTGCTGTCTCCAGCATGACACACTGACCCAAGTGCAAGTTTTATTACATGAACTCTAGGTTCTCTCCATAGCAACAACTGTTAATTTTTCAGTCTGACAAAATGTATGTTCTGCTGCATGTGGTTCTTACTGTCTTCCAGCATGCCATGAGATACCATGATGTTGATATAAATGTTCAACAAGGATACCTGTGAAAAGCCTAGATTAGTAGACGGATGAAAAGTAACACTTCAACACCATGGTGAGGGCTTTAAAAAAAAAAAGCTAAAATTCTTGAGGGGAAAAAACTAACCAAACCTGCTTGGCATTATGTGAAAATCTAACTGCCCCTAACTGGTTGTACCACCCTGGCAGAAAGAACTATAATCAAGTTCCAGGAATTTTGACTTTTCTTTATAGAATTGCATATGTCAGCGACATTGAAGCGTTTTCAAGCATGAATGCCCTGTTTAAAGCCATACCAGAGTCTGGACTTTTGATTAGGCCACTTGGAGCTTTCAGTCTATTTTTTTCTGAGCTATTCATACGTGCACTTACTGATGTGTTTCAGATCATTGTGATCATTGTCCTGCTGCATAACCCAGAGCACTTCAACTTCAGGGCACAAACTGACATGGCTGGACATTATGCTTCAGGATTTTCTGCTAAGGAGAGTAGAGTTCATGTTTAAAATATAAAGGCCTAGATAATGTCCTAGAGGGTCAATGAGTGAGGTTTATTTTGATCGAAAAGCACTTCAAAACACTAAAACAGAATTTCTGACAGGTGGTAATTATTTAAAATTGCTTTTGAAGACATTGAGTTTCCTACCGTAACCATCAACTGCTCTGTTTTGGTTGCTCTGAGTAAAGAAATATTCATTATCTTCCCCCAGAAATTCACTGGGATGTATCAATGGAAGCCCTGTTGTGCTGGCAAGTGAGCAATGCTTTCGCCTTACCGAGCATAAATATGGTATTGATTAGTCATTCTGCGCAGCTTTCACTGTCATTTTTCTGCCCAGCTTGCCATGAAAAATTAGTAGACAGTAATCACTCAGAATCCTGCAGGCAATAGCATCCACCATTAAAGATGGGCCAGTATGGAACCCAATAAATCATAGTCACACACTCACACCAGATCTACCTGTCACCATGAAGGAATCAGCAAGTAGAGTGTGGAAATATTGCCTTGTTATTTGTTGGTCTAAAAATCAGGTCAGGTAGTATGTGTTTTCCCGCCTCCCCTTCATTTCTTTTCTTCTTTCTTTGGGTACAGTTTTGGTTTTAGGTTTCCAGATCGTTGTAGTTTCAAGCTATTCCAATCACAGTCATAAATCAAAGAGTTGGACCTAATATGTTTGATATTTTTCTCACAATTTAGTAGAACTGGGCTGTTTCTTAGGAGTTGGAGTGAGAGCTAGAGCTTGTTTTACAGGCTATAAAACTTACAGCCTGACTCACAGCTGAAACCAAAAGAAAGATGGAATCACAAGTCTGCTCATACCAACATACAAAAAAAGGAACTTTAAAATCATGTCAGGGAAATGAGAATCCAGAATATTATTATATTTTCCTGACAAAGCAGTTATGAACAACAGAAGTGTATTCACAATTCTAACCAGATGAATACACATACTGTATGATATCATAGAAAGTGGATTCTCTGTTTCAGAGAAATGACAGTCTGAAATGTCCCAATAGATGGATACATTTACTTTCAAGAGATACCTCTTCAGTGGACAAAGTAATAGGAGAAAAGAGAAAAGTCACAGTGATATAACACTGCAAAGTTGACTGAGCTAAATAAAGGCCCCACAAACCACTAGATTAACTTATTATGTTTTTAAACACTGATAATTTTATAACTTTACCTGTGTTTTTTTATAAACATAAATGGTAAATGGCCTGTATTTATATAGCGCT
>NW_005187498.1:389062-411258 GCF_000239375.1 Pundamilia nyererei
GACACCATAGACAGACAGATACAGACGCAGACTCAGAGGCAGACCGAATATAACACAGAACCTAAACAATCATCTAGAAAATGATAACAAACTAAAAGCGCTGGGTCACCGACCCAGGACCATGACAGTTTTACCTTAAAATTTGGAAGTGCAAGCAAACCCACACCTGCTTCATTTATGTGTAAATCCTCATTTATGCTACAGAAAGTTGTATTCCTATTCAGCATAAAGGACAGAAAGGTGGACGATAATTTTTATACATTTTTGGAAACAACTTTCAGCAAGTGCAACAAGCTTGTTTGTCAGCTTTTGTGCAGCAAACCCATCTGGTACTTCAAGCTGATTAACACATTGACTAAGAAGTATTTGTAGCTACTCTTGGACACAAGCCTAAATGGCAGACACCACATGGAAAATCTCCTCCTTTTTTTATGTAAACCAGCAAAAAAAACATATTTTAAGATTTGGGAAGAGTAACTGAAGAATATTTTTTTAATAGGATGAAAAGCAAGTATTTCATATTCTGAACTATTTCTAGGTCACTCATCACCTGCCAAAAATCATCAAGTCAAGCAGATTAGTGCCACTGGCCACCTTAACTCCTTTAAACGAAAGGTCATATTTCTTTGAATTGCTCTAGTGAAGCAGTGTTTGATGTTGCTCAGATGGATTTAAACGACCTTTTTTTTTTTTTAAGGAAATCAACGTTCTGCCTTTGTTCAAAATGTGGCTGTTCCTCAAGTTAGACATTAGAACTACTTGGAAGTCAGTGTTTGAAATTGTGTACAAATTTTTAAGATTGGTGGTATTTTGTGCATGTTTTGTAGAGATGAGTGATACCACCTGGCAGTTATATCTCTAAAAAAATGCATGAAAACATTTCTGATATTTAGGGGAAAAAAACATTTTTGTTGATGCTTGCAGCCCTGCTTTTCCACCATAGTACTGCATCAGTAATTTTCATTCACTGTACTCTTCTGTTTATGTGGATAACAACTTGGTGGACACTTGGTTATTAGTTTACTTTTGGTTGCTTATTACCAGCTGCTATTATCTTTCTCTTTATATTATCTTTCTCTTTCGCGGCATGGTTGTACTCGGTGGCGTGTTTTTACCTCAAGTGGTAAAACACGTTTGTTGTTTACACCATTGGTTGAACCAATTTTCTTGGATATTTTGGAAAGTACTGTGTTTTGTTGAAGGTTGTTCAAGTAGCTCCCAATTTTACTACTAAAGAATAATTAGAGTCTTTCACCTGGCTCTTGCTCTCAGACATTCCTGGGCTTGTCTGCTTGTTGTGCACTCCAGAATGGTATTGCTATGTTATCATGAAATGACATTTTTATATTATGTAACATATTATAGCTGTATTGTTGTGGAAGATATTATGTGGCACAGCTCTATTGGGGTCTAAACAACTGCACTAAATTGAATACATTCTGACAATTCGACAGAGATGTGCACCACCAAGCTTTAGCTTTGTTTGTATGGAGAATGATTTTATAGTGCAGCTTGCTAATGAGACAAACGTATAGAAGGTTGTATTCCTATTCAACAGAAAGGACAGAAAGGTGCACCAATATATTTTGTAATTTTTTGGAAACATCTTTCAACTTTTTAGTTTTTAGGCACTTAATCCATCTGACACAAGCTGATTTACATATTGTCTAAGACAGGGGTAGGCAACCTTTCTGATGACGAGTGCCATTTAAAATTTCCTCAGAAGTCAGTGTGCCATGTGATTGCATTAGCAATAAATTTAATAATGCTCTATATGAACAGTTACACAATATATAGAACCACTTTATAGAATTATATTTGTTCGCAGATGTTGGCAGCTATCAGCAAATAGTTATAAGCTATTTTGAAACAACAAAAGACACTTTTTATCCATAACAGCAAATGAACTGTACAACAGAAAATACAAATGCTATTTATGGTCTCCTCACAACAATAAGAAAAATAAACTTGGCCAATATGCCATGTTTGATAATACAGAGACACACATGTTAATGTGATCTCTGGTCTCCCACTCAGAGACACAGGTCTCCGAGTGTCCAGCATTCAGATGGCTACCTGAGGACTCATGTGAGAGAAAATCTGCTCACACAGATATGTAGAGCCAAATACTGGCAATAAGGCCTCTGCAATGTTCTGAAGACGGTTAAACTTGTCAGGTAGTGATGTCCAGTGTATTTGTTTTGGGTTTTTTTGCCTGTCCCTTTTGGTTCTTTTGCTATCAGAATTATTGTCTAAAGGTGAAGAAAGATGCCCAACGGATTTACTTTACCAAATTGACCATCCCAGCCTTGCCGTAATGGTCTATTTGATTCACCTTGTATTGTTTATTTGATTTATTTTCTTTATTTTCACTTGCTAGATACGGGACAGACTTGAATGAGGAAAAGAAAAGGGAGAAAGGAAAAGGGGGAAAAAAACAGCGGAGAAGAGGGACGGGGATAAAGGGCAAAAAAAACAAAAACCAACTAAATAAGCAGACAAAAAAAAATGCATATATCAATCACCTGGATCACCTGTTGAGAAAGAAAAAAGAAAACAAGCAGAAGAAAACGAGAGCAATACAATAAACAACATCACGATGATATATGGGAATATAACAGTAAATACTAAATATTAAACATTATTGTGCAGCATGTAAGATCGACAGCGCACAGTGTTCTTTGAGGTAGGAACCAAAAAGGGTGTAGTTTGTGTGTGCGAGCACTCGTGTGTACACCTGTGAGCATGGACGCACTTGATTTTAAAAGGTTTCTTCATGTAATGATCTGCTAGAGGGTGTGGGGGGAGTCTGAGGGCGTCTGCCACTGGCAGGGGAAGTGGTGGGGGGAGATAGGCCTCCAAACCTTAGAGGGCCTGAGATGTCCCCAGAGAGGTGGCGTCTGATGCCCAACCTGACATATAGACACAGACATACAGGCACACACATATACAAACATCCATTCCCACCCTCATGCTCTCATATGCAATTACTCAACACTCAACCAACATGGAGACAGACATAGAGAGACACTGTACACACAATCACATTCCCCAAGCGTACTCTAAGAACCGGGTCTAGGTACCTTTGCTCCTGGAGGGGGAAACTGCACCCAGACCCAGGTGGTGTTACCCTTTTCCCTGCGGTGGGGAGAAGCAGACCGCCCCGACTCCGCAGCAGCAGGGAGGCCCCACACTCCAGACCCCAGTCGGACGGCCAACTCCTCCTCCTGGCCCCCCGCTACAAATACTTCTTAGACCAGGGGTCGGCAACCCTAGGCACGCGTGCCACAGTTGGTTAACTGATGGCACGACCCATGCCCGGGCATTTGCTCAGTGGCTTGATGATTTTTTTTTTAATGGTATAAACAATGAAAGGTGATGGATTGGCCAGATGCTGGTCGATGTGTAAAAATAACTCAGTTGTTTGGTGGTGGCTATGGCGGTGCTTCCACAGATTACATGAAGGAACCTTTTAAAATCAAGCGCGTCCATGCTCACAGGTGTACACACGGGTGCTCGCACACACAAACTACACCCTTTTTGGTTCCTACCTCAAAGAACACTGTGCGCTGTCGATCTTACGTGCTGCACAATAATGTTTAATATTTAGTATTTACTGTTATATTCCCTCTTTCTCAACAGGTGATCCAGGTGATTGATATACAGTGGGACAAAAAAGTATTTAGTCAGCCACCGATTGTGCAAGTTCCCCCACTTAAAACAATGACAGAGGTCAGTAATTTGCACCAGAGGTACACTTCAACTGTGAGAGACAGAATGTGAAAAAAAAATCCATGAATCCACATGGTAGGATTTGTAAAGAATTTATTCGTAAATTAGGGTGGAAAATAAGTATTTGGTCATCTCAAACAAGGAAAATCTCTGGCTCTCACAGACCTGTAACGTCTTCTGTAAGAAGCTTTTCTGTCCCCCACTCGTTACCTGTATGAATGGCACCTGTTTGAACTCATCATCTGTATAAAAGACACCTGTCCACAGCCTCAAACAGTCAGACTCCAAACTCCGCCATGGCCAAGACCAAAGAGCTTTCGAAGGACACCAGGAAAAGTATTGTAGACCTGCACCAGACTGGGAAGAGTGAATCTACAATAGGCAAGCAGCTTGGTGTGAAAAAATCAACTGTGGGAGCAATCATCAGAAAATGGAAGACATACAAGACCACTGATAATCTCCCTCGATCTGGGGCTCCACGCAAGATCTCATCCCGTGGGGTCAAAATGATCATGAGAACGGTGAGCAAAGATCCCAGAACCACACGGGGGGACCTGGTGAATGACCTGCAGAGAGCTGGGACCAAAGTAACAAAGTCACCATCAGTAACACACTACAACGGCAGGGAATCAAATCCCGCAGTGCCAGACGTGTTCCGCTGCTGAAGCCAGTGCATGTCCAGGCCCGTCTGAAGTTTGCCAGAGAGCACATGGATGATACAGCAGAGGATTGGGAGAATGTCATGTGGTCAGATGAAACCAAAGTAGAACTTTTTGGTATAAACTCAACTCGTCGTGTTTGGAGGAAGAAGAATACTGAGTTGCATCCCAAGAACACCATACCTACTGTGAAGCATGGGGGTGGAAACATCATGCTATGGGGCTGTTTTTCTGCCAAGGGGACAGGACGACTGATCCGTGTTAAGGACAGAATGAATGGGGCCATGTATCGTGACATTTTGAGCCAAAACCTCTTTCCATCAGTGAGAACTTTGAAGATGAAACGAGGCTGGGTCTTCCAACATGACAATGATCCAAAACACACCGCACGGGCAACAAAGGAGTGGCTCCGTAAGAAGCATTTGAAAGTCCTGGAGTGGCCTAGCCAGTCTCCAGACCTCAACCCCATAGAAAATCTGTGGCGGGAGTTGGAAGTCCGTGTTGCTCGGCGACAGCCCCAAAACATCACTGCTCTCGAGAAGATCTGCATGGAGGAATGGGCCAAAATACCAGCTACTGTGTGTGCAAACCTGGTAAAGACCTATAGTAAACGTTTGACCTCTGTTATTGCCAACAAAGGTTATGTTACAAAGTATTGAGTTGTATTTTTGTTATTGACCAAATACTTATTTTCCACCCTGATTTACGAATAAATTCTTTACAAATCCTACCATGTGGATTCATGGATTTTTTTTTCACATTCTGTCTCTCACAGTTGAAGTGTACCTCTGGTGCAAATTACTGACCTCTGTCATTATTTTAAGTGGGGGAACTTGCACAATCGGTGGCTGACTAAATACTTTTTTGCCCCACTGTATGTATTTTTTTTGTCTGCTTATTTAGTTGGTTTTTGTTTTTTTGCCCTTTATCCCCATCCCTCTTCTCCGCTGTTTTTTCCCCCCTTTTCCTTTCTCCCTTTTCTTTTCATCATTCAAGTCTGTCCCGTACAGACCCCCGCAGGGGACATAGGAGAAAAAAAAATTAAGATGGACTTTTAGAAAAGAAAAAAAAAGAGACGTATTTGTAGCTACTCCTGGACACAGGCCTAAATGGCAGACACCACATGGAAAATCTCTTGTTTTGGGTGTAAACCAGCAGAAAAATGACATATTTGAAGATTTGGAGGTGCAGTAACAGAAGAACATTTTTGTTAGGATTCGGGGAACTGTTTCCAGGTGACTCAAAAGACAAACTCTCTCTCTCTAACTAACTTCTGGACCGCAAAACAATAAAACATTTTCATTTGAATAGTTGTAAATCTTATGTTAGCAAAGGAACTGAGGATACATTTGGCTTTTTGCTCTAAATGCACTTGGAATGTCTGTTCTTTTGGTCCTTTGAGTTAAATTGTCATCTTTTTTTAACTTCCTAAATAAGATGACAAGTTTTTTAATGGATGTTCCCATTGGTCAAGAAAGAACACAATTAATTTACTGTCTGTAAGTATTCTTTGTGATTAAGCAGCACAGAGCCACATAAAAGGATTTGGACAATGAAAGAGGCCTACTTTTGTTCACGTTTTGGGAAAATGGTGCATTATTTAAATGGTGATCACTATGTGGCTTCTAAAACGCAATTGCTCATTACAGAGAAGTTATTGAAAAAAAGAACTCTCAAATCTGAAATACCTTGTTTAACATTTCAAAAAAGAAAAGGAAAGAAAAAAAGTTCTCATCAAAGTATCTTTCAGAAGCTCACCCTTTGCTACTCTTTTTCTTTTGCGGCGTTTCTGTTACCATTAGACAGTAATTAGCCAGGAGTGAGAATAAAGAAGCACGAGAGAAGGAAGGGAGTTGCAAACCACAAAATTATTTTCTTTGTGATAAGATAAAACATAGCTTTGTGTACAGCACATCCAGCATGACATCTTGGGTTTAATCAGCTATAGATGACAAGTGCCTGCGAGTGTCATTGTTCTAGAGGCAACAGCCTTCAATTAGGAAGCTCTTTAAACATCTGCCAAAAGCCACAAGAAGATGCTATATTGTCTAGGCTCACTATATTGTGAGCACTGTATCTGACAATTTCCCTCCTTCCCACTATCTATCTCTTTTCTCTCTCTCTCAGGCCATTGTATCACCTATACACAACCCCCACGCACGCTTACTCCTTACATCTATCGAATCTAATCTTGTCTCGGGCTCTCAAGTTTTCCTTTCCCATCAGATTATTATGGCTGGTTCATTCTACCTTCCAACTAAATTTCCAGTTGTGGTGGATCCACAAGTTACATGAATTGCAGCCATGTAATATGAGCCTAAATAAAATTTTGGTGCATAGGTGTATCTGTGCCAAATGGTTGCAAAATCCTAGTTCTCCCCCTCTCCCCACAGTCCCCATATGTCTGTATTGCCCTGTGATATCCCACATGCAGCATATACACATTTGACAGAAAGAATTTTGTGTGCATTTACCCACTGCCATAAATGTCCGTTTAAGCAGAGATAGCAGAGTGCTATAAAATGTACATGTTGTTCAAAGCATCACTTATTTCTATATCATCTGTCAGCATTAGTTACGCATCAGCTGAATTCACAAATTATGTCTTCCTCCTCTGCTTCCTGCTCAGGTAGAAGGCATCTTTTGTAGACTGGGGCTCGGCTGAGCATTTGATGTACTGCTACTGGTGCATGAAGTAAATACCCCAAGCAGCTATCAGGGAGCAATATATTATAAACAAATGGTCAAGATGGGGTGATTCTTATGAAGTTTTCATCTTGCTTTACAGTACCAGTCCCACAGATACAGACAGAGCAGGATTGCAGGATGTCAGCTGCAGGTCAACAGAGGTTTGGCTTGTGGGAACAATCTGGTTTCCAGAAAAGCTTATTAGCTGCACACTTTTACACTCACTGTGCTTTGAGATCACAGCATTGTAGCTGCTGCCTTAGTACCCACTACAGAGAACGGAGAATGATATTGTCTGTTTGTACAAATAAACTCAGGGGATATTGCTTTTGCCCTGTGCTTTTTCCCTTGCTTTAGTAAGTAAACGTAGTTCTTTGTCTATAGCTCCATCCTATCTCTGCAGCTTTCCACAGTAAGACTTTTAATTGTGGTGAGTGTGAAAATGAAATAAAATTAATGATATTGATAGTGAGCGTAGGTAGGTTTGTGGTTGGTTTTTTGGGGTTTTTTTTCTGCAGGCTGATTTGAGAGAAGGAGCAGTTTTTGGGAAGGGAGGGTAAGAGAAGAGAGCTATGGCTAACACTTTGAAAGTCAGAGGTTGCTGCTTGTCCGGGGAGTCGGCAAGCCTCTGAATGCCAGGCTGAGATGACAGTCGGGAAGCTAATCCTCAGAAATAATTTGGTCGGCAGTCTCTGAACTTCCACATTATCTGCCTCTGCATACGGCTGATGATTTAAATGCCTCAGCCCACTTTTGACAGGTGAATACAAGCTTGAACCAGCTTTTCTAATAGGTGAATGTTATGGATCGGCTCCATGTTTTGAATTTTCTTGTATACAGCTTGTGCAATGGACTTTTATTTTGAGATAACACATTTAGCAGACCAAGCATCTAAAGTCATAGAGCCAAAATATCCTTGCACACTGGTTTCAATGTCGCAAGGGTTGGTGGATGACATTACTAGCTGGTTATTGACATAAGTGGCTAACGTGGACTCAAAATACAGACTTAAAGACAGTAAACAAACCTTCATTTTGGTGAAGTACAATTTCCAAATGGCAAAGTCCAAAAAACAAACAAACAGGGAAAACTAAAAGGCAGATGTGTAACAAACAACATGATGCATCAAAAAATTTAGACAAACTGGGTCAAAAAACGAAGCAGTGCATATGTATTCCTTATACATACACAGCGAAAGTAACAGAACTCAAAATGCAGTGTTACTATGAATAACAAACTCAACGTAAAAAAATCAAAAGTCCTGGATTAATACAAGAAAGCCCTAACATACAAAAGATATTTAATAATAAACAGAACTTGAAAGAAAAGCACAAAACACTGGGTAGCAGAGCCAGGACCATGACATTTCCTCATCACTACACACATCACAACAGATATCTTCATTTCATTTGAACCCTAAGTATGCTGTTGGTGCAAATCACCTGGCTGTCACCAGCGAGGAATTGTTTATCTCATCAAACAAATAAACATGTCAGAAGAGCAGAGATGGAATAATCAACTCTCCAAAGAGAGAGCACTACATTTTGAAAATGGGAGAGTCCTCAACGGGCTGATAAAAGTTCACTGAACTCAGTAATGATGAAAACTCTTAATGAAAAAGACTGTTTAAAAAAAAATACATTTCTGTGGATGAGTATGAACGGAAAATGGATACTACACAGTGTTTTCATACTGAAAATGAATCTCCACCAGACCACACTCATATAAAAATGTTCACTTACGTGAGCAGATGGAAGCTTTAATAAGGCTTTCATCACAGATATACGACTGTGAAACTTGTAATAATTTATAGACAGAAAAGCTTTCAAATACATTGTGGCAGCTTACTCATCAGTGCAGTGTCAGTCTGTTGCAGACTATACCCAAAGGCAGCAGAAACTGTCATAGGAGAAATGGCTCAACAAGTCAATAAGCTTCCATCCATCTTCTTCTGCTTTATCCGGGACCGGGTCGCGGGGGCAGCAGCCTAAGCAGAGAAGCCCAGACCTCCCTCTCCCCAGCCACTTCCTCCAGCTTATCCAGGGGAACACCAAGGCGTTCCCAGGCCAGCCGAGAGATATAATCTCTCCAGCATCTCCTGGGTTTGCACCGGGTCCTCCTCCCAGTGGGACATGCCCGGAACACCTTGCCCAGGAGGCATCTTTGTCAGATGCCCGAACCACCTCAGCTGGCTCCTTTCGATGTGGAGGAGCAGCGGCTCTACTCTGAGCCCCTCCCAGATAAACTTCTCACCCAGCCACCCTTCGGAGGAAGCTCATTTCTGCCGCTTGTATCCGCGATCTCGTTCTTTCGGTTACTAAATGGCCTGTATTTATATAGCACTTTTACTAGTCCCAAAGCGCTTTACATATCCAGTCATCCACCCATTCACACACACATTCATACACTGGTGATAGCAAGCTACATTGTAGCCACAGCCACCCTGGGCCGCACTGACAGAGGCGAGGCTGCCGGACACTGGCGCCACCGGGCCCTCTGACCACCATCAGTAGGCAACGGGTGAAGTGTCTTGCCCAAGGACATAACGACCGAGACTGTCCAAGCCGGGGCTCGAACCGGCAACCTTCCAATTACAAGGCGAAATCCCAACTCTTGAGCCACGATCGCCCCATCTTCGTGGCCATAGGCAAGGGTAGGGACGTAGAACAACCGGTAAATTGAAAGCTTCACTTTTGCACTCAGCTCTCTCTTCACCACAACAGACCGGTGCAGCACCAATCCGTCCGTCGATCTCCGACCCCCTTCTCCTATCACTCGCGAGCAAGACCCCGAGACAACTTCTCCACTTGGGGCAGGAACTCATCCCCGACCCAGAGTCGGCACTCCACCCTTTTCCCGGCTGAGAACCATGGCCTCAGATTTGGAGGTGCTGATCCTCATTCCCACTGCTTCACACTCGGCTGTGAACCGTTCCAGTGCGAGCTGGAGGCCTTCACCTGATGAAGCCAACAGAACCACACGAGGAGTGTTTCAGCTTGCAAATCTCCTCCTTGGCTAAATGACAGTATTCGTTGTCTAAAACGTGATTGTCGTAAAGCGGAGCACAGGTGGAGGAAAACTCACCTAAATGTTCATCCCCTCTACCTAAAGAACCTTTTAGCTTCTTTTAATAATGCTATCAGAGATGCGAGGGCAGCCTATTTCTCACACTTGGTTGCAAAGAGCAGACTTAATCCTAAGGTGCTATTTAACACCATTAGTGGCATTGTTACTCCTGCTTTTCCCGCAGCCCTGATTTCATCTAATGAAATCCTCTAATGAGGACTGTGACAGTTTTCTTTCTAGTTTTCTTTCTTTTCTTCTTGCAAAGATTGATAATGTAAGAATGAATTTTTCTCATTCAGCACCTGTTATGTCTATCTACACCTCATCGCGCCCTGTCATTTTGGATACTTTCTCTTCTGTTTCACTACCTGAGCTGGTAAAACTGGTTAATTCAGTGAAAGCATCCTCTTGTCCACTTGACATTGTACCTGCATCATTATTCAAAAATGTCTTCCAGGTTATTGGTCCATCTGTGCTCACTCTAATCAACTCTTCACTGGCGTCTGGTATAGTTCCAGTTTATTTTAAAAATGCTGCTTTTCTCCCACTTTTAAAAAAACCTCAGCTAGACCCCTCTCTTTGGAGCAGCTACAGACCTATCTCTAAATTACCGTTAATTGCTAAGCTTCTAGAAAAGGTTGTGGCTAAGCAATTTTTAGCGGCTCTGGACAAACATAACATTTGCGATAAGTTTCAGTCCGGCTTTCTCAGAGCTCACTCTACAGAAACAGCCCTTCTTAGGGTCTCAAGTGATATTTTGATGAATAATGATGCAGGAAAATGCTCAGTCCTACTTATGGTGGACCTAACATCGGCTTTTGACACTGTTGACCACCACATCCTCCTCAAAAGGCTTAAACATTGGGTTGGGGTATCGGGTACTGCCTTGGAGTGGTTCTCCTCATATCTAAGTAACCAATCTTTTTATGTGGTGGTCTCCGATTTTAGGTCATCTTCTTCCTCCCTTACTTGTGGTGTCTCTCAGGGTTTGGTTTAGGGGCCTTTATTGTTCTTAATATATCTTCTCCCCTTCCAGCATATAGTGGGCTCTTTTGGGGATATTTCTTATCACTGTTATGCTGATGATATTCAGTTGTACATCTCTTTTAAGCCCCAGGATTCATCTAAGCTTCAGCTTTTAAATGACTGCTTAGATTCCATCAAATGTTGGATGGCTGTAAATTTACTCCAACTCAACGAGGGGAAAACTGAAGCCCTCATATGTGCTCCGGACAGATTTGTATCCCAGATAGTGAAAGCCCTTGGTCCTCTCTCTGTGTGTGTAAAATTTTCTATCAGGAATTTACGTGTCACTTTTGACTCGACTCTCACATTGGATGGGCACGTGAAATCTCTGGTTCGGTCTTGTTTTTATCATTTAAGAAATGTGGCTAAGTTAAGCCCTATTTTATCTCACCCTGAACTGGATATCGTTATACATGCATTTATTTCCTCACGCTTGGACATGGACATTATTTTATTGTATGATGCCTTGGTGCCACTGGATTTTAACATGTCTGACACCCATACTGTAAGACAAATGGTGGGGGTGTAGTAAGGAAGTTGGGGGAAGCAGACCACTCCGCAGGACGAATCTTTTGTCTCTCCGAGGACTCTGGGAGGTAGCAAGGGAGTGTGAACCTTAAGGTGTGAAACAGCTGTGTACTGCCTTTTGTTCCTGAAGAAGGTATTTAACTGAGAGCCGTGTTAGGCTCAGGGAGACTCTGCTGACCCTGCCCCGCGGTCATGTAGGCTCTCCACAAGCTTGGTTGTCTGTTGTCTTTGTGTGTTTGGATTAAAGGATGTTAGCTACTGCTCACCACTCGTCTGCAGGCTTTATTTAATGGAAAACTTCCACAACAGTGTCTAAGCAAAGGTTCTCTGGATCATCTGCAGGTTGTGCAAAACGTTGCAGCTAAAAATCCTCCAAGTACTCACATGTGACACCACTGCTATTTCAGCTACACTGGCTTCCTGTTGAATTTAGAGTACATTTTAAGGTCCTGGTCTTGACATTTAGAGCCTTGCATGGACTGGCACCACCTTACATCTCCGATCTGCTACAGCCCTATGTCCCTAGCACAGACCTTCCCAAAGTGTGGGGCCTGCCCCCTAGGGGTGTTGCAGAGCCATTGCCGGAGGGGCGCGGCATAAAAAGGGAAAAAACAAAACAACGCTTGGACACTGCTAGCACGGGGCGCCCACACAAACGCAAAGCAGGAGATGAAGCATAGCTGAATATGTTTCCAAACCAACTTCATTCTAAGCCAAAGACTAGAAAATATGGTGAAGCATATCTTCCCTTTGGCTTCACCTGCACAAGTGCCAAGGTAGGAATTGGTTTTCCCTGCGTCGAGAGCACGCGCTGGGCTCTTCAAATCACGGACAAAAAGTATCCCCCATTCTTGATTTTTAGTTCACAAACACTTGTTGTAATAAATAACTACTCCTGACATTTTGGAGATATTAGCCCTTTATACAGTAAAGTTACAGTGGGATACGAATAATATCAGGCTGATCCTGCCACGATTTGTTCCCCCGGTTCAAATCACGGAAAAACAGTATCCCACAGTTGATTATGTTTTTAAACCCATTTTGCACAGAGAGGCACATCGAAAAATGTATCGATAGCAATGTTGAATATTATTACACAGGAAAAAAAACAACTACATGTAAAATAATTACACCGTGATGCCTCTGCCTTTCTAAATAGAGGGACAGTAACTGCGTGTGTAAATGTAAGCGTGTAAAACCTGAACATAGAGACAAAATACTGTTAATCTGACTATCTGCCATTCTGCAATTCATCTCCTGTAAACAATAACGTGGCGCACAGCGTGACGTGGAAAAAGGCACATACCTTTAACGTTGCGTGACGAACTCTGTATTCCTCGTCCACACATAAACCCAAAAAAGGAGTTTTAAAAAATCTCCGTTTTCGGTGATTCCAAACGCCGTTTACGTGTGGACGAAAGGTCCAAACACATAGAAACAGCTGCGTTTTCAAAATCACCCGTGTACGTGGGGACGCAGCGTAAAAGAGTTAGTAGTTTATTTTATTACTACCTGCAGATTACTTGTATTTGCTTAATTGTTTACTAAATGTTTGAGGTGTGAAATAAACCGAAATGGAGCAAAATATGGGTGTGTGTGGTTGGAGGATGTGTTTGTGCGTGTGTGCGTCTGTGCGCGCGCGAGCGGGGTGGGGGTGCGGGGCAGCGAATATTTTTTTTGTAAAACAAAGGGGGGCCCAGCAAAAAAAGTTTGGGAACCACTGCCCTAGCAGGTCCCTAAGGTCATCTGATCAGGGCTTACTTGCTATAAAACAGACTAAGATGAGAACTAAGGGTGACAGAGCTCGGGGCCACAGTCTCGGGAACTGTGAACTCGGTAGTTGTTTTTAAAAAACAACTCAAAACGCACCTTTTTAAACTGTTTTTGGTTAAATTTCTGCCTGTTTTATATTGTCTGTTTTACCCATGTATTATTTGTTATCTTATGTGTAGCACTTTGTGATTCTGTCTAGAAAGGTGCTATATAAATAAAATTTTATTTATCTATTTATTTTATTTAACAGAACCACATCATCCGCGAAAAGCAGAAATGAGATTCTGAGGCCACCAAAGTGAAAGCCCTCCGCCACTTGGCTGCGCCTAGAAATCCTGTCCATAAAAATTATGAACAGAATCGTGACAAAGGGCAGACCTGGTGGAGCCCATCACCCACCGGGAACGAGTCCGACTTATTGCCGGCAATGCGAACCAAGCTCTTGCAACGGTTGTATAGGGATCAAATGGCCTGTAGCAATGGGCCAGACACCCCATCCTCCCGTAGCACCTCCCACAGGACACCCCAAGGGACACGGTCGAATGCCTTCTCCAAGTCCACAAAACACATGTAGACTGGTTGGGCAAACTCCCATGTGCCCTCAAGTATCCTTGAGAGGATCAAGAGCTGATCCAGTGTTCCGCGACCAGGACGAAAACCGCATTGTTCCTCCTATATCTGAGGTTCGACTAGCGGACGAACTCTCCTTTCCCGCACCCTGGCATAGACTTTCCCAGGGAGGCTGAGGAGTGTGATCCCCCAGTAGTTGGAACGCACCCTCCGGTCCCCCTTCTTAAAGATGGGGACCACCACCCGGTCTACCAGTCCAGGGGTACTGCCCCTGACCTCCACGCAACATTGTAGAGGCGTGTCAACCAGGACAGTCCTACAACGTCCAGAGCCTTCAGGCGGACCTCATCCACACCAGGGGCTCTGCCACCAAGGAGTTGTTTAACTGCCTCAGTGACCTCGCTCCCGGAAACTGGCGGGTCATCCCCAGACTCTGCTTCCTCCTCGGAAGACGTGTCAGTGGGATTAAGAAGGTCCTCGAAGTATTCCTTCCACCGCCCGACAATTTTCTCAGTCTAAGTCAGCAGCGCTTCGCCAGCACTATACACAGTGCAGGTATAGCACCTTCCAGCACCCCACCCAGGGACTCTAAGAATGCTGGGTACTCTGAACTGCCACTCGGCGCATAAGCACAGATGACAGTCAGGACCCATTTCCCGACCCTAAGGCGCAGGGAACAAACCCTCTCATCCACCGGAAAGAACCCCAACGTACAGGCAGCAAGCCGAGGGGATATTAGAATACCCACCCCAGCCCGCCGCCTCTCACCAGGGGCAACTCCAGACTGAGACAGAGTCCAGCTCCTCTCCAGGATACTGGTTCCAGAGCCCAAGCCATGCGGAGAGGTGAGCCCAACTATATCTAGCCGATACCCCTCGACCTCACGCACTAACTCAGGCTCCTTTTAACTAATCGATAATAATTTTGAAACCATTGCCCTTAATACATTCATGGTAATAACCACTGACAGTAGTCAATAGTATCCAGCAATTTAATTAAATGAACATATCCTTGCTACTTCATTTGTTGATTTGCTGTTCTTATGTTTCTTAACCATTTTACTAAATGCCATGATCCAAATTTCAGGGTAATTTTGACAAAATAAAATAACTGTATTAAACACACTACCAGCCTGCCCAAGAAGAGAAATCTCTGGGTGTATCCTGGGTCTGCACTGGTGCCTTCTTGGTCAGTCCCATCTCTTAAACTAGTTGCTTTTTGTGTGGAGGAGTAGGCTCTCTGAGCCTTTCACAGATGACCAACCTCCTCACCCTCTCACTAAGGGAGAACCCAGATATACTTTAAAGGAAGCTTGTATCGATAATAATTGGTTCAGTGATTACCCACAGGTGAGGGTCAAACAGTATATCACCTTAAAAACTGACAGCTTCAAGGTCAGGTCTCTCTTCACAGCAGACCATTACTGTCCACATTATTGCGACACATCACCAGTCCATTAGTCTCCAGTTCAACTCTCCATTCAATCATGAACAAGACCCCAAGAAACATCAACCTTTCCATTTCAGCCAGCAACTCCTCCCTTAACTGGAGTGGTCACTCCACCGCTTTCCAGCTAAGAATCGTGGCCACTTCACACTTTAGGTCATGACTCGATGAAGCCAACAGAAGCCATAACATTTGCACAAAAAAGAGATCCTGAAACCACCAAACCCTCTACCTTTCACACCTTGGATGCCCCTTGAAATTCTAACCATAAATATTATGTGCATAATATGTCACAAAGAGCAGCCATGCCTGCACTCTTTGGCAAGAAACGTGGGGGTGAAAAATGACTAGAAACAGGTAAAGCTAATCAGCAATAACAGGTACTCGCCTCATGCTACACCTAGGTATACTGGCATGTGACAGGGGGAGCAAACAGTTGCTGCCTTCCTGTCTGTATTTCTGAAGCAAAGCAAACACCTTTGATCTTCAAGCTGAGCTTTGAGCAGTCAATAGGTGAAGTTTTTCCTCACTCCTAGTCATAGTCATGTGCACAATAATATAGCACCATCAGTTCTCCTTTCTCCTGATAACCAGGGCATGATTGCCAGCATTCTGGTAACTTCCACTCATACAGAAAATGAATACAACACTGACATGTGATTCTTTGTTCTTTAAAATGACTGACAGAGTGCCCCTAGACCCCTTGTTTTACTCTGACCTAGGATCCATGGCAACTATAAACTTAATAAATACTTCAGCTTTGGGGTGCTTTTGACTGGAGTTCCATGGGACCCAGAAACATTAGCATTTTAAAACCACTAATGAAAACAGTCTCAACTTATTTAGTTGAACAATATAATGTGATTTCTTTCGCATTCAACATAATATCATTCATTTTTAATATGGAAATATTCTAAAGATGTCTGTCCCTCACTATTAATATGTGATGGGCAGCATTTTGATTTTTCATCTTCTAAATCTGGGTGCAATTCAGGCTTCAGACCTTCGTTTAAGGTCCTTTGCCCACTCCATACAGTACATCTGCAACACTGTAGATAGCTGAGCACCTGACTGTGATGGAAGCCAGATAACATCATCTTTGGTACACTCAATATTTCTTAAACCAGTGGGGATCCAGGCATCAAATGACTTACATCCCAGCTTATTATCAGTGATGTGCAAGTGGCAGAATGAACAATTCAGATCCAAAAGTCTTTACTTTGGAGACTATTTTTTCCCAATCTAGACTGTCTGAACACGTAAGCTGGCTCTGCCTTGGAAAATATGTTTGCCGGTAACTGACTAAAAAATATTTTTGACTCCTGGATCCTGTTGGTACTTTGCAGTATGTCATTAGAGCTGACAAGAACTCCAAAAACATGGATGAAAGATCGCAGACCTTTAACAGCTCCAGTGATCATGGGCTTTGTGTATCAAGTAAAGATTTTGTTGCTTGAATCAGACACCACCACATACCATCTGCTTGGCAGCTCATCTGCTTTTCTTCTTCTCCTCCTCCTACTCTTCACCTCACCCAGACTAGAAGCAAAGTAGGCTGAGGACTTAAGGAAGTCCCTCAAGTTATCTCAGCAGTACGGAAATATACAAACCTCCCACGTTTTAATAATGGCTGCTTCTTTATAACCTGCTGTGCATGTGAAAAGTTACATTTTTTGGCAGAGTCTCTACCTACCACTGAGCTAAATTATGAATCACTTGCTAATATTTGGAAATATATTATTAAAAGGCTGCACAATAATTTATTTTTGGCTGTGTGTGTATATGTGTGTAATCTTCAAGTGCTGGTATACTGAATTTGTAAATGATCTTTGTTTACACTCCCAGTGTTTGTATTAACATTCAATTTTTGCATTAATGAATATGAATGTGGTCGTCCAAGTGTTGCTTAACTCACACAGTCTTTTCATTAGCTGTGCTGCTGTCACAGACAAATGAGAAAATCCTGCTCTGCTCATATCTGCACTCTGGAAAAGTAGCTTTTAATACAGATTGCACACTTCATCAGTGAAATTGTTTCCGTTTCTGTTTTAATGTGCAAGATTATGCTAATCAAAAGCATAACGTGTATGAAATGTCAAAAATAGAATCAGGAAATTAAAAGAGAAAATAAAGTAACAAGAACTGTAGTTTTAGTGCTCAGTTGCTTCAGATATTGTCTACACAGAGAAACTCTGACTACAGCTAGTGATCACTAAAGATTGGTATTGTCAAATTCCTTTGTAGTTATCAGTTGGTTTCAGCACTAATGCCAATATCTTACTTCTTGTCTGTTAAATCCTAAACTTGCCTCATGGTCTTTTTGAGTCCTACAAAATCAACAAGATCCACAAGTCCCATAACATTATAATCACATTTAATTTCTATACATAACTGTGCATTACATTTTGGCACCAATTAATTTCTATCCATATGTTATCAATAGACCTTCATAGTAAGGTCTTTATAGGTCGGCTGCTGTCTGCCTCAATCAGTTGGGATGAGAAGAGAGGAGAGCATGAAACAGACACATCACTAATGCTGTAGACTAAATCATATTTGAGTACTGTCCAACTGGTTGTTAAAGAGATTGTTGAAGAGGGTTTTTATGAGGTACTTCTCCACACTCAGTGCATTACCCTCAGTTGTTCGGATGCCTTTGGCTTTTGTAAAACAGAAAATAAAATACCTTTTTTTTGTTGAAGGTATTTTCTATCAGCAAAATCTGAAATAAAACTTTCTCTCACTCTCTTTCTTTGTCTCTTTGCTGCTCCATGCCTCTGTGGTGCTGAAAGAAACATGACAAGCAGCTGCTGCATGTCATCTTTTTTATTAATGTTGGTCTTACTCTTATTGAAAACAATAATGATTACAAAGAAAGCAAAATGAAGTGCTTTACAAAATTTCTTTCTGCTGTTTCAGACCACTAAAAAGACACAATTGGGTGGTTTATATGATGCGCACTGGGAGCATTTTTCTTGTATGGTATGCGGACTGGAGGAGCAAGAAATCAAATAGAGATGACCTAAAATCTTTGATTCTGACGCTGAAGCACCTAGAGATTTTAGCATTTAAAAAAAAATCCTAGCCAGTGATCATATGTTTTGAAAAGGGAGACATTAACAGCTGGATCTATTGAAGAGAAGACTTATTGCAATCTAGGCTTAGTACAATAGAATACAACACACTTAATATTTTGTGTGTATTGTATTATGATTGCAAACATCTCGAAACATAAAACCCAAACAAAGAAAGAAAAATCACTTTAAAAGATCATTTAAATGCCCGTTCACTGTGCAGATATTTTTCTGCTAAGACTGGTGATGACATCTCACAATTGCCAGTTGTCATGGAAATGCAACACGCTTTCCGTGTGCACCTAGCAGTCAGAAATAGCATCTGTCAGAACCAGTGATGGACTGATTTTCCAGTGAAAATGCAGATTAAACACAGTCTGAGCCCACTAAAAATGTTCACATAACTGCCTGAAAAACCTTTCTGTCATAGCCCAACCTTACATTCTGACAGATATGCAGCACACACACATAAATAAATAAAGTTAAACATAAATATACTATTTAATAGTGGGAAGAATTTTTTGAATCCTAACATAATCCAGATAAAAGTCTGTCTATTATATTTTTTCATGTCCAAACCTCACAAACTGCTTAGATTAAAATTTGGAAAAAAATTGCAATACCTGAGAAAGTAGAAATCCACTGTCATTCTTTTCTCAGTTGAAAGTTGTTTAAAATGTATTTTTATATTGATTATTTCTTCTTAAATTTTTCATTCGTTTTGTGCGTCTGTTGTGAAATATGTTGATATTTTTAGTCTGATTTCTATGCTTTTCCAGTCCGCTCTCTCAGTACAAACAAACAAAAGATTCCACAGCCTTGACTGCTTAGAAAATGCTGATAAGGACAACAATGTTTTCCTGAAACAGGACGGGCTAGATACCGTATCAGTGGGAAAAAAAAATGAACACCCTATCTGCTGCTTTTCTTCTGGTTTGTCATCCTGATTTCTTTGCAGTAGTGGAATCCATTTCGCTTAACCTCCCAGGGTTTGCTGGGGGCTTCATCAGCACTTCACCCAAGGACACATGCAGTTATTACTGGACATACATAACTTGACAGAAGACTAGGACGAGGCGCTCAAATATTCTCCACCGATGCACTTCTGAACACCCAGACGACAACAACCACACAGGGCCTGAAACCAAGGAACATTTTCCCCCAGGAAGACAATTATTTTTAGCTACTTCCCCCAACAGTGTAAGTAAAATGCTAATCTTCATCCAGCATCTCTTTGAAATGCAAAGGGGTGAGGTGGATTATTTGTGGCCACATAGCTGTAGTCTTAAATCCTGTTAATTCTGCAGAGAAGCCCTCACTGCAATATTGGATGCCCGAAAGATAAATAAACACGTTGTGGTGGTGTGTCGCCGTATTACAACGTGTCTGAACCCTTAGAACCTACTGCCCTACCCCCCAATCCCCCGCTCTCCATGTTTCTACTAATGACAACAAAGGACAATTGCAGGGTCCTAATTTGATGTCCACAGTTTGTTAATAATATGCTTGGCCTCTGCTGCAGTGACACAGCATTCAGCACTGCCATTTGATATGGAAATGTATTATATGTTTATGCGCACATACATATTTTCATTTCAAAGGAGCAGCAGCAAATGTATGAAACCAGTCCAGCATTTTGGAAAAATGGGTCACTGCTGCTAAATGTTGATAGTGCTACTTTGCCCCCCAGTGGCACATGTACTCAGTGCAGATGAGTGTTTCATAATCATAACCTTCAGGCTGTTGACTTTCAGAGTTGGGGGGATATAGATAGGCTCCATATATGCTCTAATAAGATATGTGGATTTAATTTCATACAAACATTTTTTTTGACATACTACAAATCTGTCTTTCTGTCTCGACTACAGTCTTGCGGTTGGAATTGAAGGATAAACAGTTTTTTTCATCACACATCTTTTTGCTCCAGTGAGTCATTTCCAAGCTGCTGTAACGGATGACTCACATGTTAAATTTACTTGGCATACCATCTCAGGAGCTGCTGTTAAACCTACTCTCTTTTTTTCAGTGTATCTGCTAAAAAATGTATGTTTTATCGCATCCTCACAGGTTACCAGGCTTTGGGTTAAGGCACATGTCCCAGGCAGGGGTGTATCTCCATATCGGATATATCCTGCAGTGGTGAACATAGAAAAATAATCCATTCACCGTGCCTAAAAGTCAACAGGCTCTTCCAGTGACAGCAGGAATTGATGAGTCATTTTTGTGTATAAAATGAATTGGCTTGATATTTGCCTTGTAGATATGAAAACCTACAGGAAACGACTTCCCTGTATATCACCTCCTTGGATAATTATAGCTTGAAGACTGCAGAAGCAGCACACAGTAAAGGATTTGGGATATTTAAACAAATGCTGGAGCCTGGCTGACAGAAACACATAGAAGCAGTTTATAATTCATAGTAGACTGTTTGGATAATTCTCATTTACTCTCCTTACCTTTTTTGTATTGCCACCAAACACTGTTGGCTATATTTCTATAGCAAGCTCCAAATAATGCTTTAATTATGAGGTGCATGAAAAGTGACCTTAGAGATCTATTTATTCAGTTGATGAATACATGGGTGTATTTGTTGGAAGGATCTTGCTGTGTTCAAATGTGCAGTGATGTATTATGGAAATTAGCAGTCGTCTCACAGATTTATTGTGACAAGTAACTTTAAAGTTGTCTAGTGCTTTTTCCTATGAGCCATTATATTAATAAAGACTTGACTCTTCTCTGCTTTGTCTGTTTTCATGTAAAGCATTTTGTCCATATCATTTATTTTATTATAGGGAACTCTGAGCTGCATTTCTTTCACAAATAGTGCTATACAAATCATGTGTTATCTTTTAAAGGATTTATCTGATTCAGCGTCCTTATACATAGCTTGTCATTTCCCAGACGTCCACAAAATAAATAAATGATGTTTTTAATATAAAATATATTAAAAAACGTAAAATAGGATTGAGTCTGATAATTAAAGACGTTGTATGTGAAGATGATTTTAAATTTGTTTAATGGGGAGAGAGTGAAGAGCAGCCAATAAGAAGAAATATGCTCCTTGTTCCTGTTAGCACTCTTGCTGCAGCATTTTGAGTCAAATGAAAACTTTTCATTGAGTTTTTAGAACAGCCTGATAATAAGGAGGTAACATTGTCCAGCCTTCGAGATATTGATGCCACTGCTTTTGTTATTGCTATATAAATACAATTGAACTAAAATTAAATTCCAAGTAAGCACTCCTACATATTTGGTTACTGTGCACATTGAACAGCACATTCTGACCAGAAATGAATCCTATAATTCCTTGCATCATTACTAGAGGCAAAGTTAAGTTTAATAACCTCAGTTTTATCTGAATTTAGAAGCAGGAAATTAGAGGTCATCGAGATCTTTATGATTTTAAGACATTCCTGCAGTTTAACTAATTGTTATATGTCAACTGGTATCATGGATAGATAAAGTTAGGTATCATGCATGAAAGTGCAGATAATATCCAGATGATACGTCTCAAAGAAAATGCATGCTGTGGCTTCTAATCTGGAAGGATAGTGTATAATGTATTAGTATAAGAACACAT
This sequence comes from Pundamilia nyererei, assembly GCF_000239375.1. Taxonomy (NCBI): domain Eukaryota; kingdom Metazoa; phylum Chordata; class Actinopteri; order Cichliformes; family Cichlidae; genus Pundamilia; species Pundamilia nyererei. The sequence continues at coordinate 411,205 of NW_005187498.1, forward strand.
AGCTAAACATTTGATATAATCGGGTGTCATTACTGCTGATGTGAATTATTACTT
>NW_005187498.1:411359-412447 GCF_000239375.1 Pundamilia nyererei
TATATATGCCAATAGAAACAGGAAAAAAAATCCTGGGTCTTTGTTTTTTGTTGTGTTACAACCCTGGCCATAATGTGTCTTGGTGGCTGTTTCTTGTTCTGTCTGTGTCTTTAAGTCTCTGCGGGTCCCTGATTGGATAAGCTGATGGCTGCTGATTGGTCCCCTGATCATGTGGTTGCTTTCAAAATCCCTCACCAGCAGTTGTCCCAGGGCAGCCACTGACAGCAGCAGCAGACCTGACCCTGGCTTCCAAAACCTGTGACTTTTATGTTTGAGATTCTCGTGACTTACCGAGCTTTGTATATAGTGTGTACATTAGTTTTCACTTGTAAATACCACATTGTAAATAGCCTTATTATTTTTCCTTGTACTGTTTTCTCCTGTTTATTTCTGTTAGGGAGTAGGTGTAGTGTTTGTCTTGTGTTTGTTTTTTGTTTCACATAGAGTTTTAGATAGCACCTCCTCACCTGACTTAGCTTGTTTTGTTTGTTATTTTGGCCTTTGTTCACCCCGGAGCTTCATTTTCAGTGTAGACAAATAAACCACCATTCACTAAGAAATTGGTTTTTCTGTGTATGGTTTTGGGGCCCAGGGCGGGGTCACTTCCTTTTTTAACTCTTATGTTACGTTCCTGTACCCCTAGACTGGGGCGTAACATAAAGTGGGGGCTCCTCCGCTCTTTTCTTTTGCCATTCTTTTTGCTCATTGTGTTTTGTAGGCTGCCTACAGTTTTTGGTTGGCAGTTTTCTTGTAGTCTTGGGGGTAAGCTATCCACAATGACTTTTGACGTGGATGATTTTGCACCGCAACCCACCATGGATAAGTTGGATCGATGCCCAAAGGCAGATTTGTTGTTGGTGGCAAATTTGTTTAATGTTAGTGTGCCTTTGAATGCTAAAAAGGCAGAAATTAAGCAGTGTCTGACAGCACAGCTGTTGGAAAAGGGGGTAATTGCAAAGTCGAAACCTTGGCCGGTTGATGCGACTGGAGGTTTGGTGGTGGATGTGGGAGCAGAAGCTGCTGCAACCATCCCACAAGCTGCCAGTGGACGGGTGACGCCAGGGGCGGAGGCTCCTGCTGCCATTCAG
>NW_005187498.1:413420-417076 GCF_000239375.1 Pundamilia nyererei
CATGTAAAAAAAATAATATAAGCTCTGGTGGACTTGGTTCTATAGTAGGTCTTAAAGGGTTAAATAAATATCGTCAAATAATCGTGATCTCAATTTCAGTGAAAATAATCGTGATTATCATTTTTGCCATAATCGAGCAGCCCTATTACAGAGGATCTCAGGCTCGCCCTTCGCCTGAAAGAGGTGGAGCTTGAGGCGAAAGCCAAAGAAGTTCAGCTTATGCATTTCCGCATAAGGGCTATGGAGCTGGATCCCTCCAGACAACGCATTGTTACCTCTACCCCTGTGAGTAAAATTGTGAGTAAAGCTTCTGATTCATTCTCCTTTGACCAGTGTGATGCAAGCAAGCAAATTGCTTTAGTGCCACTTTTCAGAGAAAGTGAGGTTGACTCTTACTTTTATGCCTTTGAACGCATCGCAACTACTTTAAAATGGCCCAAGGATGTGTGGAGTTTGTTGTTGCAGTGTAAATTGGTGGGGAAAGCGCAGGAAGTTTGTGCAAGCTTATCCATTGATGACAGTCTGGATTTTGAAATTGTGAAATCCACTATTTTAAGGGCTTATGAGCTAGTTCCTGAGGCATATCACCAAAGGTTTCGGTCATGTGAAAAATCTGCCAGCCAAACAAGGTTTTTTAACAAGGTTGGGCATTAAACTCCTTTAAAAATTAATATTGATGTTTTGTGTTTCATGTTTATGTGTCAATAGCCATAACTATTGTTTAAAACAAGTATCCATATACCTGTTTCTCACCTGTATAGTACAATCAACTAATATTCCATCAGTGAATCAGTTAAAGTGATTTGTTGGCTGCATTTGCACCTTATTTGCTGAAGCAAGGCAAGCTAGCTTGCACATAATAGTTAGGCATGTTAAAGATCTCTTCTTCAGGCTTGGAAGAATTGCTTTATTCCTTGCAGGCCATCCTGGGGGACTTTTCTGTGGCCTCAAGTAATTCAGAGACTGTCATGCATATAAAATGGAAAGTATTTTCATTAAGTGAATTTCAATTGTCATTCTTAATTTTTTTGAGAACTTGCAAAATGCAATCCTGTGTCTTACTAAGAATGGTAACACCTATTTTAAAAGAATTTCATTTGAATGAATTAACAAAATGTGTTTCAGTTGATTAAGTCCTTTCATTTGCATTTTCCATCCCACATACTGTAAGCCCTGTATATGACATATCCATCTGTTTTCAAATATGACATCTAATCTACACCATAGAAATATTCCGAGGCTATCATAAATACAAATAAATGTAAAATGTCTGCCTCAACATGACTGAGCACCTCATTAAGGAGGAAGAGAAAAAGAATCTGGGTCATAATATCTCACAGCTGGCAAGCAAACTCCAATTCAAGTGTTGACAGTCTGGAAGGTTTGCATAGAGAAGAGCTATTACTATGAAATTACTAAAACAAGCACAGTCTACTGGAATGAAGTAGGAGTTTATTTAACAAAATAAATATTGCTTGGCATTTATCATTTCATCTGGGGGTTAAAATTTGAGCAGCGATGATAATCTTGTTTTGCTGAATTGTAGCAACAGTACAAACAAGCAGGGGATTAGTAATCCCTGTTGGAGATTTCTTCCCCCAGGGTAGACAACTAGTCATTGGCACCTGAGGCAAGGGCTTGATTTCTGAACAGTAAACACTGATGCTTTGCTGCCGAAAGAGCCACAGCATGTCTGGACAATATTTCATATTGATAATGGTGTTTCGTGGCGCTTGAGTAAATGGAGTTGGATATTGCAGGTGATGGCATGAGGTGACCTTATCAAACTGTGATAAGCTGGAAATGGGAAACTGAAATCAAAATGCCATCGTGGTGAGGGAGGCAGGATCCATCTGCTTCTCTTCATATTGGCCCCAGTAAGAAGGAAGAAAAAGGAAAAAGAAGTGCTTTGTTCGAAGGTAGATAGTATGACATGGTCTTTGCCTTGACAGTGAAGTCAGCATGATTCATTCTGTAGCTTCCACTCACTGAGTTGTATTCCTTCTTTATAGACTGGCCCAACATTTTAAGCAATTCTCAGTGAAGTCGATCTTCAGCTGTGATCGCTCAGCCTCAGCTAATCAAGTGGCATGTCATGGCTTCTGAGGAGTGGAGTTGTGTTAGTCAGGGCAGGGTTATTGGCATTCAGGGAGTTACAAACAGCAATTTGGATGTAATTAGGTTTTAATGGCACCTGATCACTCAAATACCCAAACATGCAAAAGCTCACAAGTGTTAGTGCACGCATGCACACACACTCACTGACAGAAGAAGAACCAAATCATTAATAAAAATACATTCTCTCTACGTCTCTGGGCAACAACTAAGGTCAGCACAAGTTGAGAGTCTTTGCAGAAGTGAGTGAATTTTAAAATAGCAAGATGAATATCAAGAGAGACCGAATGAATCGGAATAAAAATCAGTCTGTCTCTCTAAAGACACACACACAAACAAGACATAGTTACCAGATCTTACAGTACCCTTAGAGGCAAATCTTGTCTGCAGTAATGAAGACACAAAAAGATTTCTTACCTGGAAAGAAAGAAAGAGTGCAATAAGTTTGGGAACTGGCAAGACAGAGTTCTTGTAAACAGGGCTGCACTTCATTTTTGCACAGAGTAGTTTTTAAAACTTTGAGGACATTATTGTTATAATGCAGCAGCAGCTGCTTCAAGTGTGTTGATGTTAATCCCTCCCAGAGACAGCATCATGCTGACTGATGATGCATCACACTGCATCACAGAAAAGTCTGGGAAATGTCTCTCTCACTTTTAATTACCCATCTCACTTTCATTATTTGAATACTCAGCCATTTCAATTTATTCCATTATCACCTCAAGGAGAAAGCACACTAATCCCTAAGCCTGTGTTTGTGTACAGCCTGTGAGTATTTAAGCATGGTCCCTCTCTGGCCAGTTGCAACATGCTGTCCCAGCAGATGTCAGTGTTGCTATTTTTAAAGCTCTGTATATAGCTAAACAAAAAGGAACCAATGTTTATCTGAGTAGCTTGGCAAAATGCTTTCAATGGTACAAATACTTTCAAATTACAGACACATATGCTAAAGAACCAGTATTCTAAGTGTATGAACAACAACTTTATGAGCAAATATGGTAAAGAAGGAGATCACGATAAGGAGGCACAAACAGCAAGAGAGGCAGTTCCATACAGCAAGCTCAATCTTTTTTATAGGGAAGCCAATAAGAGAAGGTTTAATTAAATAAATGTAATTTCAGAGGGAGTTTGTGTGCTTGTTAGAACAGCATAGTTATTAAATCCTGCTGTATTGATAATCTACATTATGAAGGATTGTATTTGATGCAATTTTCAGAACTCTTTAAGCCATAATGTCTCTGTGTGAATGTAGTCTATTAACATCTTTGTTTTTATATCAGCTCCAGTGTCAATTTTTATGTAGCATGAAATGAAATTTTTCTTTTGATATATATATAGATAGATAGATAGATAGATAGATAGATAGATAGATAGATAGATAGATAGATAGATAGATAGATAGATAGATAGATAGATAGATATTGCCTGTAGTGCTGCATTATTGGTCCCCTCCAACTACCGACCTGCCTCAGTACTACATGGAAGCTCCTGTCAGGCATCATATCGGCTAAGATGAACAGGCACATGGGTCAATACATGAG
>NW_005187498.1:418748-420264 GCF_000239375.1 Pundamilia nyererei
TGTCCAGAAGAGCGCAGTCCTGGGAACAGCTAAGATACTGCGCAGGACCCTCAAGCTCCCAGGCCTCTGGTAGAGGACCCGAGCTTGACGGATAAACCGCCCGCAGGGGCGTGCTGGGTGTTTTATATGAAACAAAATACATCTACAAGCAAATACAATAATCAGTTACACAGCAGTGGGGAATAGATTGCATCATAGTAGATGTCTTTCTGAAGCTGTTTTAACTAAATTTTAAGGATAAAATTCATCCATTGTTATCTTCTTCAATTCCTTTTGCCAACACAGAGCACAGTAGCTACCTGAAAACTACACCCACAGAGGTTGGATTATCGTTAATAATTTTAATAAACGAGAAGGAACAGCTTGTAGAACTGGGTAACATATATAGATGAGAACCAGAAGGAGTGTGTTTATAGGTGTGGTCCCACTCCCAAAATTTAGATACTTTATCTCCAATTAGAGAAAAAGATACTCGGAACCATCTCACAGTCACAACATTATCTACAGCTACTTTCAGTACCAATAATATTTATTTAGACTTTTTTTTTCTCCAGTTGATCTTCAGTAATTATTTCTTCAAAAGAATCAACATTTCTTTTACACCCCATTTCTACAAAACTCTATTAATCTGCTGTATGTACAACAGGCCATCAAGCTGGAGTAAACCATTACTTAAAAAAACATCACTTGACCCAGTTGTCTTAAGTAATTGTAGGGCAATCTCAAACCTTCATTTTATCTCAAAAATTCTTGAAAGAGTAGTTGTAAATCAGCTTAGTGAAGATTATAAATAATGGTGGACTCATGTCTGTGCTTGTCAGCAATTAGAGGATGCTATATATATTAAAGGTGCTGCGATGCAGTAGTTTGGATCATATTTATCCAATAGACTGCAATTTTTTCATGTAAATGGAGAGTCCTCTTCACACACTAAGGCTAATTAGGGAGTTCCACAGGATTCAGTGCCAGGACCAATCCTGTTTACATGCTTCTGTTAAACAGTATCATCAGAAGGCATAGCATAAATTTTTACTGCTATGCAGATGACACACAACTTCATCTATCCATGAAGCCAAATAGCACACAATAATTACTTAAATTGCAGGAATGTCTTAAAGACAGAAGGACCTGGATGACCTCTAATTTTCTGCTTCTAAATTCAGATAAACATGCCCCTGAAAATCCTAGAAATCTCATACCTAACCAGATTCTTTCTCTGGATGGCATTACCTTGGCCTCTAGTAACACCGTGAGGAACATTGGAGTCATTATTGACCAGGATATGTCCTTCAATGCACATATTAAACAAATCTTTAGGACTGCTTTCTGCCATTTGTGAAATATCTCCAAAATTAGAATCTGTATCAGAGTGATGCTAGAAAAATTAGCTCATGCATGTATGTAATGTTAAATCTTCTGTTAAATCCAGAATTGAATTCAAAATCCTGCTCCTCACATACAAGGTCTTAAATAATCAGGCCCCATCTTATCTTAATGACCTTGTAGTACCATATCA
>NW_005187498.1:422977-434385 GCF_000239375.1 Pundamilia nyererei
ACCTCTGGTGCAAATTACTGACCTCTGTCATCATTTTAAGTGGGGGAACTTGCACAATCGGTGGCTGACTAAATACTTTTTTGCCCCACTGTATATGTCTGACAACAAATTAAGAAAAAATGTACAGGAAATTGTTTCAGCTGTCTTGCAGCTGTCTTTGAAGGATGATCTGTATTTGGATGACCTGTAACTGTTTTGATGCAGTGCTTCTCCCAGTGTTTTTTTTTCCCAGTGTCATCCAAGTAATACATTGCAGGTCCTAAGAAAACACTTGAGACTAACCAGCAACGACCAGATGATTCTACGCATTGATCTTCATGGCAGACAGTAGGCAGTCTGACCTTCAGGGAAGGCAAAATTATGAAATTAGTCTGGCAGATGCTTGAGGCACCATCCACCTTTTGACAGGGAATTATATTAAAACAGGTGTAAGCATTGCCTCAGTGGGTAAACTGCCGATTTATAACTATATAATTAATTTTAAAATTGAAAAGAAGGTAATTACCATCCAAGCATGAAAGTGATACTGTATGTAGAAGCTGTTCATTACAAGAAAGGGAGGATTGTGGCTGGGGTTCAACATCATTATGTGCTTCCCTACACTGTCTCAACATTTAGGACTAAATACAGTTTTAAAAGAGATCTGGACTTCATGCAGTATAAATTTAGGTTTAATAATGAAAATAAAACTTTCTTATATACTTTATTTGATATTTTATTTAGTACGTGTCTGTCAAGCATATAAAGCACGAGTCTAATGGCACTAATAAGTATGGCACACTCACGCTAAATCTAAGAGTAAACTCTATGAAAAGAAGAGGAGAGACAAAAGAATTCAAACTAAATGGAAAATAATAACAAAAGATAAATATTGTTGACCTGGCCAACCATTTTCTGCTTCTATGCTGGTCCCAGTGGTTCTTCTTCTTCTCTTTTTTCTTTAGCACCTTAGGACAAATCTACATATCCATCCTCATAATTACATGTTATTTAACAGATGCTTTCTACCAAATGCACTTAAAAAAATGTATTACGTAGTCTGTCATGTTATGTTATTGTTTTTATTATTGTTGTTGTTGTAGTAATACTAAACAACTATTTTTTTCTCCCTAAAACAGTATCTATCTATATAATGAAACACACACAGCTCTACACTAGTTATAATGTACCTCTTCTGTTGTGTTTTATGTTGTGTTTTATGTTCCCCACTTTGTTACATTATCCTTGCATTCTATGGTATGTCAACTATATGTGTCACAAAAAAAGTGTTGGTATTAATGTTTTGTAATGAAAAAAGTGTATGTTGCACATTTAAAGAGCAGCCATGTGATATGTATTCTAACCACTTGGCTAATATTACCTATCTACCACACTGTTGCTAATCCTACAAAAACATGCATGGCAATTGTAGGTATACTGAAAATAAAAAAATATATTCACAAGATAGAGTTTTACTGGCAAGCATGACTCCATTTGTTAGCATATCTTTCCCAACTGAGTGATGCCTGATGACTCATGTACCCTCCATCAAATTGAAAGACAAATCACTCCTTTCAAGAAAATGTAAGGTATTACATGCTGCCACCGATGTAAACTGAAGGAGAGTTATATTTTAAGTCACTTTTATGGTTTGTGGAGTGGTGATGAGCAATCAATGGAAAGTGAAGGCTATGCAGGTTTTGCACAGCCTTTACTTTCCATTGCCTTGCAGCCTTGCCATTTAATTTATATGTATGTATTGATGTATTCATTGGCACTTTATGAAAAGAATTTAAATAATCTCAATTGAATGGAATATAAAACATAATCTCAGCATGTGTTGTTACTGTGTTATCTGTCTCAGCGTAGTGTATTATTATTATTATTCCTATTACAAATTCTGAAGTAAATAAGTTTTGGTTTCTATTTGTGAGGAAAAAATGGTTCATTTAAATCAATGTCTGAAGTAAGTCATAATAGTGAGTCTGCATGCACAATACCCTAAAGTAGCTCCCATAAATAAACTGGGGTGATCACATGCATTTTTCAACCCTTCAGTCGAGATTTGTAGAGACAGGAAGTAAGAATATGCAAATATTTCATTACTGTGGTTAAGTAGAATTTTCACAAATACTGTACTTTCTACTCCCTTACAGTTTACATCCAAAACAGGATTGTTACTTCAGGTTTAATGCATTTGAGGGAAGTTTTTTTTCCCCCAACCTCCATGTGCATTGAAACGTCAAACTTCTCTGAGCCTAAATGAAGGTAACAATGGCACATAAAAGTCCTTTTGATGTATAATATCACCAGTGCTTATCATGTACAAACTGATGAATGAGACAAAAAAATATGGATAATCTATAGCTCCATGCTCTGAAGTTTAAGTGGGCAGGACTATTTTGGTGCAGCATCAAGCTAGAGCTACAGAAGAGGAGCGAGTATAAAAGAAGTAACTTTTATTGAAGCGGGAGGTATTTTCAAATAAATACATTTTCTATGAGCTCAGCAAACACACATTTGAAATTAAGCTAACAGTGGTAAGATTAATTCACTGACTTCCATCTTAACACCAACTGTATACTGTCTAGTATAAAGTTAGTATAAACAGTATAGCCTACTGCCAGTGTAGGGACGTAAAATCCATCAAGATTGCTTGTAAAAAAATTATTGGGTTAAATCCTCTTAAATTCTTTTGTATATAAATCCACAAACAAAAGTAAACCCCAGAGCAGTGACAGTACAGGTCAATAAGTAAATATTCTTTATTGTTATTAATGGTTTGGTTCTCTTTATTGTTTTCTGCTTGTGTTTTATTTATAGTTTTATTAACCCCGAATCTCTTGTCCCCATGATAGAACAGAGAAAACTGACCCATAGTGTGTTAGAACATTTAAGAGAAATAAACACATATAAACACAATTCTCCCCAAATTAGATAAAATATGACCATAAATGCCCTTTTCTAAGTCATGTTCTTCTCTACACACAACTCTTGGCCTCCAGGGCATAAAACTTTGGACTTCTTTTTATTCAACCATCTTCCGGAAGAGAGAGACCCCTGCACAGCCCACTAGTTGCTAAGCAAAGATAAAGCAAGATGTGTTCCACCTTTACCCTAGAAAATACATCTATGTGATGTTCGTGTATGTAAGCATGTTATGCATTCATTCACTACACTCCACGCCATCCCTGCAAGTTAAAAGTTGTGCAGGTAAAAGCTAAATGAATTCCAGGCCTTCGGCTTGGCCTATGTTTAAATCATGTGTTTGTAAGCGTGTATGCAGTTTATCCTTCTATGGTAAATGGTAAATGGCCTGCATTTGTATAGCGCTTTTCTAGTCCCTAAGGACCCCAAAGCGCTTCACACTACATTCAGTCATTCACCCATTCACACACACATTCACACACACATTCACACACACATTCACACACTGGCGATGGCAAGCTACATTGTAGCCACAGCTGCCCTGGGGCGCACTGACAGAGCTCCAAGTCACTTACACAATAGATTGTCTGGACATAACACCAAACAAAGCTTGAAACCTTTAATAGACTGAGTCTGAGCATCAACTCTTAATGAGCCCAAATATGCAATGTGTGTATAAAATGATTATAAACGCTTATTCTACTAAAATACATCCAACCCAAGTCAGAGATTTTCAATCAGTTAGGCTTAAGCCTATAAGCAATCACTTATGCATAAGTTTTACCGTACTTAAATTATCAATCACCCAACAAGTCATAAAATGATCCCAAAACCCATTATTTCAACTTCAACCTAAAATTCCCCCTTTTGACACCTCTTATGTGTCACAAACTGAAAATGCTTCACCAGGGCTTAGGAAATTAAAAGAAAAAAGGTTAGTCATATTATTTCTCAAAACACCTCAGCGATCCTCCTCTCAGGTATATCTGCTCCGGGCCTGCAAACCTGTGTTTAAGAGATGAAATCAATTTAATCATCATGTCAAATCTTTTCGAACTCCTGGCTCCATCCAGAGCCTGCATCCTTGGAACTTCATAGAAACAAAACCTGTGTGTTAACCTGAACTTCACATTTCATACTCAGTTTTCCCCACTTATGATCTAATCTGTGTTATAAGAAAGAAAACTTAAAACAGAACAGTTATCAGTCATGTGTTTCTTTGGTTAATGGTAACATGAGTGATATCAAAAAATGTTTCCCCTTTAGCATTTGGCATTTTCCCAACAGTATAATGTAATACCATAATCTAACTCCAGTCAATAAAACAGAAATTTTCTCAAAGGAAACATCTGCAACCAGCATCCCCAGAATTAAGTCTTCCACTCCTCCTGCTTATGGCAAAAGCAAAACAAAGCAAAGCAAAGCAAAGCATCCCCTTTCTCTTGCTGGCATGGTAATGTTGTCCACATTCATTCATCCTAACCTTGGTCCAGTCACACACATTCACTCACACGCATTCACACGAGATATTGCTGATAGTGGAGACTCCCGCGCAACATGAGCTCATTCATTTGTTTTATTTTATTTTGTTTTTGGTTTTTTAGGAAAAGAGTTCTTTATGCTCTTGGACTGGATTGACTGCAATCCTTTTAGACAGGGACTTACAACCTGATCAGGTTCCCACACGTAGCCTTCTCCTCAGCCAGTTGTAATCTGGAAAAGGTCACCTTATATTTGTTCTCCTGGAAATTTTTACAGCGCTATTAATTCAATCTTTCAGGCCTGCTTAGAACAAAAATGAGAAAAAGAGAGCTGATTATTAGCTCATCAAAACACAAAACAATATCACCTGACAGGTTTTCTAAGTGCACTGTTACAAAAATAATGGGCCACCTTAGACATGTCCATGTTTAATAAAACTCCCTCTATTAAAATGAGAAGACCACCCAAACCTAACCGACCGAATCAACCCATCACAAAAACAACAACCTCAAAAGTCTTAAACACAGAAAATTTTGCTTATTAATCTATCCATATGTTGTTGGGAATAGAACTTTCGGGGGGAGAGCTTGAGGGCCACAAAAGTTTTGCCCTACTTTTGGCTTAACTAATACTTACATAGTCTGAAATCAGACTTAAATCACTCCCTCTGTTCATTTTCCCCACATCATATTTCAGTGGCCTCAGGTTCTTCAGCATCCTGAGACTCTGAGGTCAACTGACATAATTTCACCTGCTCAATACACAGAAAATCTTGTTAAAAGCCACACAGTCACCGTGTCTCTTCCAGTGCAAGCTTCACGCATACAATTAGATAGGAAACCTAAGTTACTCTTTTTTCTTTTCCAGTCCCCAGTCATTCAACTAATTTGCATACTGAGTCATCTCTCAAGAAGTTGCCGTGACAAGAGAAATGCATGTTTAAACATTACCACCTTATTGAATTATTTTATTTCTTTCTACAGTAATCACTTGTTTTGATCAATCTGTACAAGAGCACATCAAATTCGCTATTCTAAAAACTACTACACACTAAGCGACTTGGACAAGATGATAAACAGACTCACATGCTCAAGATACTGTCTAATCTACATGACCTCTCTTGTATTTCTAAGGTTAATGCATTTTCTGTTTGTGTGTGTGATTTTCTATATGTTTCTTTTTGCAGCGTTTCAGACTCCTTCACAATTTTTCCACTTAAACAGTCAGTTTTCTTTCCCAGGTTTGCTAACCCAAATTTTGATTTCCCACATTAAATAACAGCATTCCTCTGTGTTCTCACCTACTGCTCCCACTCCGTTGTCCTCTCTCACTTCAACAGTACAGTACCGGGCAGTTCTCTTTCCGAGACAGAATCCACTCTTGGGTTTGGTCTCCTCTGTGTACACATGGCTGCCGTTAACCCTTTAAAACCGGTCAGAGCAGGCACGCTCCGTTTTGCGCAAATAGTTTTAAATCCATGTAGAACTGCAACCACGTAAACTAGCGCAATAATTTTTTTTGCATATGAAACCGGAGGAGTTGTACTTACATCTTATGCCATCAGCTTGTCCTAGGTCACGGTTTCCTTCCACATATAGCTTTGCAAAAACTGCATAAAAAGCACTTGCAGCAACAAAAACATTATATTCCAGAAACACGCTTTGCTGATCCGATCAGCTGTTTGTAACACTTCCTACGTTAGAATAGACGTCAGCGTGAACTATCGCATGTCCGCCATTACCTGCCCGAAGCCGGAAGTGACGTCATTTTCACGGAAATGTCGTTTTTTACCATCAGGGCATTATATTTGACTTTATGACTTTCTGTGTCGTTTCTGGGATGCTTAGAACTAAAATTGCACTGCTGGAAATAGTTTATTTTGATGCATATACTGCTTTTTTCAAATTTGCATTATAATATTTATTTTCGTTTTTCCTGCAGTGTATAAAAATTGGTGTATTTCAAAAATAAAACTATGAAGACACTCAAAATAAATTTCCTGTGATAGGAAACTATTTTGTGGAATTTTTTTGTATTTACAGTTTTGAGGGATAAGCCTCTTAAATTTCTCTAACTAGAAATATATGTTAAAAAAAACAAACACGATTTTCAATTTTTTTTGTAGTTTATTGCACTTTCTTGCAATTTATGTAATTTCTATGCACTTAATGCATACATACTATTAAAATTTGGGCTATAATGGTTGTATTGATGTATAGCAACTTGAAATGCTCCCAAAAATGGCACTACAGCATGTAAAAATATAAATATAAGCTCTGGCGGACTTGGTTCTATGGTAGGTCTTAAAGGGTTAATGCACAGGTTGTTCAGGTCACTGTTGCTCTGCTTGGAGCGGCCCATCAGGGAGAAAGGACCCAAAGACACCTTGCTGTCAGAGCCCCCGGTTCGTTTGTGTCCCAATTTGAATTTCTTCTTAACATCAGGAGAGTTGACATTGAGACCAGATCAGCGGCTGCCACTCAGAGATGAATCCTTCTCAGGCAGCGCCCCCAGTGTGGACATGGACTGTGAGATGTTACGCTGCAAGTTTGATTTTCGGGCAAAGACCTTTTGAGTTTAGATTTATTTTCCTCATCCATGTTATTGCTCTTTGGAACTGCATTACTTGTCTTCAGGCAGAAGTGAGAGCTCACTGGTGAGGTTTAGTAACACATGGCGCTGTGAACAATTCAACCAGAAACTTGGCCTGAACGTTTCCAGTGATGTTAACCTATAACTTTCTTCCGACTGCTGCATGTGGAAAATTGATCCAGGTCAGCTTTGCACCTAAAAGTGACAAACTTAAACGACCCGCTTCTCTCTTTCCGGCCAGAAACACTCATTTATGTCATGTATTCACATTCCTAAGTGTAAGCGTGTTCTTCATTGCATGTGTATTTTATAATCAGGTTTAATTCATGCCTCTTTGCACTGAGCTGTGGATTCAAACTATCTCACTTCTGATTCTTTCCAAAAATAATTTCACATGTAACAATTTGTGTATGTGTGTTTTCTATTTATTCACGTAATTGTCAGTCTGTATTTATCTTACTCTCTTTTTCTTTTCTTGTGATGTGGTGGACAATCCTAAACCTAAACCTACAGGTCAGTTGCACCGTCTTTTGCCTGCTGTTAACTCTTCAAGTCCACGGTGTTCTGTCTGTCTTCTGTCTTCATCAGGAGATTGACTGTCCTTTAAGCTTCTTCTCAGGATAAGGACAGAATAAGAGGTCAAGCTGTAAAATGTTAAGCCAAAGGCTGGCCTGTTTCTCATCCCAATTCAGTTAATTTATCCTTTTGCCGCTGTACTCATGTTTTTAGGTTGAGAAGAGTCCACCTGTATTGACACACTAAAACATGTAATTAATATCATTTTATTACTTTTTTAAGACATTCAGTCTCTAATTCCTCTGTTTTCATGTTGCAATGTCTCTCACCAGCTCACAAGCTATATTCAGACTTGGTGGTTCACATCCTGTTTGACACACATACACACACTCTCTTCTCTCAGACTTCCTCTTTTTCCCGCACTCTGCTATGAATCCACGTAGTGTTATTATTACTTATTTATTATTTGGTACGAATCACACAGAATCACTCAAATCCAGTACTCACAACATTCACACACTTAGAATCACTCAAAATATGCCTTCATAAGAATATTTTATCAAACATGCTGTTCAGAATCAGAAAGAGGAAGTAGACAACACCCAGTAACTGCGTATGTAATTTTAAAGAGAAGAGAATAATAAACACATATGGGACAATTCTCCCCAAATTAGACAAAATATGACCATAAATGCCCTTTTCTAAGTCATGTTCTTCTCTACACACAACTCTTGACCTCCAGGGCATAAAACTTTGGACTTCTTTTTATTCAATCATCTTCCAGAAGAGAGAAACCCCTTCACAGCCCAAAACACCAGTTGCAGGATCTCTAACATTAGAATCATAAACTGTGTCTCATATAGGTATTATTTTGGTACTTTACACGTCACAGTTTCAATACAACCATTGCTTATTTGGCAAAGTTCCTCTTTTCTGTCTGGCTTCCTGTATTTATTAATATACTGTACAGCTCTTCACTTCCTGTTTTCAGTCTGGCTAAGCACTTAGTTTACGAGTCAAAAGTGGCCTTGCTCTACAAACCTTCATTATTAAAGTACATAAAACAATATAACAGGAAAATAAGGATACTAAGGATATATTAATTACATGACAGTTTCTAGACTTTAGGTTTCTGTCTCCGTGCCTTCCCTCTGTCCCAGGTTTCTCATTTAGCTACTCTTGTTTAGGTGATCCATCTTCCCTCTGTCTCTCCAGTCAGTCATGTAGAGTTGGTTGTCTCGAGACCACTTATACGTGGTCTTGATCTTGTCTTGGTCTCAACAGACTTTGGTCTTGTCTTGGTCTCGGATCCCTCGGTCTTGTCTTGGTCTCGCTGTCTCGGTATTTCTGTCTCAGATCGACATAATGGTCAGGAGATTTGGAGTCAATAGTATCCATAACACACAACATAACAACCGATAATGTGTCATGCGCAAAAGCATCAGCTCTAAGAGCCGTGCTTAGAGAGTGCGTTGTAGTGAATCAGAGTTGACTCCCATTGAGCGAGAGCCGCTCCTCACTTAATTTCCTTTCACTGCTCGGCTCTTACACAGTGGCTCAGCTGTGCTCCAATCCCTCCATATTGTGGGCAATCACATGCGAAGATATAGGATAATATCATTATGTGAAAAACAGAGAGGGTGAGAGACGTGACAGTCAAGTGGAGTGTGCGTCTGTCCTCTCAGTAAGTGAGTGAGACACTAGACAGCGGTGAGGAGGGCTGTACGAGTGCATCGCAAAAACACATAAATATGCCTGACACCCGTAAACGAAGCAGCATCTGGCTGCAGTTTAAAGACTTTTTTGTCTCAGTCTCAATCTCAGCTCGACTTTGTCTTGGTCTTGACTCGGTCTGTCTTGGTCTTGGTCTTGGTATTGTCTTGGTCTTGGTTTAGGCGGTCTTGACTACAAGTCTATAGCCATGTCTTCATCTCACAGTGTCAAGTCACGTCTTAGTGTGTGTCTCTTATTTCATCTACCAAGCCACATCCTGCATGCCCTGCCTGGGTCCTGAAGGTTCCCTTCTTTGTAGCCGTCTTCATCCTCTTAATGTGTTGGCTGAGGATCTTCGCCATCATTGTTGGCCCTCAAAACTGTTTTGGCGTTGCTGCTGGTTCCGCAGCCAGCCCCCAGAGCTGCTACATCTCGTTCATCACTACTGGACCTGCGGTCAGCCTCCCAGATCTGCTTAGTTTTTGGACAGTTTTCCTGGCCTCAAGATCTGTTTTGTTTTCCCCCGTACCCCCAGAACTGTTTTCTCTTGTTGTGGATGCCTTTTTTTCCCCTTTTCCCTTTGGTTCAGTTCAGTCTCTTTCTCTCCACTCCTCATCGTCTGCTGGCACAGACTTGACAAAATCTACTGGAGTTCACAACAGAAATTATTGTGAGTAGCCTTACTTTTCTCCATACCCCATACTTTAGTCTATATCTTTTGACTTATTTGAGTTACCCTACTTAGATGTGCTCAGTAGAAGACACTCTGGTCATTCTAATGATATTTCTAATGTGTTTGGGTGGTCTCTTTTAGCTCCAAAGAGACAGGAAATCACAGAAAAAGTTAAACTGAAATATACCTTTTTTCTCACTTCTTTGGAGCACTTTTCTACTCTACCTGAGCACTCAAATCGCTTTTTACAACATCCCTTATTCACCCATTCACACTCATTCATACATGGTCTTTTTTCTATGCTTAAGTGCTTTCTATCTCAAATTCACATACATTCCCATTTTGATGGATGCTTCAAAGAGCAACCCAAGGTTATTTGACATGCTGAGCAGGAGGTAGACCAAATTGCTCTCAGGAGGTAGAGCAATTTGAAGTTACAAGTTGGACAAATTGTAAGTTATGCACTGTTCTTCTTGTAATTAATATACATAATGCACTTGACAGTGATTTTAAGTTTGCACTAAAATAAACCACACAAATTATTTGCCACAAGCAAGACTAAATCTTCTCACCTGCACTAACACAGCTGTTTCTGCTAGACACTGATGATTTCAGCCTAAGTAAAATAAAGCAATCCAGCAATCTATGTGCACTCAAAAATGTAAATTTCTCTGCTGCATCAAGGAGGGGCAATAACTCTGTACAGCAATCAGTGCTGATTGCTGATGGACTCTTGATTTTCTTGATTTGTAATTATGAAGACAGACAAGTGCGCTTGTCAGTGTGAATATTTCCTGAAAGCTGATAGTCAAATTAAGCCATAAATTTGACAATGTTTTTTTTTTCTTTTGAATTCAGAAAATAACTCGCAGTCTTTAATTGTAGTGTGAAGTTGTGGAAGTATACTCATACACTTAATGTGTACTTTTACACAAAAAAATAATCAAAATAATTAAAAGTTACATTATCATAAGTAATGATAGTAGTTATAATCTGATCGCTACTTATCCTTATGCATGATGGATTCTAGTGAAAAAATACAGTAATTCTGTAGTATTTTTATCTAAAAAAATATTCTCATACTAAGACAGACAGAAACCTCAGCCAGAACATTTGACGTGGCTGCCTGGGGGGGTGAGGCTGACAGGAGAAAGACATGCCGCAGCAAAGAGCCAGAGGTTAATAGCTAATAATTAAATGCAGAGTTGTTTATGCCCACATAGTATTTCTTCTTTACCTACTTTTTTTCCCACTTACTCAGTCCATCATGGGAAGCCCTCAGCAGTCTACACCTATTGCAGCATAACTAAGGCAGGATTCAGGGTCACCTGATCCAGCCCTAACTATATGCTTTCTCAAAAAAGCAAAAGGAAAGTTTTAAACCTAATCTTAAAAGTAGAGATAGTGTCTGTCTCCCTCATTCAGAGAAAATATTACGCGTTTCGTATTGAGCTGAGAAGGAACACAGTTTGTCCCGGACTTTCGCTATAATGAAAAAAAGACACAAAGCTGGAGTTATTCTGTC
>NW_005187498.1:435548-440151 GCF_000239375.1 Pundamilia nyererei
AGGATTATTGAATTATGGTTAACGGTTGGTAGACATTTTTTTAATAATTATCTGCCAATTACATCTGCCACCCTTCTCCAAATCTGTGCCCCTACCTGCCCCCCCCCAACAAAAACTTTCTAGACACGCCACTGCCATGAGGTCTTTAAGATAAGATCTTGTATGTGATGAGAAGGATTTTAAATTCAATTGTGGATTAAATAGGAAAGGGACAATTAGAAGCCAATATGGGAGAAACATGTTTCTTGTGCCTTATTTTGGATATAGTGACGGCTTTTCAGTGAGTTTTTAAATCATCTTGATAATAATGAATTGCAGTAGTAGTAGTAGTAGACCAGTAGTGTGTAAAGAAGACTCCCCACTTACATGAACAAATTGGAATCTATTAGATATGATTCAAACAAAAAAACATGTTTCAAACTGCAGCACAATACCTTTAATACCTACACAGTGCTCTAATTGCTGTGATAAAATATTATGGTTAAGAGTACTGAACTCTTCACTGAGGTCAGGAGGGCAAGCACAGTGATGAGTCCACTGTCAGAGGCCATGAGAAGATCATTTGTAATGCTCACTAATGTTGTTTCTGTCCTATAATGCAGTCTGAAACGCATACAATAAACCATTCCTTTGCAGATGATCAGTTCCAAGAATTTTTTAAATAAAAGAAAAGTTTAAGGTTTGCCTATAATTAGCTAAGACAGCTGGGTCAAGTGATGACTTGACTTTTGTCAGCCTGCTCTATTATAGTGGATGCGCTTAACTTTAATTAAACCACTGAAAACAACACCCTCAACATTGCATTTAATATATTATCAGACTCACCTGGCTTCTCTCAAAATATAAATGAACCCACCAACTGCTTTAATCACGCTTTGGACCTTGTCCTGACATAATGCATAGAAACTAAACGTTGATTTTTTTTCTCCTCTGAAAAACAGCAATAAATCACAGGTGTTTTGACTTCCTTGTGTAACTGACCTATGTAATCCTTGAATCAAATAACCCATTAACTAGAGAAAGAAAATGGTGATTCACTAATTTAAAAGAACTTTATATGACTTTAAAAAATTGTTTGTTGCTCTATATAAGCTCTCCATAAA
The DNA here is from genome assembly GCF_000239375.1 of Pundamilia nyererei. NCBI lineage: Eukaryota > Metazoa > Chordata > Actinopteri > Cichliformes > Cichlidae > Pundamilia > Pundamilia nyererei. Next base: position 436,652 of record NW_005187498.1, read on the forward strand.
GCTATGATATCTTAATATTCATAACAAAAATAACCCCAGGTTTTTATTCAGCATTGTAGCTAGGTTTACAGCTAGCTGAGACAAATCCAGAATTAATTTTAAAATCCTCCTCACATACAAAGTCTTGAACAGTCAGCCCTGTCATATCTTAAAAACCTCACAGTACCATATTCACCAAACAAAGTTCTTCATTCACTGACTTATTTGTGATCCCTAAAGAAGAAGAGGAGGCGAAGCCTTTTCTGTAGAACGAACCAGCTCCCAGTTTGGACTTGGTTGACAGACAGGCTTAAAACTGTCCTTTTTGATAAAGCTTATATTCAGGGCTGGATCAAATCACTTCAAATGATCCCAATGCAGCTCACTGACAATGCCATTTAATATTCAGGCTCCAATGTGTCTTTTACTCAGTGTCTTTGATTGAACAACTATAGTGCTTGTGAACTTGAGACACCATAGAGAAAGCGTCCAAACAACATGGAGGTTGTGGATGCTTGCTGTTTGCTTAAGTGTATTATAGATGATTATCTTTAAGTGTAGAAAATTAGCTTTATTTTCTGGTCTCCTGGAAAGAGAAACAGATTTTGGATAAGTAGCATCGAAAACCACATTTTGTATAATCCGTGATATAGCAATGAGATGCATTCTCACACTTTAGTAAGACCTGGATTATTGTTGCTGTTGTGAAAATATATTATGAGGTATGTTTATGTTTTTAATTTTTATTATTATTATTATTATTATTATTATTATTATTATTATTATTATTATTTCTGACATTTTTTCTGAGTGAGATGAGTTAATCCACTTGTGGAGAGCCAGGATTCAAGATCCAAAGCTGTGATGCAGGAAGAGTATCCAGCCTATACACATATTACACACCTGAAATGAAAAAGCCTCAAAAAACTAGAAATAGCTAAAAAAAAAAAAAAAAAAAACCTTTATTGTTTTAATGCTGAATTACTGTATTTTGTTCTTTTTTAAAAAAGTAAATATTTTACTTAGAGAAGATCTTAGCTCATTTTATATTATGTAGGGGTTAAATATACAGTGTTACAGAATGTTGCAGGCAAATAAAGCACACTGAAAGATCAGTTGTGAATCAAGTCATATTTAAATAGGCAATAACAGCTTAGCACCTTTACTGAGGGGAGTCAAAAAAATAAGTAACTGAAAGAAAAACCCTTCTTAGCATACAAGTTTGAAATGAACTGTGCTTTCCAAACCTGCCTCCAAGTGTGCCAGGCAGAAAGTAATGTTAGACTCTTTCAAAAGCCTTTTGCTCTCCTCAGGCTGCCTCTCCATATGCATCACTCTTACCCTGTTTTACCTGCCTGCTGCTTTTGACAGTGTGCTAAACCTGTTTTGATGCTTTACTTTCTACCTCAGCTCTTCATGCGTATTAGGTCAGCAATAGTGAGTGCACAGCTGACTAATGAATTCCCTGAACATTAACAGTGTGAAATAACAGCTGTCACATCTGCACTAATAAATCTACAAAATCATTGATATACAACATAGCTATGGCACCTTCACGTCACTAGACGTACACAGATTCGATTTTGCTTGAGCAGAATTCCATTTGCAGTTGCATCAGTAAAAATTAAAACTCAAATTGCTCTAATGAAGAGAGAAATAAGATCCTATATCTTTAATGATGCAGGGAATAAATGCAAACTCCATTGGGAATGACTTGTTCAATTCAATTCAGTTTCATTGATAGAGTGCTAAATCACAACATTTATGTAGGGAATAACTCTGTTGTCTTTTGCTGTCTTTTAATAGCTGGGATTGGATAAGTTTTATGTTTCTTTTGGCACCAGGGACATATTGAATTCACACAGAACTCAGTTTGACAGCTGAATGCTATTGTATTAAAAAACCTATATTGTGAGCCACTTATTTCCACTACAGAAATGGGTTCCTCATGTGAGATACCATTTATATAAATTTATAAGGAATGGAAGTCATTCTGAAATAGAATCAGCTGCAGCTCTGTGACCAAAATACTCAATCTGTGTCATTGTTGACTCCAGGAATTACATATATTAAATTTTTCAGTTGGAGAGGAACTCCCTGATAGTGATTGAAAATGGTTTCTTCTTATGAATATTAATACGCACACTGCAAAAAACCAACAACAAAAAAGGGAGGTGGAGAGAATTGAAGCAGGCTTGAGTCATACATTCATTTAAATTCCTTTACAGTTCAGCAGGTTTGGTTAAAGTGGCTTTCAATGCCCCAGGAAGAAATCGGATGTCACTTGCAGAGAGGATTTGCAGGATGTAGCCCTAGACTACGAGTTCACAACCATTGCTAGTAATTTCAGAAACGGAATGTGGAGCACAAGTATCTCTAGCTCTACTCTTTGTATCGCTTTATACATTGGTCTCACTGGAAACAGCTTGGAGTGGGAAAGGAATAACAGAGCACAACATATTTGGGGAATGTGCCTAAATGTGATCATAAGAATTCAGATTCCAGCTCAAAGAAAGCATTAAAATATGTGTAGAAACAGCAAGTTATCAAAAAAAATTGTAGATGTTCCAATCTGCTTAATTAGCAATTATAGTGACTAAAGGCTCCATTAGTCAAAGCAAGTGTGTCATTGCAGGGCTCGCAAAATCGCTAGCCCCAGGACGTTGGGGCTAGCGATTTCTCCGGTCAGACTACCAAAATCTATCTCAGCCCTGCCCATGATAGCCCGACGGGCTAGCGATTTTGCGAGCCCTGCATTATTCAATTCAGTTTGATTCAGTTCAGCTATATAGTGCCAAATCATAAGGAACACATAAGAGCCAAAGATAGCAGATATGCTAAAAGAGAACTGAAACGACACCTCTATTCACTGCACTCAAAAGACCAAATTGTGAAGATGATATTGGGGTCACTGGATTCATCAAAGATGGTGATGAGTCTGCATACAGAATAGCTGGCAGTCAGTTAAGTGTGGCAGTCAGAACTACCTAGAGCTGAATATGCTAAAACTGTAAAGAGGACAGTGGACTGCAGATATGGCTGCACCAAAAAGAAATGTGAACGTATGCGCTTCAGGGACAAGAGGAGAAAAAAAAAGAACTCTACTCAAGCTGGGCTCCTACTGGGAGACCAGTTTGAGGACACTAAAAGAAAACACCTCAGCACAAAAAAGCACATGAATAAAAGAACATAGAATAGAATAGAATAGAATAGAATAGAATAGAATAGAATAGCCTTTATTGTCATTGTACAGAGTACAACGAAATTGGAGTGCCACTCCCTTGGTGCAAGTTTCAATAATAAATATAAATGTAAAATATAAAAAGTACAAAAAAGAACAATCGTAAGTACTCAAACAATAGTATGTACAATATATACAGGATAGCAGCATTAATATAATGACAGTATGAATAGCAGCATAATATAATGACAGTATGAATAGCAGCATAATATAATGACAGTGACGGTATGGAATAGGTTCAATTGTTTATGTGCTTATTTACTACGGTGATAGCTCTGGG
>NW_005187498.1:441462-450400 GCF_000239375.1 Pundamilia nyererei
TGTTGCTATGACAGCAAGTCCCGGATGAGCTTCGGGGAACCGAACGATCCAGGATCACGCGAAATCGTCAACAATCTAATCCAGCTAACTTACTTAGCGAGGTACGAGGAACAGGCCCCTGGGAAAGAAGCTATCCCTGAATCTGTTTGTCCTGGTTTGATATGCAACATGATATGCAACGGGGGAGGGTATGGGGTAAGGAATGATCCAGATAGAGAGCAACTATCTTGTCCTGCAGCCCTTCTCATATGGAAAATAAATAGTAAAAACTTATATGATTTACTCATGAAAGTGGCCACTTTCTCATTACTTTCATATATTGTTTTAATAAGTATCCAAAACATACAAGTTTTATTTATAGAATTTTTCAAGGGATCTTATATCTGTTTTCACTCTTGTATCCTTTTCATACAAGTTTCACACAAGACAGATACAAACTTTATAAGATTTATATATATCTTTTCCATATGGGTTTTCAGCTGTAGACAGACCCGCCGTCTGCATCGGGTGGGTAGCAAGCATTGGAGGCGTTTGGAATGGAGAAGGGGGTGAGTGTGAGGGATAGGGGCAGAGAGTCAAAACACAATCCCATTATCAAGGACAAGAATTATTTTGGTTTTAGAGAACAAGACTGAGAGACTCTCTGAGGGGAAGTTACATGAGACTAGACAATGACATGAGAAGCCAAGAAGGAAAGATAAGGGATAGGGAGAGGGAAAAGATGCGACCGCCTCCATCAAGAGCACAGAGTTTGTCTGTACTTAAAACATCCACCATACCTCCTGCTGTATTAAAGCACACTGTATGTACTGTTTTTGCTCTATTGTGCAAATCTACACACTAAAAAATGCTGGGTTATTTTCATAACTCAGTTTAGAAGTCGAAGGGTTGTAGGTTGGGTTAATATGACCAAATATTGGTTAAAAAGTCATGACTCAGGGTTGGTGATGTGCTGGGTCTTTCAATTAACTCCACAGCTTGACTAATTCTGTTGGGTCATAGGTTTGGTAGCTTTGATTAAATATTGGGTGATAAAAGTGATAGGGTTATTTTGGATCATTACAGTTTATTGATTTATAGTAGAATTTTACCTACTCATGAAAGGCCTTTTAACAGATAACACCAGTTAGGTTTTGATGACAAAAGCTGTAGGTATTTCTACTTTAAAAAATGACATGAAGCATCTTATAAGTTATTATTTGAAAGTAGGCTTAAGTTGCTCTCTTTAGAGATCACTGTGTCTGTAACAAAGACAGTATGAGATTATGTGTTGCTCTACACCATTTGTTGAAAAAGGTTTAAAAAAAGAAAAGAAGCCATAGTCAATCTAAACTATTTAACTGTTTAATTTATCCTAAATTATGTATGTTAGAAACGTAACGGCTTTTCGTTATAAAAGCTAAAGGCAAGGATAACTGATCACATTTAGCTAAAAAAGAAAAAAAGATAGATCGCGCTAATACTTTGACCGCTTTTATCCCAGGCATTGTTCACTAGATTGCACAAAGGACATACACATCCCTAGCTAACAATTAAGTCAAATAGGATGTCTTTATAAATACATTCAAGAAAATACTCATTAGCGCAACACCTGTTAATGTCAGTTATTTTAGCAAGAATGCACACTTACAAGCAAACCTCTCTCCACAATATTCAAGCATTACTCACTGCAGAGTTAGACTGAGCCAAAGAGATGAATAACGTTAAAGGACTTTGTCGCTACCACACTCTGTAAAGATGACACAAGATTTAATATAAGCATAAAACAGCCTAACCTTTGAAAAATACATATCTGTAGAAATATTAGTCTGTAAGCTGCCTTGCATAATCCTACAAAGTGCTTTTCTTTGGGATAATAAACAACTGGCATTGGTGTTTATTGGATTAATATTGATTTATTTATTTTTTGGTCATGTCATTGTTTATGAATTATTTTTTAGTGATTGCTTTATTTATATTTCCAATAGCGATTAAATGTTTTTGCACTCATAATAGGGATTATTGTGCACCTAAATATAGCCTCAAAATAAATCATCATAAATCATACAGAAATATAAACTATGCAAGTTATAAACAGTTGTAGGATTATAATTATTGTATTGTACAGAATGATTATCTATACACCATTTGCAGTAGTGCAGTTAAGATAAGTGAAATATGTGGAAAATTTATACAGAGGTTATATAAAGTGCTAGTGGTTGTGAGTGGTGGTTCAGTCCAGGTTACTATTGTGCGTATGAGGGTACAGTTGTCCTTTTGTTTGTTTTTGTCCATTGTGTGTGTGTTCAGTTATAGGTGGTTGTGGGTCTGTGTCTGTTCAGTCCATGAGTTTAATGTGGGTCAGATGTCAGGACGCACAGTTCAGGAGTCTGACAGTTGTAGGGAAGAAGCTGTTTCGGTACCTGGTGGTCTTAGTCTGGAGGCTCCTGTAGCGCCTCCCAGAGGGCAGGAGTGTGAAGAGTCCATGTGATGGGTGACTGGGGTCTTTGATAATTTTCCCAGCCCTTTTCAGACACCGCTTCCTGTTTCATGACCCTCTGCAACACCTTCCCATCCGAGGCAGAGCAGTTCCCATAACAGACTGTTATACAGTTGGTCAGGGTGCTCTCGATGGTAGAGCGATAAAAGTTCACCAGGATGTCTGAGCACAGGTGGTTCTTCTTCAGAGTCCTCAGGAAGAAGAGGTGCTGGTGAGCCTTCTTGACCAGCTTGGAGTAGTTGGTCGTCCAGATGAGATCCTCGGAGATGTGGACACCCAGGAACTTGAAGCTGCTCACAGGCTCCACAGCCATACCTTTAATGTAGATGGGTGAATATGGATCAGCATTCCTCCTGTAGTCCACGATGAGCTCCTTGGTCTTTTCGGTGTTGAGCAGCAGGTTGTTTGTGTCGCACTCAGCCAGACGATCCACCTCCTCCCTGTAGGTGGCCTCATTGTTGAGGCCAAGCACCATGGTGTCATCAGCAAACTTAATGATGGTGTTGGAACCATCGGCAGGTCTGCAATTGTGGGTGAAGAAGGAGTAGAGGAAAGGGCTAATCACACAGCCTTGTAGTACACCGGTGTTCATTGTGATGGTAGATGAGCAGTGGTTATCCAGCCGGACATGTTGGGGCCAGTTGGTCAGGAAGTCCAGTAACCATTTACACATGAGGGAACTGATGCCTAGGTCTGTCAGCTTCCTGGTGAGTTGTGAGGGGAGGATTGTATTGAACACTGAACTGAAGTCTATAAACAGCATTCTGGTGTAGGTGTTGTTATTGTGAGAGGACAGAGTGCAGCGCAATGGAGACTGCATCAACTGTGCTCCTGTTCTGATAGTATGCGAATAGGTGGGGGTCCAGGGTGGGAGACAGACAGGATTTGAAGTGTGCTAGGAACAGCCGCCCTAGGCACTTTGTGGAGGTGAGGGCTACTGGGCGGTAGTCATTGAGGCTTGGTGGGTTGGAGTTTTTGGGTATTGGGACAATGGTAAATGGTAAATGGCCTGCATTTGTATGGCGCTTTTCTAGTCCCTAAGGACCCCAAAGCGCTTCACACTACATTCAGTCATTCACCCATTCACACACACATTCACACACTGGCGATGGCAAGCTACATTGGACAATGGAGGTGGATTTGGAGCAGGCCAGTTCCACAGTGTGGGCCAATGACAGGTTGAATATGTCTATCAGCACTTCTGCAAGCTCCCCAGAACACGCTCTGAGAACACGCCAGGGATGCCATCGGGACATGCAGCCTTGTGGACATTAATCCTGCTCAGCACCGCTCCTAAATCGGTGGAGGAGAGAGTCAGTGGTTGGTGGTCCGGAGTCACATCTGCTTTGGTTGCAGTTGTTGGACTCCCTTGCTCAAAACAAGCATCAAAGCTGTTGAGCTTGTTGAGGAAGGAGACATCCTGTAGTCTGTAATGGTCTGGAGTCTTTGCCACATGCGTCGGGGGTTGGAGTTGGAGAAGTATTCTTCTACCTTCTTTTTGTAATGGTATTTGGCTCTTTTGATACCCCTCTTTAGCTTAGCCCTGGCTGTATTGTAGGCCTGGTCCAAGTCTGTGTGGGTGAACGTATTCCAGTCTGTGTTTTTGAATCTGTCCTGGAGCACTGCATCTGTCCCCTCTGGCCACATTTTAATTGTCCTCACAGCAGGTTTCACACGCTGGATGAGTGGTGAGGTACCGAGGTGTATGGAACAGGGAGAGAAGGTCCGATTGTCGAATGTGGGGGAGGGGTGTTGCTTTCTAGGCTCCAGCCAGATTGGAATAAACATGGTCTAAAGTCTTGTTCCCTCTGGTGTGGCAGGAGACATGTTGGTGGAAACTGGGGACTGTCTTTAAGTTGGTGTGATTGAAGTCGTCAGCAACACTAAAAGGCGCCTCGAGGTGTTTAGTCAGGTGTTTGTTAATGGCTGCATAAAGTTCTTTCATGGCCAACCTAGCATCAGGGGGGATATACACTGCAGTGAGTATGAAAGAAGTGAGTTCTCTGGGGAGATAATAAGGTCTGCATTTGACCATTAAAAACTCCGCATTAGGTGAGCAGTGACTCTCAGTAGTAGTGGAGTTCATGCACCAAGCATTGTTAATATAAATGCACAAACCTCCACCTCTGGTCTTGCCGGAGTCATCTGCTAGCCTGTCGGCTCGGTGTGTGTGGCGTCCTGCTAACTCAATAGCAATATCCGGGCAGCTGTTGTTCAACCATGTTTCAGTGAAAAACATGACATTTAAGTCCATAATCCGTCTATTGTTAGTGATGGAGAGCCGTATCTCATCCATTTTGTTTACCAGAGAACGGACACTGGCGAGGAAAATGCTGGGTAAAGGCAGCCGTTGTGCTGTTAGCTTTAGCTTAGCCCGTAGCCCTCCGCACCTACCTCGCCTTTGTTTACATTCTCGGCGCCGTCTGTGTGCACTTCCACCCAGCTGGGGAGAGTGGGCAGCCTCCGGTGTTCTGGAGATCTCTGGGATGAGTCGGAGATCAGTGATAAAACTGTTGGAGTTATGAGTCCAAATGTCCAGAAGCTCTTGTCTGCTGTTGGTCAGCAACGCACAGCAATTCTGGATGAATAATCCTGTCAAAAGTAAGTCAATGACTTAAAAATCCTGAACCTGCATTTAGGCAAACAGCGACACAAACATGGTGCTTACTGAGACTGCTACCCTTCATTATTTGGGATTTAGTTGCAGAGGGAAATCAATACTGGGAGTTACTGATTTTATTACTTAGCTATATGGAGGTTTTTTTTCTCCTTCATTTTATTTGGAGCTCTTTCCTGATAAACACTTGAAATCCAAATAACATTTCATGCTACATTATCCTGGAGCCATCAGAAATTGGGGCCGGTAGCTCACTTCCACTTTAAGGCGAAACATTGATTTTTCCAACAATTTAATCATGTGATTTGCAACTTTCGGAATATTTGTGTAACACATGCGAAATACAGGGCTACAAAATCCCTTTTCATTATCTAAAGCTATAGCCTATTATTGGTACAAGGGGGCGCTTTGATGCAGTCTTGTGTTACTACAACCTTGCGTCTTGTGCGCAGGAAGCATTACCTGTCTCTTCCTGTGCGATCTTCCGTCTAATGGCGGTCAAGTGTGTGTTAGAGCGCAATGGAAAAATATCTCAGTATGCAGTGCTGCAAACCAGTTAATGAGACCAAATTGTATTACATATAAATGCTAATAAGCTACTATTTTATTAGGCCCTGAACTCTGACCACAAAAAGATTAACATCTGTTGAGTTATTTGTGTTGAAAAATCCCGGTGAGTCACATGTTTTTGTTAGCTAAAAGTTAAGTTTAGATAATATATTTTACTAGCCAATTGAGCTCAGAAACATTTGAAGAAAAAAAGCCAATCGGGAGCTATCAGAATCTGGTGTGTGGTTTTACTTATCTTGTTGTTCCTTACAGTGTGTTATAAGTGTTGAATGTTCTAAGCTACAGATGCTTTACTGCTGATGCTAGGTGTGATGCTAGCTGCTATTTGTGGTTGCCTGAAGAACTGATTCAAGCCAACCTTGGATTTCAGATAAGCCCTATGCATTTGTGCAATATCTCTAAAATGAGAAGCATCCCTTCTACTACACTCAATATTTATGATCAGGTTGCTCTAAAAGCTCCATGAAAACTCTCCAGTTTATCCAAGATGATGCAGCAAGAATCCCAAGCTGATATTGACTTGTTGTCATTGGCTCCCTATTAAATCCAGAATCAAGTTTAAAATCCTTTTCCTTGCATACAAGGTCTTGAATAATCATCATCATCATTTATTTATTTATATAGCACTTTAAAAACACACCTGGTAGACCAAAGTGCTGTACAATACTAATATGCACATAGTAATAAAACCAGACATAGCAATAAAATAAAATAAAAAAATATCAGTTACCCACAGAGTTAAAAGCCAGAAAATAAAAATAGTTTTTTAATAAAGACTTAAAAACTGGCACTGATGTAGCCTGTCTAATATGGAGAGGAAGGTTATTCCAAAGCATTGGCACTGCAACAGAGAACGCTCGGTCTCCTCTAAGTTTCAGCCGTGACTGGACCGAAAGCAGCAACTGCTCAGCTGACCGAAGGGAACGAGTGGGGACGTAGGGCTTCAACAAGTCAGACAAATAAACAGGTGCCAGACCATTTAGAGATTTAAAAACCAATAAAAGGACTTTAAAACAGATCATGGATTCAATTGGAAGCCAGTGTAAAGAGGCCAAAATCGGAGTGATGTGATCAAATTTTCTTTTGCCAGTTAAAAATCTGTCATGTCTCCTGTCTGAATAGTTCATGTTGTCTAGCTCATGTCACATCTGCGTCTTATTTAGGGTTCCTGTTTTACTTTGAAGGGGTCTTGCGTTCAATGTTCATTGCCTTAACCTGCAGTCAGTTGAGATTGAAGAAGTCACTTGGATGAGTGTCACAAAATGCTACGTCCAGATGAACAGAATCAACTTTTGGAGATTTACTTACCTGGATGATTGAGCATGCATCAAGACGTCCATTGCCTTAGTTTCACTTCCACTGTGGTGTCATTTGGTTCATTCTAGTCAGCTGTTTCCTCATGTGTCTCCACTTCCCCAGATCACCTCATGTGTGTATTTAAGTCCTCTGTCTTCCTGTGTACAGGGTCATGTCGTCTGTGTTCGATCCCTCATGACAGGTTTTGTGCAGGTCATGTTCATGTTTGCTAATTCACGAGTTTCTTCATGCACCTGCACAAAGTCTTGTTCATAGTCGTCATAGTCATGGTTATTTTCCCATAGTCGTTTCTCATAGACATTTCTAGTATTTCCCAGTTTAGGTTTTGGTATAGTCCTCGCCTCTGCTCTGATTGTGTCATTTGTTTGTACTCTGGTTATCAGCCCAAATAAAGGCTCATCTTCAGTTTGAGATTCAATACCGTCTCCTCACCTGTGTCTGCTCTTGGGTCTACCTCACTCACCCCACTCGGTCTGCTCTGCAGACTGTGACGCAGGTCCCATCTTAAAAGACCTCTTTGTGTCATATCACCAATAGAGCACTTTGTTTTCAGAATGCTGGCTTACATGTGGTTCCTCAAAGCATTGTGCAGTGTTGGGGTGTAATGTGTTCCAAAGCAACGTGTTAAAATAATGTAATTCTCTAATTTTAGTACTTCACTAACTTGTGTTACACTTATGTTGATACTTGTGTTACAAAGCTTCTAAAGGTACATGCCTGCCATAGAGAAAGAAATAGAAATGTGTTTTTTTCTTCTTTTTTTTTTCCATCCTGTGCACCGCAATTAGCAATTACAGTTTGGGTGCAGGGAGGAGGACAGTGGTGGAGGCATGTACAACTTTTTAGGAAAGGATATATAAACATTAATGTAATTTTTCTTGCACAAAGGTACAGTGTCCTTTACCAGAAACAGCTGCATTATATTGCTAACACAACTTGGGCTCACAAGCATCTGTGCATACATATGCTAACACAAAGCTAGCAAAGAGTTCAGGGTGATGTTAACACTTAAGTGTTAACATCACCCTGAACTCTGGGCTGGAGTAGTCTCCCAGCCCAGCAGCCAGAGCCTGGATTTCAATAGGTAACAAAATCAGTGATGAGCAGTCACACTTGTTTCCAGTCTCCATTTGCCTATTGGGGCATTGCATACTTTTTCAAAGGGGATTTTTCCCATATTATTTGCATCATCTGTTGCTTACATAGTCATTGACTCAGTGGGGAGGCACTGTAGTCTTTAAGACAGATGAAAAAGACTTTTTCTCACCCTGAAACTTTTATTCATATGAGTTCTAATTTATTTGACTATACCTTTATTAATTATATTTTAAGGGGGTTTTTTTTTGTTCTTTTAATTTAGTTTTTTTTAATTTTTTCCCCACAAAACGTATTGATGAAATTGGGATTTAAGCACAATCTCAACAGTTTTTATCAACCTCAGAAATATTTTTTCTTTCAAAACAGATACAATTCTTCCGTTACCTGGAATATTATTCTGAATGTTTCATGTCAACCAGCTTTGAAGAAAGATGATGGACATCCATCCTCTCTAATGTGCCCCTTCAACAGCAGGTTTTTGACATATAGCACTTCCAGATTTGATTTCAGTTCTCAGCAGAGAGCTTGGCCCAGTGCCACAGGTGTTTTAGACCTCAGCCAAATGGAGACTGCTCTCCCATGGCCATCTTAGATGATTAATGAACTGACTTCCTGACAAGTGTGACAGCCCAAGTTGACAGTTGATGTTTCCCTCGTGATCTAAAACAAAGAACAAAAGATGCTGAAAATAAATATAAAAAATACAAAAATAAGTTGACCAATATTATACGTGTATGTAGAAAGGAGTATTATAGTAAAATATTGAACAACAATAAACATAATATGAAAGGAATATGGGATGTTTTAAACGGTATCATTAAAAATAATTCTGGACAACAAAGTTATCCTGAATACTT
>NW_005187498.1:452261-466328 GCF_000239375.1 Pundamilia nyererei
AAGGGGTGGGATTAAATAAGCTTATGCTTCTTCCTGCTCCTTTTTGAACATGAACTTTATTTGGAGTTGTGGTTGCTCGTTTTCCTTTTGTTTTGCTTTGTTCATTTGTCTCTTTTAATTCTATTTTGTTGAACTTTTTCAACATGTTCAAAATAAAGATTCAATCAATCAATCAATCAATCTATCAGTCATTCAGAGGAGCTCACCACACAAGACAAGGGCATTAGCCATCTACCCCCCAGGAGAATAATACTACATATGTGGACTAAATATAGACTGAGTAATCTTACTTCATTTTTTGCTTAAAGTTATGAATCAACGGAAATAACTGTTGTGGTTTTCCAGACTGTTTTGTTTTTAAAAAAAATAATGACTATATTTCTGACTAGAAGAGAAGTTGTATGAGCTGAGGCAAATACACACATATGGTCGGATCATTGAACAAATCCACGTTTAAAGATTAATAGATATTTGGTAAACCTTTTAGTTGTTTAGCTCTCAATTCATACCTTAATATATTACTAACAAAGCTAATAACCGATAACAAGATAAACCACGAACTATATATATTTAATAATGTCCTGATCTTAAAAAAAAGTAAGTGTTATGTATTCTGTTGTAATTTATTGTGTAACTTATTATATTAATTAAATGTTAATAATTATTCCTACATCACTTCTATGGTCAACTGTGGTCTGTAATAACAAATTTTTGAATAACAGATATAAAAGACTTGTCAAAAGTGAAGCTCTCTCCATTTGGTACAATCTTTGTATTATTGAGAGTAGAGTTTCTCACAGCCATGTAATAATAAAAGTATGCAGTGTCCTCCAAGAGAAGCATGTGGCCTCTAATTTTATTAGCAGATAGGGGCATGCCGTTGGCATACACAACATTCCTACCTATCTTCCTACCATTCCTATCTCTTATTTGGATGGATATGTAGTTCACATGTATTTCTAATTGTAGAATTTAAATATACTACAAGCTAAAAGCAACACAGCTTCTGCAGCCAAAGGACTAGTTTGTGAATGTCTGTAACAGGAATATTGCTATACTAATTTTGGATAAGGTATACAAGATCAACGTTTAGGATAATTCTGCTACTTTGAGCGTAATATTATTTATTATATCATGTATACATTGGTTCAACCTTTTGCGATTGTTGTGTTATGTGACACAGAAGCCTGTCTGGCATAGAACTGGATGAGGAGTAAGATAGACCCTAAACAAGTTACTAGTTTATCACAGAGCTTACAAAGAGCAACAAACATTCAAGTTCAGATGTATATTGAATGTATATCCACATGATAACAATGTGACATCATGGATTGATTGTGACTCAAAAAGTTAAAAGGAATGCACAAAGAAAAGTCTGATATTTGCATAAAGAGTACATAACTTTAAGCCAATAAACATAACAATAACAACAACAACAAACTTTATTTATATAGCACATTTAATAACAAGTGGTGTACCAAAGTGCTTAACATACAAGAGGGTAAGATGAAGTAACAGGGAGGATGGAGGCTATGGCAAAGTACCAACGTGGTAGCACGTGAACCCTTTCAAACCGGTCGGAGCAGGCACGTTCTGTTTTGTGTAACTATTTTTAAATCCCTGTAGAACTGCGACCATGTAAGCTAGAGCAATAATTTGTTTTGCATATGAAACCGGAGGAGTTGTACTTACATCTTATGCATTCAGCTTGCCCTGGGTCACGGTTTCTTTCCACATATAGCTTTGCAAAAATTGCATAAAAAGCACTTGCAGCAACAAAAACATAATATTCCAGAAACACGCTTTGCCGATCTGATCAGCTGTTCATAACACTTCCTACTTTGGAATAGACGTCAGCACGAACTATCGCATGTCCGCCATTACCTGCCCGAAGCCGGAAGTGACGCCAAAATTTATTTTTTACCTTCAGGGCCTTATTAGCCAACACTGCTATTTTTAAAAGTCATGTTTATGCTTTTCTGTATAGTTTCTAGGATGCTTACAACTCAAATTGCACTGCTGGTAATAGTTTATTTTGATGCACATGCTGTTTTTTTGCAAATTTGCATCACAATATTTATTTTAGTTTTTCCTGCAGTATATAAAAATTGGTGTATCTCAAAAATAAAACTATGAAGACACTCAAAATAAATTTCCTGTTGCTGGGAACTATTTTGTGCAACTTTTTGTATTTACAGTTTTGAGGGATAAACCTCTTAAATTTCTCTAACTAGACATATATGTAAAAAAAAAAAATAATAATTTTTTTGTAGTTTATTGCACTTTTTTGCAATTTGTGTTGTTATTATGCATTTAATGCATACATATTAATAAAGTTTGGGCTATAGCGGTTGTATTGATGTAAAGCAACTTGAAATGCTCCCAAAAATGGCACTACAGTATATAAAAATATAAAGATAAGCTCTGGCGGACTTGGTTATATGGTAGGTCTTAAAGGGTTAAATGGCATTAAAAACACAGAAGCAAAAGAAATGCATATAAAAGTATAAAAGAACAATATATGTAAAGGATAAAACAGTAATTTTTTAAAAAAATGATTAAAAGTAGTTAAGGATAGACCAAAGATAGAAATAAGCATTAAACTAACTAACAAACAATCATTAGTTAAAAAGGCGTGGCTAAATAGGTGGGTTTTTAACCGCGATTTGAAGAATTGAATGGAATAAGACTCGCGGATAGCGATGGGGAGGTTATTCCATAGACCGGGTGCAGCCAAGGCAAACGCTCGGTCACCTCTAGTCTTCAGCCGGAATCTCGTCTGTGACAAAAGTGACTGGGAAGATGATCTTAGTAATCTAGCGGGGGTGTATAATCTAAGTAGCTCAATGAGGTAGCTTGGAGCTATATTGTTAATAAATTGGAAGATGAGCAGCAGGATTTTGAATTGAATGCGAAACTTAACGGGAAGCCAATGCAGGTCGGCAAGGACAGGGGTGATAGAGACATGCCGCCCACTACCAGTAAGGAGATGAACAGCCGCATTCAAGACCAAAGTGAAGGGAGTTGCAATAATTGAACCTAGATGTCACAAAGGCGTGGATAAGCTTTTCGAGGTCTCTATGCGGGACATAATGTCTGGCTTTGCTATTAAGACACAATTGATAGAAGCAAGATTTGACAACAGCAGACACTTGTTTGTCGAATTTAAAAAAAACACCCAGGTCACTAACAGTGTCGGAGAGGAAACTATCAATGGAACCAAAGGCATCTTGGAGTTGGCCACGGGGGATACTACTGTCAAACATGATGATTTCAGTTTTCCTGTCATTTAGGATAAGTGAGTTACCTGCAAGACAATTTTTCACCTCGCATTGATCCTGCTATGTCTTTGCACTCACAAAAACGTGCAAAGACATAGCAGGATCATCAGTTAACTCGAAATCGATCTGTATGTTGTCAGCATAACAATGATGTGCAATGTTGTACTTCTCAAACATTGCGCCTAAGGGGAGCATGTACAGTGAGAAGAGCAGGGGGCCAAGGACAGATCCTTGAGGCATGCTACAGGAGATGGGTGCAGCAGAGGAGAAATGGGGCCTAAATTGATCGAGAAAGATCTATTAGAAAGATATTATTTAAACCAATCTAGGGTGGCATCTGTAATGCCAACTGTGTGTTCAAGCCTCGCTAATAGGATGTTATGATCTACCATATCAAAGGCCGAGGATAGCTCTAGTAGGACCAGGACTGAAGAGCGTACAGAGTCAGCAATCAGAAGGCTGTCATTGAGGACTCGCTGTTTCAGTACTATAACAGGGTTTGTAAGCGGACCAAAATTTATCATTATTGGCATTCGCATCCAAATACGGCTGGAGTTGTGAAAGAATGATCCTCTCAAGTATTTTGGACAGTAATGGTAGCTATACGAGATGGAAGGATATCGTAGGCAGGAGAGGTATTCTTTGATTGGTCAATAAGTCGCTTGAGAGTATGGAGTGACACCGGCCAAACTTTTGGAATGATGATGAACAAGCAGAGGTGGGAATAAAACTTGACACTAAAGGGAGCGAGGACTTAAGATATAGAACTTTATGAATAAAGTGAGTTAGAAATTGTTCGCAGAGAGTAGGAGAGCACGACAGTGGCATATCAGGACAGGGGTTAACCAATGAATTGAAAATATTAAACAATATTAAACAAAAGGATCTAGGGCGCTTCATTTTAACAGGGGCAACAGTATTGAGGATGGAGGAGCATGTGGAAAAAATGGTGCTAGCAAATTCATCAACCATGGGAAATAGGGAGCAGTCGGGAATGGAGGCGGCAAGTTTCGGAAAAGACATGTTCAATTCTATTCAATTTTATTTATATAGCGCCAAATCACAACATAAGTCGCCTCAAGGCGCTTCATAGATACAGAGAAAAAACCAACAATCATATGACCCCCTATGAGCAAGCACTTTGGCAACAGTGGGAAGGAAAAACTCCCTTTTAACAGGAAAAACCTCTGGCAGAACCAGGCTCAGGGAGGGGCGGCCATCTGCTGCGACCGGTTGGGGTGAGAGAAGGAAGACAGGATAAAGACATGCTGTGGAAGAGAGACAGAGGTTAATAACAGATATGATTCAATGCAGAGGTCTGTTAATACATAGTGAGTGAGAAAGGTGACTGGAAAGGAAAAAACTCAATGCATCATGGGAATCCCCCGGCAGCCTATGTCTATTGCAGCATAACTAAGGGAGGATTCAGGGTCACCTGGTCCAGCCCTAACTATATGCTTTAGCAAAAAGGAAGTTTTAAGCGTAATCTTAAAAGTAGAGATAAGGCTTTTAAGAGTAGACATAGAAAACTTCTGCACAGTTCCAGAATTAATTATACATGTAGGGTGTAAGAGAGCCTCAGGGTGAGGTTCATAATTACATAAGTTAACATCAAAGATAACAGGAAAGTCATCAGAAATCCTAACATTGCTTATATCCTTAATGCAAATGTCCAAGCCATATGAAAAAAACAAATTGAGAGTATGGCCCTTAGCGTGGGTTGGTTGGTTAACCCACTGGGCGAGATTAAAAGAATCTCTTAATGCAAGGAAGTCTTTGGCTAACGAATCGTCATTACAGCAGATATATGAATGTTAAAATCACCAACAATAAGCACACAGTCATATTTAAAAATAACTAAACCAAGAAGGTCAGCAAATTCATGAATAAAAGTCTTATTATATTTAGGTGGCCGGTAAACCACAACAAACAGTAGTTCGCGAGGCAGTCATCTCCTGAAGTTGAACCTCATAGCTGAGGTAGAAAGGAGAGGGTAGCTGTCGGACTTTGTATATACATTTAGAGACCGAGGCTAAACCGCCGCCTGTACCAGTAAGCCTTGGGGAGCTAAAAAAAGGCACAGTCCGGTGGGAGAAGCTCAGAAAAGGGAAGAGACTCACCAGAGCGAATCCAGGTCTCCATCAAAAAAGAGCGTCAACACTCGTGGCAGAGAAAAATTAGTTTAACACAAAGATCTTGTTTACCAGCAACCTGTAGGGATGGGTACCGGTTCTGACATAAACGGTAGTAACCAGGCTGAAAAGCAGCGCATATTTCGGTGCTTTATTTCGGTGCTTTTTTTTCCCTGAGATGTCATACACTTTGGATTCTAGCCAATCATTTTACCTTTCCAAGGATAGTAGGCGGGCCCAGGTACATACATTCTTTTAGAGCAGAGCTACAGATTAAAAATGCCCAAGACGAAGCGGTCAAAAGTCTGGCTGTACTTCACAGCAAAAGATGCAAACTCAGCAGCCTGCAACAAGTGCTTTAAGGTGATACTGTGCAAAGGAGGTAACACCTCGAATCTCATGAAACACCTGGCGACACATAGCGTTTTTTTAAAAGCCGAGAAATGCACCGGATTTGATAGCTTGCTGCAAGACCTCACACCGAGCACATCTACTGTGGGTGTGGTGCCTGTTAGCGGACCCGAAGTTAGAAACATCCCCCAAGAACCCGAAGAGGAGAGTCCTGGCCCCTAGCCCTGCCAGTGTAGCAGAAATGATGATGGATGATGATGGTAGCAGCAGCCGTTCTTCTCTGGGTGAGTGGCTTAATGTGTAATTTACGTTGAGTAGGCTAACCACGTTATTACATTAATGCATGTAAGGTGAACTAGCAAACACCGTCGTAGTTACATGCGGCTGTCTTCTTGTTTGATGGCAGATACTCCTTTCACCCTGGCCAAAAAGGCTAAAATGACCAAAGAAAAAGTGGAAAGCAGCATGAGAGGTTTTTGGATAAAGTTTCTGTTTTTTCCATTGTTTAAGCACTAGCCTGTAGCCTGTGCTTCAAGGTAAGCCTTCATACGCACACTAAACACCCCAAAATATCATTGTTTAGCAAACCTCGACTTTTTGGCAAAATAGTGGATCAGAATAGGGAGTGTGCATGCAGAACCAAGCAGATTGATGGCTGTGCAGCATAGCTGAATTGAGCACAGAGTCCAGAATTAATCTGAGTAAATAAAAAGTGAAATCGGATAATTTTCAGACTTGCAGAGCAGAGCGGAGGAGGTGAAGGGCTGCAGTCTGGCGCATCGTACGGCAGGTCTGGTGATTGGAGGCAGATGTGGACAATATGATAAACTTTAACTGTTCTAGTTCCACAATAATTAACCTCCTAGCACCTGGCGTCCATTGTGGACATCACATTTTGGGTTGTCTAGACCAAAATACTACATTTTGCTCTACAAGGGCCTGATATCCACTTACGAGGACATTATACTGCCACTGTTCTATTGAAATTTTAAACAAATATGCTCATATGTGGATCTCATTTTTCTCAGAAACAAAAATTAGGTAAAAAAATCTGGTAATTCTTTATTTTTACATTCATCAGGTGCCAATCAGCCCAAATATCAAAGATAAATTAAAAATGCATGCCATTGAAGAGTTCGGGTTTAGGAGGTTAATGTATTTAAAATGTGTTTCCTCTATTTTTGTAGAAACCTGTGAGGTGAATTTTAAAATATAAACAATGAGTTGTTCAGTGTGTTTCACAGTGAGCTCTCTGTTTTTTTTACCTTCTTTATTTTAGCTCAACTAATACCACACATTTTCATAAAGGTCTTCTATAATAATTACATTATTTGACGTATTAGCTACTGTGTTATTTGTTGCAACCTGTGTTTAGTAAATCATTCTAATGTGTATTAGGAGAAACAGAAATCACTTTTGTTTTTAGCAAATCAGTTAAAATAAGTTAAATTGGCTTTATTGAACAGGTACTCTACATGTGTGTCCTGTACTCTAACAACTGCAATACCACCACTGTAAAAGAGATTTAGATACACAGTCGAGTATAACAACATCTTTGGTCAGATGAAATGAAATGAGAACTTATGTTTGAAAAAAGAAGGGAGAGATATATTCAAACTCAAAGGACACACTTTCAGTGTACATCATGTTGTCCTTAAAATACTCATGGCTTGAAGTTGTCTCTTCTGCAGAAGAAGTTTTTCTTGGTTCGCCACCTCGCAGTCCATTCTAGGGTTCTAGTGATTATCTTCTATGAGACTACAGTTCCTGACTTGGCTAAGTCATTAACTAGTGTCTTGGCAGTTGTTCTGGGGTCTTTAGTCATATCGCTTAATAGTTTTCTTTCCAGAGTCTTTGAAATTATTTGCTTCTTGCTTCTGCCAAGCTTGTTTTTCAAATGATGCTTGATTTTACAAGCATTGAGCATTATTAAGGTAAAGCATATCATTGCATAGCAGTGGTTTGTGTTATGTATCAAGAAAAAGTCTGTTTTCCAGTCTGTTAATAATATTGACCCTGGTAATTGTTTTTGTTATTGTGTGCAATTAGAAATAATTCTGAAGAATTCAAGAAAAACTGCAGAATTCTAAGCATACTGGAAAACTAGTATGTTTAGAAAAGCTATGTTTAAATTCCCTTGCTCAGAAAAATAACACACTTGGGAAAATTTGGACAAAACTTTAAATTTCATAGGGGAGCTAATAATTGCATCCTTATCTGTATATAATTCATAAATATTTTTAAAAAGTTTTAATGCCACTTTGTAAGTGCTTTGCTGGTGCATGTCAAACTTATTATTATTATCAATTGGACTGTACTATATCTAAAATAAGCCTGAGCTAGTACATGCACCAAAACAAGGAGCATGTTTTTCAAAGCCTTACAATCAGCTGGGTCACCCTCTCTGACTTTGCCCACTGGAAAAATGTTCCTCTTTAGCAACTATGACCTCATCATTGCTTGGAGGATGTCAGAAAAGCACCAACAGCAGTGACACTGTGTCAAGGGGACAGTGCCTGCACTGCTAAGGGCAAGATATACCAAATGAGATATGACAGCTGAAAGAGAAAATAGGGCCAGCTGATGGGACTAAAATGAGAACAGAGGGTCCTGTGAATCATGCGTACTTTCACTGTAGCTGCACTGAGGTTACACATGAAAAATATGGCCGAGTTTCTGTAAATAATTTCAGATTAAACTGGTTAAATCATCCTGTAGAGAGTTTTACCAGTCATGTGAGATAATGACTGTATGTATCTAGTGTGTAGCTATTAGTGCCCTTTGATGACATTGTTGTTGTGAACTTTATAAGAAACCAGCAGGTTTCACATTCGGCTCAGGGGTCTGCTGTTAGCAAAAGATCAGAGCTGTCTTGGTGATGTAGGGGGAGGTGGTGGAGTTGGCTCCCGGAAATTGTTGTTTCATCAATGAATAATGGCAGACAGTGAAAAATGGCCATGCAGTGCTCCTGATATGATCAAACACAAGATGACTGTCCTGCTCACAGAGCACAAATACAGCTATACACCATACATCAAACACACACACATGGACACACATAAACACGTGCTACTTTTACCAAACTGAAGACTCACTCGACTTAACAAACCCTTTAAAATTTCAAGTGGGGTGTTTTTTTCCTGTTGATTGCACCATCACTGCCTTCCATGGATTTCTGCTTTTAGCAGACAGTTGCTTTCCTGCTTTATTTGCTGCCCCAAGCTTTCCACTGACTGTAGTTATCACAAAGCTTTTTTTCCCCCAACAGGTAGATTTGAGAGCTCCAGCTAGCTTTTAGGCACTCAGGAGCCAAGTGAGTGCTTGAAAACTTCTCTTGTCTTGGTTCTCAGAAACTGAAATATTTTTTTATTGGTGTTCATGTAAAATAAGTGGATGAGGGTTGGAGGTCTGTGGGGGAAGATTAGCGGTGTGGAGTCAGCAGGGTGTCTCAAAGAAATTGTTTAATTCTTTATGCAGCAGGGCATCAATATTGATAGCCACCGGAGCATTGCATCTGTACTCTGTATTGTGTTATAATCCCTGCCACACCTACTTTTGGTTGCTCTAAATGTGGTGGTGTTAGTGCACCAGTTGTTACGTTCATAGATTCAAAGATCGCCTGCCCTTCTCTTACTGTATTCGCCGTTGCAAGGAGCGGCCAGTTAGCTGAACTGTCATATCTGAAACAAGCAGATATAGGCAAGTTTCCATGATGACAGTCACAAATGCACTTGTTTTTGACCATCAGCATGTCATTTTTGCATTTGATTTGTGAATGATGGATCACATGTTTGTAAGGAAGATTCTTGGTAACAGAGATTTGAAAATGGTAAATTGACTGGTTCTTATATAGCACTTTTCTACTCCTATCTGAGCACTCAAAGCGCTTTATACAACTAATTCATTCACCCAATCACACCCATTCACACAAGCACTTTGCTAGGTTTTTAGTGCTACCTAACTAACATTCATACACATTCACACTCCGATGGATGCATCGGAGAGCAACCTGGGGTTAGTATCTTGCCCAAGGATATTTGGCATGCAGACTGCAACAGACTGGGATCGAAGCAACAACCTTCTGGTTAGTAGGTGACCCACTCTACTACCTGAGCTACAGTCACATTCACTAGCCTAGCAAGCACCCGCAGCTGAATATGGCAAAAAACAAAGGAGTTGTTGGTGTTGGATTTTGGCAGGAACAAATCCCTGCCCTCCCATATCTGCATTAGTGGGACTAATTTGAAAATAGTCACATCCTACAGCTAGTTGGGAGTCCAGTTGGATGACAAGTTGAAGTGGTTTACCAACAAAGACGCTGTCTATAAAAAGGGTCTGGGCCTGCTTCAATTCCTTTAGAGGCTCAGGTCCTTCAGCAAACACAGCAGCCTGCTTCATAAGTTTTATCAGTCTTTAGCGAGCATCATCTTCTTTGCTGTGCCATTCTCAAGTGCCAAAGAATGCAACCAGACTGGATAAACTTATCAGGAAGGCCAAGTCTGTTGTTGGCATGAAACTTGCCACCCTGGAGGAGGTGGTCAGTGACAGAATGCTGGCAAGACTGCTGGTATTCATGGACAATGACTCCCATCCCCTCCATAATACACTGGGCAATCTGAAGAGCAGTTTCCACAAAAGATTCCTTCAATCTTGCTGTCTAAGGAAACAACACAGGAGGCCGTTCCTTCCTACTGTCATCAGACTCTTTAATCCACTTGGGTCAGACCTACACATACTGAACCGGACTAAACACGCTTTACTGCACTCCTGTTTCCTTACCTCACGTCCCCCCCAATGTATATTTGCACATTTCCCTCTGGGATTACTAAAGTTTCTCTGATTCTGAGGTAAACCAGACCTGGACCCACACGCTCTCTTCTCCAGTGCCGCAGTCTCCCAGACATGACAGCACTCCAGGCAGAGCACAGTGGTCTTGCAAAATCCAACAGTAGGTTGTGAGACGGCTGGAATATTTTGTTAAACAGACAGCTTACAGCCACTGCATCCTCATGCACCACTATCTTGCTCACCCTTTTTTCAGATTTTATGGCATGAAAAAAAAGTTTTCTAAATATTACTGAAATACAATGATTTCGATTGCAATAACTGAAAAGATAGAGTAAAGCAAACAACCAGACCAACTTTGTAAGTGGAAATTTACAGTATTCTCTCATGTAAAAAATTCATTTTGGTGTTGTTGAGACTGTTCTCTCCATTTTCCTCTCTATCTCCATAATAACATTACTGGATTTCTTAATTAACTTTGGGTATATATTCTTTTCTTAAAAAGATAACAATTAATAACTACCCTGTAAGCAAATTTATGTATAGTGGTAAAATTCTTATTTCATCATAATTTTTAATACTTCAGTTAGGTGACTGGGTAATATCCCTGTCCATCCTTCCTGCTCTCCCTTAAAACATACCTTTAGAGCTGTTTCATGATTTGTGTTAAAAAAGGGTTCTCAGTAATGAAGCTCTGGCGCATAGTGTTTGTACTGCTCACTGCTGATGTAACTGACTTTTTCACCTCGTCACCTCTCTAGCTTTTGTGCATCCGAACAGAAGCATTGCTGTGGGTAATTTTTTTATACAGCTTTGTAGATGGTGTTCCTGATTCAATATGAATACTGTTTATGAAAGATAGATGTTAGATATTTTTATATCTCTCTGACATTGGTGCTTGTAGAGGTTTGAGTAGGGGAGACCGGGGATAGTTGTAACGTGGGTCAGTTGTAACACTTCCAATTTCTCCAATCAGGGCTAAGTTTCAAATGATGTGACTCATCCTGTGCATGCCCAACTCAGTTCTGCTGTCACATGTGAAAAATCTGCACATTTTGTCAAACACAGACAATTTAACATGAAAAAAAGTAATTTGTATGCCAAAAAGTAAGTTTTTCTACTTTATTTCAATTTCTAATAACATTATCTGCTTTGCAGTTAAACTCATCAAACTTAAATTGTGTTATTTGTATGTCTATGGGGATATATTCTGCGTAGGTCTTTAGTGCTAATGTTTTAGCCATTGGCTGTAATGTTAGCTAGTTCATGGCTATAGGAGTCTGGGTCAGTTGTAACAGCAACAGTCTGGGTTAGTTGTAACAATAATGCAGATGTTGCAACTTACCACACTATTACTTTAACTTATATTAAACAACTTGGGGCAACGACATCAGCAGAGAGAGGTTCACTGGTCGCATTTGTATATGCGGTTAATGCCATTGGCAACACAATTCCTCCACTGTTTGTGTTCCCACACATACATTATGCAGACCACTGTGTCAGAGATGGACCACTGGTAGTGAGGATGGGTGCAAGAAACAGATTTCCTCATCTTTCTGAAGCACTTTGCAAACCACACCAAGGTAAGCCATGATAAAAAGTAATGGAATTGCGATGCTGGTGAACAACTAAATTTTTTCAGCTTCATTGTTATGTTCAAAATTGGTGCAAGAGTTGTAGGTTATAATGCCCACTGAGCCAATGAGGCCAAACTCAAGGAAGACCAACCAAAATTAATGAAATATTCAGTTGCAGAAAATTCCATAATTTGTCTTTTTTGGGGGGGTTGGAATATGTTCAAAAGCTAGATTTCTGCATTCTGTCACACACACACATAGCTACATAAATGGATGTAAGTGCATTCATGTGTTGAATAAACAAAGATTACATGTTAATGTTTTGTTAGTACCCTTTTTTCATTGTGTTACATTTTACCCCAGGATATGTTACAACTAACCCAGACTATGGGGTTAATTGTAACATTTCACTCTTCGTGTTTGAGACCATACCATGCAATGGGTAATTGTGCTGCAGAGAAAATAGCTGCACTATTTAATAGCAGAGACATGTAAATACTTTGCATTACATTTTGAATCCACTACCTTAAAAGAGCTCCAATTTACAGACAGAAATGTCAAAAATGTTACAACTATCCCCGGTCTCCCCTATCAATGTTAAAACCACCACAATTTATTTCAAATGACTAAGGCTATTTGAAGGCTACAAAGTCAAGGTGGTGCCTCCAGTTTTACATATACTACTTTAATATTTTGTATGACACCAACAGTGTGTAACTGAACTCCAGCTGACACCTGTTCTTTTGACTTCTTTTTCTTGTTTCTATTGTCAGTTTTCCTTTATGTGGTAACTTCCTGAAGCAAATCTTTATCCTTTATCCTTTTCACATTTCTGTTCAGCTCTGAAAAGTTTGATGTTCTTGACCTTTTGGAGTCTCTCATAAAGCTGTGCACATGAAAAAAAAACATGCTCTGCTTTGACTGTGTAGCAGTATCCCTGCAGTATTTGTACATCATATTATGCTACTTCTTTTATAGAAAATGCAAATGAACAGGGCAGACTTTGAGTTAAATAAGAAATATACATATTTCCTGACCTTTAAAATGTCTCTGAAAGAGAAGTCGTAAAGACATTTAGTTTTAATTTACTTCTAAGTTATACAGCCTACTCAAAGACCATTTATAAGTGCACAATCACAGTGATGTAATTCAAATATAGCTATGGATAATGTATCTAGTTATATAGATTATCCATATAGATAAAGATATATAGAGACTAGTGATGTGTCGGTCGCGAACAAAATGGCTCTTAGAGCCAGATCTTTAACGTGAACGACACGAGCCAGCTCCTTATCGCGAGCCGTGGTACTTTTTTAAAAAAAATCTTTCTCTCACCCTCTCTCTTGCACTTTTTTCCCCGCTTCACTCCGCACGCGAGCCTTGTGCTTTGCGCTGGGCAGAGGGGGGAGGGGCGGTAGTTAAACTGAGTAGCACAGGAACAGAGCAGGAGGGAGAGAGATAGAAAGAGAGCCAGGGCAACAACCTCACATTAGAAAGGTATAGTAATCATCCACAACTATTTTCAGTTGCGGATGATAAACAATTCAGAAAGTTTATTCATGCAGGCCCATATGACAGAGAATATGCATGTTCTTTTTGTTTTCATATTTTAATTTATTTTTAATTGTGTTGTGGTTTGCAGCATTTTGTGTTGTTTCATTTTAAATTTGTTTAAAAGGAAAAAGCTGAAAATTTAAATAGTTAAAAGTTGAACTGTGAATAGTTGGTTTTTGTATTATACGATTTATTTATTATTATATTATATTACCGTAATTGTCGGGCTATAAGCCGCTACTTTTTGCACAAGCTTTGAACCCTGCGGCTTTTAGTCAGGTGCGGCTTTTCTATGGATTGTCCATGATTTTTGTCATATCATAAGACGATTTGTTTTGTTTGTTCCGCTGTTGTACGGCACTACGTTGCCTGGCGGAAGGATCGGGG
>NW_005187498.1:467356-482513 GCF_000239375.1 Pundamilia nyererei
CAAAAAATAATTTCCCCCAGGGATCAATAAAGTATTCTGATTCTGATTCTGATTACATTTTATGTGGAGTGAATAAATAAAAGTATATTTACGGTGGCCCCTAGAGAAGCACGTAAAAACTCCAAAACATGTACAAAGTCACAAGCAAGTACAAAACACAACAGAAGTGCTCCAGAATGCTAGGCCCAGTGTTGAGCTTTTGTTACCTAGAGGCTACACAAGCCAGTAAGTACCAAGGACCGGATTTGGTGTGTGGTAGTAACAGGTAAATGAAAATTTTTTTTTAAATTATTTGAATATATATGAGTGCTTGTGTATAAATACACAAACATTACACATATGCTTTCAATCGCGTAATTTAAGTGATCTAGGTAGCTCTGTTTTGAAGTTCAGTTAACGCTAGAAATGTGTTTTGGAGTTTGTACGTGTTTTGTCTCTAGGGGCCACTGTATATATTTATATATAAACATATATAAATAAAACCACCATTTTTTACATTAGTAATTCCTTTTGTGCATAATTTTATATTGTTGTTAATAATTAATTAATTAAAGCAACAAAACAACCTGAAGAGCCGGTTCAGAGCCAAATCCTTCTACCACCTGCCGCTGAATCAGAGACTTCCTCTCAGACCGTGTACAGAGAGTTAGAGTGGGGCCTCATCTTTCCTCAGCCCTCAGCCTCAACACCGGCTCTCCACAAGGCTGTGTACTGAGTCCCCTACTGTACACTCTGTACACACATGACTGTGTTAGTTCCCACCCAGACAACACAGTCATCAAGTTTGCAGCGCAGCACACACCACAGCACACATAAAGGCACTCCAGAGGGTCATCAATATGGCCCAAAAAATCATTGGACATCCTCTTCCCTCCCTGAAGGACCTGTACAGCACTCGCTGTCTCAAGAGGGCACGCAGCATCCTACAGGACTGCACACACCCAGGACACCGGGTGTTTAAGCTGCTGCCGTCTGGCAGGAGGTTCAGGCTGCTGAGGTCCCGAACAAATAGACTCAAGGACAGCTTTTACAACAGAGCAATGGCCCTGATCAATGTAAATAGCTGACCTGACTGGCTACCTCCCTGGACTTTTTTTAGGGGGGAGGTAACAATGTTTAAAACAATAACAATAATAATATTTATATTTATAACAAGGTGCAATAATAATTAATGTGCAATATTAACAGTGTGCAATACACATACACTTCTTCTTTTTTATACTAAGTTAATATACTGTGTTGTGTTGTTTGTTGCGTTGTGATGTGTCATATCGTGTCGTGTTGTGTTATATGTAGTGCCGACGTAGGACAGTTTTCCAATTTCATTGTACTACTGTACTATGTATGACTGTGCAATGACAATAAAGAGTTATCTTATCTTATCTTAAAAGAGCTGGCTCTTTCGGTTCCGAATCGGCTCTTCAGGTTGTTTTGTTGCTTTAATTAATTTCTCTAAAAAGGTTCTCTAAAAAGGTTCTCTAAAAAGAGCCGGAAATCCCATCACTAATAGAGACATTCGATTAAATGTGGACAGAGAAAACAAGAAGAAATTGAGATATCTAGAAATAGGTTCAACATTTAAAACCAGTGACAGATGAAGTAAGTAACATTTGTGTGTGACAATAGAGTTTTAAGGGAGTTATTTATGTGGATGTTACTTTGACACATAATGCAAAGGAATTACTTTAAAAACACAACAAGACCCAGCTTAAAAGTGCTCAGATTTGCATCCAGTTGCATATCTGCAGGATGTGCTGGAACAAAACTGGTCCGCATTGGGTTTGCCGTGCATACTACAGGACCCAAAGCTCCCAACATTTCAGAGCCAAAGAGCAGAGAACACCCACAGGTCCAGTGTCCAGGGCCCAGTGGGTCACAGTTGTTCTCAAAGTATGAGGGGAACTACACAATATTATTTTGGTGCTTGAGATAATGTGGTTGTTGGTTAAAGAATAGCTGAGAATAATGAGGATTAGAGACTTGGTGATTTTTTGGTTATCACTTCTCAAATGTGCCTGCTGAAGAACATATCCTGATTAAAAGCTACTTCAAAATTCCTGTCTTACTTGGGGGCAAGGTAGTGCCATCTTCTAAGATCTTTAGAACTGAGTAAAATATCTGTTTTATCTGAATTCAGAAGTAGGAGATTAGGGGTTATCCATGACTGTGCTTTATTTAGATTATACATGAGTATATAGTAATAATATAATTAGATTAACTCCAATCTAAGTATTTGTCCTAGCAGAGAACACTGTGGAACTCATGACTAACTGTTACTCCCCATTTACATGCAAAAACTGACTGGAATCAATCAGATAGATATGATTCAAGAGCTCTGACTCTTTATCAATGACGAATAGTTTTGATAGTTTAAAGCAGAAATCTGAAAATGTCAGCTGAAATATGTCTGAAAATCAAACGTTTTTAAAAATCTAAATCATTTTTTAAAGTTAGAAGGTACATATCTATTTGTCTGACTTGTTGAAGCCCCACGTCCCCACTCGTTCCCTTCGGTCAGCTGAGCAGTTGCTGCTTTCGGTCCAGTCACGGCTGAAACTTAGAGGAGACCGAGCGTTCTCTGTTGCCGCGCCGATGCTTTGGAATAACCTTCCTCTCCATATTAGACAGGCTACATCAGTGCCAGTTTTTAAGTCTTTATTAAAAACCTATTTTTATTCCCTGGCTTTTAACTCTGTGGGTAACTGACATTTTTTTATTGTTTTTTTTTACTTTATTGCTATGTCTGGTTTTATTACTATGTGCATATTGGTATTGTACAGCACTTTGGTCTACCAGGTGTGTTTTTAAAGTGCTATATAAATAAATAAATGATGATGATGATGATGATGATGATGATATCTAGTCCACTCTCCAACACAAGAGATTTGCCATCAAAGCTAAGCAGTCACTGTCATAGTACTGCACTGGTCTGTTGCTGTTTTGGTGTTCCACTCTGCAGGAGCAGATCTAGGAAAATTTTCTTAGGGTGACATGGAAAAAGACATACGCAGGTGTTATATATGGTGAAATGATTCAAATGCAATAAGTATAAATATTTCACATAAATATAGTTATAGACTATATAAATATTAATGTTATAGACTATATAAATATAGAAAATTAATTATTTTTTGCAGCCCACATAATTAAACATTTCAGTTACATAACACATGAATTTAGCCAAGGAGAAATAATTTATTTGAAATTAAATAAAAAATCCTTTATTATTGTGGAGGACAGTGGTCTGCGATGCTGCTGCAGATGAGATGGACTCACCTTCACTGCATCTACAATCATGCCTCACCGGCTTAAAACCTGTACGCTGCTTGTGCTATACTTGTTTTTGGTGTTGATGTGTACAGCTGACAGCAGGAGGGCTGCAGCCGTTGAATGTAGGCTATTGTTACAGCAACCAGGTGATCACTGTAAGGGTGGATCACTCAGAGGGTCACCCCGAGATGGAGGTCGAGGTGCGCGGGGGTCCTGCCTGAGGGCGGCATGCTATCTGAGGGCGGCATGCTGTCCGCTTCGGCACGCAGGCTGCATGGTCGTCTGCCCAGCTGCCTGTGAGCCCCAGCTCACTTCCACTCCTGCTGCGCCGCCGCTGCTTGCCATATGGGTGGCCATCAGGCCAGCTCCCGGGCTTCCGCTGGGGGCGCAGGCGACTGCCAGAGTGGTTGCCTGCGCCTCCACCAGGTGGTGTCGCTGGGCCGGGGCATGGAGCGCCGATGGTCTGGGCCGATTCCCTCGCCTGCTCGCGGGGTGGGGTGAAGCGGGCAATGGGGGTATGTGGCAGGGTGTGTTCTGCGATGCCGCTGCAGGTTTGGTGGTGGTGAGCTGGGAGAGCGGGAAAGCTGCAGCCATTGAATGTAGTTACAGCAACCGTGTGATTATTGTAAGAATAAATGATGCGGCGAAGCATGAAAATGCCGTGGTGGCGATCTTTTTTTTTTTTGTTAATCTTAAGTGCACGCAAACCAGTAAACAAATTAAAACAAATACTGTTGATAAACTATAATACAAAAATTACAATTACAATTCTCAACAACAAAAACAATTGGTAAAAATATAATTAATATGTAAACAACTTAATAACCCCGAAAGTGTCTAAGTCACGTGACGTGTCGGCGCAACACCGAAACATAAGAGGGGGGTGGGGGGGAGCAAAGTGCCTGCTCTCCGCTGACACAGGAGCAGCGAGTCCAGCGACCTGGCTGTTTCGTTTTTGCCGAAAGCACAGCATAGCAAACAAGCAGAACTCAAAGTAAAGAATCGATCTAACCAGGCTAGTATCGATCCGATACCGATCCCGATCCCGACTTGGGATAGATACTATCGATATTTGGATTGATCCGCCCACCACTACCAATAAGTATAAAATCCAGAAACCTGCACAACATGGGGCATTTCATTTGCAAACACGAGTCTAACTTACATATCATGCTTTTTTTGTTTGAAAAAATTAAATTGTAACATGCTTAAATTTACACAAAAGTCAGGAATTGGCACTGTCATGAATAAAAATGTAACATAATTTTTCATGATTTGTTGGGTTAACCCTCTGAGGCCCCAAATATGATGGGCCATTTTTTACTATTTTTGATTTTACATTTGTATTTCACCTTCAAATGTTTTTGTTTTCACTTCCTTTGCTTGGTATCCTTCTTTTCAGCTCAACCTCACATATCTGAATTTGCTTTTATTTTCACTGGCATACTGTATTAACACAAGTGACCTGAAATCACACAAAAATATATATAATCATATTAGTAGTTATATTTTTACTGTAAAAACCACAGAAATGTTTAGTAGATTATTTTTCATAACTTGAAATGCAAAGATAAATTGTAAATTTTGAAAACCTATGCACACAATGAAGTTTTATACAATTATTTATCTAAAAATGCAGCCAATGCATCTGGCATTTTGTTTGTTTGTTTTTTAAATATAGGCGGCACGGTGGTTAGCACTGTTGCTTCACAGCAAGAAGGTCCTGAGTTCAATTCCAACATCAGGCCGGGGTCTTTCTGTGTGGAGTTTGCATGTTCTCCCCGTGTTTGCGTGGGTTCTCTCCGGGTACTCTGGCTTCCTCCCACCGTCCAAAGACATGCAGCTTGTGGGGATAGGGTTAATTGGATAATCCAAATTGCCACTAGGTGTGAATGTGAATGTGAATGGTTGTCTGTCCCTATGTGTTAGCCCTGCGACAGACTGGCGACCTCTCCAGGGTGTACCCCGCCTTTCGCCCTATGACAGCTGGGATAGGCTCCAGCGCCCCCCGCGACCCTGAAAAGGATAAGCGGAAGCGAATGGATGGAAGGATGGATGTTTTTTAAATATATACAACAATTTAAAAATACTAGTATAAATAAAATGAGAGAACAATCAGGAGTCACAATAAGATGCTCCACAAATTATTTATGCCACTAAACAAAAAATGTTTGTCCAGCCGAAGACTGAGCATACCACAGGGATAAACCCTGCAGGCCTGACAACATGTGTTATTCCTCCTGTTTTCCACCGGCAGACAGTGTTTACACTGCAGTCTGCCTTTGTGACATGCATTAGTACCCTACATTAGTACCCTCACTGACACAACCATTAGTGATGGGAATTCCGGCTCACTAAAAACAGCCGGCTCTTTCGGCTTCCAACCAGCTCTTCAGGTTGTTTTGTTGCTTTAATTAATTTATTATTAAAAACAACATAAAATTATGTACAAAAGGAATTACTAATGTAAAAAAAACGTGGTTTTATTTATATATGTTTATATATAAAAATATACGGTCGCCCCTAGAGACAAGGTCCCCCCTAGAGACAAAGCAGGTACAAACTCCAAAACACATTTCTAGCGTTAACTGAACTTCCAAAACAGAGCTACCTAGATCACTTAAATTACACAATTGAAAGCATACGTGTATTACAAGCACTCATATATATTTTCAAAAAATTAAAAAAAAAAGTTCATTTACCTGTTGCTACCACACACCAAATCGTTGGTACTTCCTGGCTTGTGTAGCCACTAGGTAACAAAAGCTCAACACTGGGCCTAGCATTCTGGAGCACTTCTGTTGTGTTTTGAACATGTTTTGGAGTTTGTACGTACTTTGTCTCTAGAGGCCACCATAAATATACTTTTATTTATTCACTCCACATAAAATGTAATAAATAAATCATATAATACAAAAACCAACTTTTAACTATTTAAATTTTCAGCTTTTTCCTTTTACAAATTTAAAGTGAAACAACACAAAACACTGCAAACCACAACACAATTAAATATAAATTATAATATGAAAACAAAAAGAAGATGCACATTCTCTGTCATATAGGCCTGCATGAATAAACTTTCTGAATCCTTTATCATCCGCAACTGAAAATAGTTGTGGATGATTACTATAATGATTAATATAATGTGATGCTGTTGTCCCTGGCTCTCTTTCTCTCTCTTTCCCTCCAGCTCTATTCCTGTGCTACTTCGAGTGTAACTCTCGCTCAATGGCTTTTGTTGCTGGCACTCCCAAAACTAAAAAAAAAAAAAGCATTTTCTAAGGAGCCTGGAAACGAAAGGTGTCTGGACTTCTTTAAGTTGCTTGAAGAAGTTCAACCTCTCATCCAAGAAGCTTCTTCACTTCGACGGTCAAATGGTGGAGAGTCCCAGATTTAAGCCCTATGGGAGTGTCCCACCAAGAGGGACAATGGACCCCCTAATGATCCTCTACCTTAATCACACGAGGCAATATGTGAAAACAGGTGTAGGTCACAATCAGCCAAGGTTTCGGGTGAACTCATTGTGAAACCCTACCCCCACCCTATCATGTGATTTCCTGAGGTCAGAAGGCATTAAGGCGTCTGGGAAAGGGATCTCAAAACTGGATTATAGATGGCAAACAGTTGGTGTCGTGAGCCAACTCCTCTGTTCAAAAAGGGTCATTCACAGTGAATGGCTTCTTTTCACTCCTCTTTCAAACCATCTGTCTTCTCTGTCCAAAATGTGAACACTGGTGTCCTCGAAGGAGTGACCTTTGTCCTTTAGATGCAGATGGACCACTGAGTCTTGTTCAAAGAGGGTCCAGGAGGATCTCTTCCCCTTTCCACAGGTGTTGCTGGGCTCAAAGTGTTAATGCTATCCTATTTTAATAAACAACACTGCCATATGCAAAACTAGGGTGGCACAAGCCACCCCATGCCACCCCTCTAGATCTGCCCCTGCCACTCTGTCCAAATCTAATTTGGATTATGTAGGTAGGTATGACCGACCTCTTGCCACCAAGATGGTCCATTCCCTCAGTAATCCATTATTAGAGAATTCACCACTTCAACTCACCCACCTGCCAAACTTTCTACGACTGTGTTGACTATTGGTTTGTATCAAACAAACCAATAGTCCCTCTCTAGGTAATTCAGTAAGAATACTGAATTAACTAAGTGAGCTGCCACACTCACCTCAAACGTATTCCTTTGAGAGAGAGAAATAAAAGCTCTGGAGCCTCCTGTTCCCATAATGCAAACAGTCACCAGGAATTCCCTCGCCTGACATGCTCATCTGTGTTTACTTGTTGTTTTGCAATAAACCTTTTCAACCTTGAGTTCTTCTCCACTTTGCTTTCTTGCCCTCTTGGCTTACAACAGATGAACTGAAGTTTATCTGCTACCAAGTAAGCAAACAATTCAGTTTTTCATGAAAGCCTTATTTTTATGCATGGCCTGGCCTTTCGTCATCCACAATGGAAAATGGGTATCACATTAGCCAGCTCCTAATTTTATCAGTTCTTCAGTCGGCTTTAAGTCATCAATATAATTTCAGCCAGATGTGACTCATGGGCTGTAAATTTGACACCAAGCCCCCAGTTATAATGCTGTATGTGTGCCAGTTAGTGTTGGACCTGCGTAACAACAAAATAGTGTGCTGCTTTTTACAAAAGGATCTCTGTATGTCCGTCAAAGGCATTCACTCTAGTAAACTGCAAGTAATTAGTTTCTGAATGGAGTCACTGTAAGGTCATGTTATTGTTTCACTGCCTCCATGAACTGGATGCTGTTTCACCCAAAAAGCAAAAGCAGATTCTGTCTGAAAAGCCTAGATAGTGTCTTCTAGTGATGGGATTTCCGGCTCTTTTTAGAGATCCGGCTCTTTCGGTTCGGCTCACTAAAAAGAGCCGGCTCTTTCGGCGCCGAACCGGCTCTTCAGGTTGTTTTGTTGCTTTAATTAATTTATTATTAACAATAATATAAAATTATGCACAAAAGGAATAACTAACGTAAAAAAAGTGGTTTTATTTATATATGTTTACATTTAAATATACGGTGGCCCCTAGAGACAAAACACATACAAACTCCAAAACACATTTCTAGCATGAACTGAACTTCCAAAACAGAGCTTCTAGATCACTTAAATTACACAATTGAAAGCATGTGTGTATTGTTTGTGTATTTATACACAGGCACTCATATATATTCAAATAATTAAAAAAAAGTTCATTTACCTGTTACTACCACACACCAAATCCAGTCATTGGTACTTGCTGGCTTGTGTAGCCACAAGATAACAAAAGCTCAACACTGCGCCCAGCATCCTGGAGCACTTCTGTTGTCTTTTGTACATGTTTTGAGTTTTTACGTGCTTCGGAGTTTGTACATGCTTCAGAGTTCGTATGTGATTTGAAGTTTGTATGTGCTTTGTCTCTAGGGGCCACCGTAAATATACTTTTATTTATTCACTCCACATAAAATGTAATAAATAAATCATACAATACAAAAATCAACTATTCACATTTCAACTTTTAACTATTTAAATTTTCAGCTTTTTCCTTTTACAAATTTAAAGTGAAACAACACAAAACACTGCAAACCACAACACAATTAAATATTCACGTCAAAGAGTCGGCTCTAAGAGCCATTGCGTTCGCGAACGACCCATCACTAGTGTCTTCATCAAATACTGAAAAAAACTTCCAGATTATTTTAATGAGATCTTTATTTTTTGAATCTGATTAATCTGTTGCCTGAAGAGATTGCATTCAGCTGTATAGGTCAGGTCTGGCAGAAATGGGCAGTTGGGTGGAATTCTGCCTGCTTTGGCTGTGTTTCTGTAGGGCAGTTAGCAAAATGCTGTCCATTTTTTTTTCAACTTTACAAATTTGTTTTACAATTAAGATATGTAGCTCCTCATGAAATAGCACAGTTGTGTTCAAGAACACAACTGGAAACGAAAGGCGTTTCCATCAAAAATTAAAAAAGAAAACAGAGGTGTCATTTAAATATGTTGTGATATTTGAAACTAGTTGCCCTAAGTTACCTCAAACACTCTGGCCAGTGTTTATCTGGAGTAATTACCCTGTTAGGTCACGACGTCTGTATGCATGATCTACAATACTTTTAAGGATGCTGTAAAACTGCGAAAGAAACACAAATAGTTTAAAGAGTCACTGAAATGTCACTTCTGTAAACTCCACCCACACTGCGTGAACACTCAGCAGTAAAGGAACAAAACATATGAAGATTCTCTGCAAGGGAGTTCTAACAACATCGCAATTGACAGCTTCATATTATATACTCGCCTGTCAGAATTTTACAAAATACGCAGCAGAAGTTAACGGTTGACAGCCCCAGAGGCTCTGAAACCATCCTTCTCCTTTGTGATTAAAGTTGTGTCTGAAGATGAAGAACATCTTGAGGTCAATTCAGAATGTGATGATTCTGATTATGAACTAAATGAATTAATGTAGGAACTACTATTCATATCAAGGCAATCACATCAAAAAATGGTGAAATATAGTGGTCTTCATCATCAAATCAGGTGACAGAGCACGCTTTAGAGTTTATTCAAAAAGGTACTAATATCTGAACATCCAAAGAGAAGTTGCTATTTGGACTGAAATGCCTTGTTGAGAAAGGTCTGGTTGGAGATGGCACCTCTTTCGAATTATGTTGAGCATAAACACTTATCGAATGTGATATGTATATATCACATGTATATACGTATGGCTTAACAATAACATTCCCGACACTGCCATTCAACTCGTTAGCATGCTCCCAGGCAGACAGAGCTCTCACCGAAGGGGTTAAGGCTTGTGGAGGGGGACTCTGTGTTTACATCAACGATGCCTGGTGTCACGATGCTGTTGTGGC
This sequence comes from Pundamilia nyererei, assembly GCF_000239375.1. Taxonomy (NCBI): domain Eukaryota; kingdom Metazoa; phylum Chordata; class Actinopteri; order Cichliformes; family Cichlidae; genus Pundamilia; species Pundamilia nyererei. Next base: position 477,488 of record NW_005187498.1, read on the forward strand.
TTGCAAACACTGTTCACCACTGCTGGAACTTATGATCATAAAGTGCAGACCGTTCTACCTACCCCGGGAATTTTCAGCCATACTGTTTGTTGCTGTCTATATCCTTCCTTGCTCCAATAACAACAACAGGAGTGAGGCCCCAAAAGTTGATTCTGTTCATCTGGACGTAGTGTTTTCATTGGAAGAAACGCTTTATCGCTCATCAACGTGACTTCTTCAGGAGTGAAGGACTGAATGAACTGTATCAGCATGTCAGTGAGCAGCAGACGGCCCACTCAGATGCGTTTCTTGTCCTGGCAGGCGATTTCAGTAATGCAGACCCAAAAACTGTGCTTCCTAAACTACACAAACATTAAATTTCCTATACGGGGGAAAGAACATGCTGGATAATGTTTTCACTACCCAGAGAAGAAATTACAAAGCCCTCCCCCTCCCCTACTTTGGTGCCTGTGATCACATCACTGTTATGCTAATGCCAGCATGCAGGCTCCTGGTCAAAGTCACCAAACCACTTTGTAAGCAGGTGAGTGTGTGGCCAGAAGGGTCCTTAGAGGCACTGCAAGACTGTTTTTCCACCATATACTGTACTACTAATACAGACTACTAATACTTTAATAATCCCCAAGGAAATTATGTGGGTTACAGTCACTCCAAGACAATAACACACTAAACTAATTAAATAATACAATATATTACAAAGTTTACAAATTTAAGAAATAGCACTAATATAAACAAATCGCTCAATTATAAATATCAAGAATATTACTGAGATGAGAATCTTACACAGGTAAAATATACATGATTGACATTTATCACTAACCCAGCGGTCCCCAGGCCACGGACCCGTACTGGTCCGTGACTCATTTGGTACTAGGCCACAACAGTTGAGACTCGAGTATGAAATTTATGGTTTTCAGTCTTAATTTTTTTAAATCATTTTCATCATTAACTCAGTGTCCCTGGGTCTTTTCCCGTGTGTTATGAATAAATCTTCTTCTTTTTTGGTAACAGTACTGGTTTTATTTTGTTGTATTTATCTGCGACACCTTAAAGACCAGTCCGTGAAAATATTGTCGGACAACCTTTTTTTTGCGGGGACCGCTGCTAACTTGTGAACTTTATGTGAAATGTATTATTTTACAGTAGAGCATGTGCAAAAGGGTGTAACTATCGTAGTAGTGTAAACACGTGTTTAGAGTGTATTAGACGGAGGAGATGTACAGGGAGATGGCCAAGGAGAGGAATGATTTCATGTGTCATTCAGTGGTGCTTTTAGTAATCTCAGTCTCTCACTGAACGTGCTCCTGTAAATAGCCAGCACATCATAGAGTGGGTGGGAGGTATTATCCAGCATTGTCCTTATCTTGGACAACATCCAGACACCACTCTAAGGGAGTCCAGCTCCATCCCCACAACATTACTGGCCTTGCAGATCAGTTTATTGAGTCTGTTAACATCTGCAACCCTCAACCTGGTCGTTCCTCTTCCTCTTCTTTTCTCTTTTTTCTGAACTGAGGACCTGATGGCTTTAAACTTTTCTTGTCCATCTTCTGTTGGTTTTAATTTTTCACTCCAGTATGAACACCCATCCCTCAACCCAAGGATCACCACATAACCTAACACACCTACACTTTAGTTCACAGATTCACTTTGTCTAGGGTGCATTTTTGAGATTTCACACAACCCAGGATTCAAATCATGAATACATAATGGACTTGGATTTACAACATTATAAATGAAATGTGCTCTATGTGGAAGCAGCCCCCCCCCTCCCCTTTCGACAGGTTGTGTGTGAGACTTTAAATCATCAAACTGTAAATTTTAAATTGTTATTGATCCCTTTACCCCGAGTCCTAAAGTGTATATTTATTTTCTTACTCTTCATATATATATTGTTTGTTTACTTGCACTGCTGTAACTGGAGAATCGTCGTCTCGTCTCTCTATATACTGGACTGTAGCGGAGATGACAATAAAGTTTACTTTGACTTCAGCAGCAAGCAGGCGCACCGAGGGCTCTCACGCTCACTTTTCGTGTATAGAATTTCAAAAAAACATCGGTGCAAATTATAAGTCTGTATTATGTCTGGTGTTTTCGTGTTTGTTGGTTTGTTTTTATTTTGTTTTATTTTGGTTATCAGATGCTGCTCCGGCCGGTCAGAGAATCCCCCCGCCGCCTCGCCCCCTCCTCTCTGCACCACAAGCAGCAGGCGCACCTCGCAAACGAAGGGTGCCCCTACTTCCACTAAATGGGCAATAGAAAACCGATCGGTGCCTATGCCATTCCCAATATGCACTGGCTGACGTCGGGGCAACATGAGTACAATCTTTTTTTAATTTATTTTTTGCCAATACCCGTGATGCCGCCCCCCACCACGATGCCGCCCCGGGCAACCGCCCGTGTCGCCCGTATCTAAAACCGCTACTGACCCAAGGTGAGGAATATGATTTCTTGTGGAAGCAAATCCCAATATGAGAAATTCACACACGTAGGGTAAAAGTTTTGGATTTTGGATTTAGTTTAGACTAATCTGCTGAAGACTAACCCATGTGGTGGAGAGCCTGTCTTGGCAGACCCCTGGATTTTAAACCCCTGATCACTGCTAGTATCTCATGATCCGGCTCTAGGCCTGCGCACAAATCCCAGGAAGTGCAAGCTTTATCCTTCGCAAGTCATGACCTTTCTGGGCAAGTCCCTGGACTCCATTATGGCCTCTGTGTCCCTCACTGCAGAATGACGACAGGTTCTCAGGCCATGACTAGGCCAGTTTCGACTCCGCTCTCGGGTCAGCTGGGGATTGTGCCTACACCTCATGAGCTGCATGGCCAACACGATGCAGGTGGTACCACTGGCGCTCCTGCACATAAAACAATTCAACATCCTCTACTGAACCTGGGTCTGTTCCTCACAGGCTACAGTGGTGGTCTTCCGAGGGCTCCACTGGGCTCTCAGTTGGTGGAGGGACCTGTCCAATCTGGAACAGGACCTGTTGAATAAGTCCAGTAACTAGTTAATTTCCACAAACACCTCCCCAGTAGGGTAGGATGCCTGCAGTTCCAACAAATTGATCTAGCGGAATGCCCAGAACCCAGTCCACAAGACCCTATGGACCTCATGGACCAGCTTCTGCCTCGACTTCAGGGGATCCATGTTATCATCGGGATGGACAGCACGGTTGCGGTGCTGCCCAGGCCCTTGCCTCTCTTTTATAGGACAAGCATGTGGCAGTGGGACAGGGGTGACCTTGCTCCGCTTCCGTTAAGCCCCTCTCAACATGACATGTTGAGGGCCCTGGCACGGAAATGGCTCTGAGCTCAGGGTAGCAAGTGGTCGACAAGATCTGGCCCTACTTCCAGAGGGCGAGGACGGTCTCTTTGCCTCCAGGGAGTAAACACACAGACGGAGAAGGCCTGGTGGCCCCTCTGGCCCCACATGCCCTGATTTTCAGCCATCCCGCTGCTTTTGGACAGAGGGACCTCCTTGGATACGTAATAAAGTAATAAACCTTTCAGCCTGCTCAAATTTGAAGTTTCATTTTTTGCTGTAGAAAGAAGTTTTCTTCCCACGTAGAGTGTACAGCAGACACTAATGTTTTTGTCACTTTTTACAGACTAAAACTGTTATGGTCCTTGTGCCTGGCCCAGTGTGGCCACAAATGTTTTTGTTTTTGCTCTGTCTTTTCTCTCCCTTCTCCAGCTCGATTTGCTCTCCTTCTCTCCTGTCTCTCTGCCTGGCTCAGATTGAGCTCCCACCCTTGGCCCCAGCACCTGCAGCTGATCACCTGCAATTCTGCATTTTTTTGCTGGCTCTTCTTAAGGCAGGGGCGCTGAGCAACTCGTCGCTGGAATATTGAGCAACTCCAGTTAGTATTGCCCGGCTCTGCAGAATTCAGTCGTTTCTCATTGTAACCCTCGTTTCTTTGAATAGGTTTCCTGCAACTATCTTGTACCGTGACCCTGGACTCCTGAGCGTTAGAGGAGATGCTTGATGTGGAGTTTGTGTGGACGAGGAGTGGCGCGAGTGTGAAGGCTTTGTGTTTCCCAGACCCTGATAGTCGTACTCTCTCCCACACTACATATTATTGTTATTATTAGCCATTGTTGATCTACACACGTTTGTTGCTGCCACGAAATTGCACATTCTTATGTCATTGTCATGAGACACTCTCACAAACAAAATCACGACATTTTATTAACGCAGTAACGCAGCTTGCTTATGGGAAAGCAATAGTAATCTAACTACTTTTTTTGCTATAGTAATCCCTTACATTACTCGTTACTTGAAAAAAGTAAAGGGTTTACAGTAACACGTTACTGTCTATCTCTGAGTGAGTCACTGTTCCACCCCTTCCCTGCAGAGCTCCAGCTGATGGCCTTATCCCTGAGAGGGAGAAGCTCCACGCATTAGGGCTGCCTGCCCCAGTCGCCTGTACAATGCACAAGTCTCGCCCACCATTCAATGGGGCTGGGGACTGTTTACTTCCTGGTGCGCGGTCCAGGGGTTGGAATCCATAAGGCTACAGTGCATGATATCCTGTAGTCTGCATTCTGCAATCCACAGGGATTTTTGACAGACAGGAAAGGGATGGTCTTCCGGCCCAACACAGCTCCTCTGCCAAAAGCCCTGTCCCAGTTCCACCTATCCCAGTCAGTTGAGCTACGATCGGCTTCCCTTAAGGGCTTGGACTGGTAGGTGGCTCAGTGGCAGGCATCCCTGTGCCCCAGTTGTGCCTTGGCGGCATACATCAGGCTGATTAGGAGGAAAGACCAGCTGTTTATTGTCCTCTGGGATCCAGGGAAGACCCCTGTCTTGGTCTTGGTTGTCCCACTGGGTTTTAAAGGCCATTCAGCAAGTTAATCTCTCTACAGGGCTCCCCTTCCCTCTGGAGTGCGTGCCCACTCCACCCCGTTTGGCATTGTCAAGGGGCCATTTTTGATGTGACAACATGGTCATTGATCGACCTTTACTGGATATACATTCCCCGTACATACAGTGTTGCCAACTCCTCAGTAAGGAAAATCGCTAT
>NW_005187498.1:484937-493423 GCF_000239375.1 Pundamilia nyererei
ATACCTCCGTCTCCTCCTTGTCTGAACTCGCCACAATATATTAAGTAATCCAAAGTATTCAGAATACGTTACTGTCATTGAGTAACGTAACGGAATACGTTACAGAATACATTTTGGGGCATGTATTCTGTATTCTGTAATGGAATACATTTTAAAAGTAACCTTCCCAACACTGATCATAAGGCAACTTAATAAACTAAAAAGAAATTGATATGTAAACATAAATACTTCTAATTATCTCATTAATTCAATATAAAAAGCCTTGACATAAATGAAAAACAAAAAATCCGTGTAAGAATCATGTTAATTTAACAATTAAAAATGTGCAGTTGTAACATAGAAAACTAATGTTGACTAAAGAAAACGTTCTTGCAATGACTGTTTGGGGTGAGGGGGGAAGACAGGACTATTGCAGTGTAACTGAGGGAGGCTTCAGGGTCACCGGATCCAGCCCAAGCTATGTGCTTTGTAAAAAAGGAAAGCTTTAAGCTTAATCTTAAAGGTTGAGCGGGTGTCTGTCTCCAAAATCTCTCTTTGTTGTCCCTGTCAGTAGGGTTAGGGTCAAATAAAGTTTTAGGACATAATAAATTATAGTAGTCCATCCAAGAAGTAATAAATGCTTAAACTAATTTTTCAGCCTCACTCCGAGGCAGATGTTTCTAATCTTAGAGATATTGCAAAATGGAAGAAAGCAGTCCCACATATTTGTTTAATATGCATGATAAATGACATATCCTTAAGGAAAGCATGTATAGTCTAGACAGACTTGGTCCTTGCTATGAACCCTGTGGAACTCCATAATTAACCTTACTGTGTGAAGGGGCCTAGCCATTATCAAGAACAAATTAGAGTCTATTATATGTAATTTAAACCACAAAAACAGCTTTGGGAGTTAATTCTTTTACATTTTGAGAGAAGCCAATTGAGTCTAATAATATATTAAATTTGTGTTGAGGTTTTCAATCTTTTGGGTCTCTGGGTGTTGATTAATTGAAACTAACATAGTCATCCTGCTGTAACCACGTTTTTGTAAGACATAAAATCAATATATGGTGATCAGTTAATTAATTTACTAACAGGGACTTAGAAGAGGGAGACGCGCAATAACATTCAAAATGTGAAACCAAGACTAGACTAATTGACTAAATTGGGAAAACTAAAGCAAAACAAACACACAAAATGCAAGGAAACCAAGACGAGGGAAGTAGACCATTACGCGGGAGACACTGGGATAATACAACACCTGACAAAGGACAGCAGAAAACAGAAACAATATAAGCAAGAGTAATTAGGGAGAGTGGACACACACGCCGGACAAAGGTGGAATGAGTTGACCTGACAACACAGAGGAAGCAAAACTACACAGACTGAACAGAGGACGGGACACTGTCAAAGTATAACAGGAAATACCAAGACACAGACTAATTCACACAACATGACACAGGGAACGGGAAGAAAGAACACTCAGGGAAACTAGATGGACTTGGAAGACAACGGGAGGAGACACATGACGGGCTGGGGAGAAAGTACATGAAGCAGGGTAGACGTGGAAGATTATGTAAATCACAAGGGAGACGAGACAGAGGGAGACACGAGCATAATTTAAGAGACATACACAGAGGACAAGACAGACCTACACAGGAAACAGGGAATGACACATAAACAAGCAAACACGCATGATGGGATAACCTAAAACATAACTAAGACATGCTAACAGTAAACACTAGAACTTAACATTTCTCTACTACAGCAAAATAGGAATTAAAATACAAAAACCACTCAAAATGCTGGGTCACTGATCTACACAGTTAATCACATTGAGTTAAAAGCAAACGTGTTTCTTAATAGAGCTATATTAAATTAAAAATTAGTTGATCAAGCTGCTTCTTGTGACATTTTTTAGGAAATTCTGGTCGGTCTGTGGCAGAGGTGTCCAAACATACAGCCCGTGGGCCAGTCTGCTGGATAAATTTTGAAAGTAAAAGTTCATAAAAGTCGGAGGAAATCGGACAATTCATGGAGAAAAAAAGGAAATCAAGTGATGGAATTACAGCGTCAGGAATGGCTGCAGGATCTTGCATTTCTGATGGATATTACAGAGCACTTGAATATTCTGAAGAAAATGTTCCAAGGCCGCAAAAAAGTTGTCACACAGTTTATGAGAGCATACATGACATTCAAACTGAAGGTGACTGTAACAAACCCACAGTAGACCCGGGTGCACGTTCATGCTTTGCAGCCTGGTTGCTTGTTCACACAACTCAGCTGCAGCATTCCAGCTGCCAGGCATACACCAAAAACAACAACAACAACATGATAGAACCCCATTTAGTCTTTTGTCCCGGGGAGACGTGATTGTGGATGCCCGGCAGGTGCGTTCACCTACCCTGCAGTGGCCCCCCGCCACACTGACTTTGTGGGAGACACAGCTGTCAAGTGGTGACCCTGCACATTTCCCTTGCCTAAGAAAGGTATGTGTAAAAGGGATTAATGATGACATGAAATAGTATAAAGAAGAGATTTCAGGATTGCTGTGTGAGTTTGAGAAACGGTTTTAGATCTTTGGTGAATTCGAGACAGAATTTGCAGTTTTTCGCTCAATCTAAATGCAAAGATAGTCATCACAGGTTCAAAGAGTGACGTTCCAGATAGTTTCAGCCAAAAAAAAAAAAAAAGTAAACAAAGCCAGCAACAGAATGAGTTTTTCAGCAAGGCATATTAATAACGTAACACTATCCTCTCTCACACAGTCACAGTGACACACACACACACACACATACCATAAATTCTGTAAACAATTTTCTGACCAAAACACAACAACACAACACTTTTCAAATTCAACATAGCTGTCTCTATCAATACTGACAGTCAAATAGCTGATTCTGATATGGGTATGTAGAGAATACATATGAAATTGAACCAGGGCAATACTTTAAAAAGACATGTATATTCAGCAAAACCCAGCTCTGGATGAATAAAGTGGGGAAAGAAGTATGGTGGGGGGCGTTTGTGGGATGAGTTTTTTGTTGTTGTTGTTTTTTATGCACTATCCAGTAAAGCTATATCATATCAGCAATGATGTATTTTTTTTATATTTATATTTGTATCTTTTTAACACACACACACACACACACACACACACACACACACACTTCTTGTTGTTGTTTTTGTTGTTGCTTGTTTGTTTATGTATTACATTATTTCCACATACACAATAATCCAATTAACATCAGGGCAAGTGAGGCGAGCAGTGCCTGTCAGATGAAATCTAAAAATAGATATTGATTAAAGCATATCACAGTGAAAGAAATCTCTGCCCTTTTATCTCAACTAACATTCTGACATAAACCTTTTCTCATGCTATTTGCATCTACCATTTAAGATCTCTTGACATCTGCAGTAAATTGCTGCATATGTTCTATGGTCTGTGGTGGAAAATCTGCTTTTTTATTCTGCAGTGTGCTGGGGAGGCAGCATCGGAAACAAGGATGCAAAGAGGCTGGACAAACAGAGATACAGATTTCATTCAGCTATGGTTTAAAAAATTTTTTTTTAATCTTTTTTAAAAGCTAATGTAAAGCCAGTGACAGTAATATTTGATGAATAACTGTAATGTGATTCTTCTATTTAAAGAAATGCATTCTGATTATTCTGGTGTGCCAGAGAGAGGTTTCTTTAAAATGTTGTAGAACCTAAAATGATTTTTTTTCTTAATAAAATGCAAATGCACTTAGTCATATATCACATATTTCCCCTGTCAAATACCTCGCATAATCCAGTTCACATAATCCCTTTGAGGGGGGAAAACATTTCTCCCACTACAGGTGCTTTGGGAGCATATTTGCATTTTGAGATGTCAGGCTGATTTAACATAATTTTACTACATCACGTTTCCTGACATCACAAGGAAGTTCAGTCAGTGGGACCATGTCCAGGGTTCGCTGACAGTAAAGTGTCATGTGTCAACGCACTAAAAAACTACATGTTTGCCTAATACCCCTGCAGCTATTTAAGACACTCTAAGACAACAACAACGTCTGCAGTCTAATAATACTGCAGCTCCACTCCAAACATCTCCAAACATTAAAAATATTGACGTCTGCATACATTCTTTGGATGTACTAATTATTTCAGCTGAACAAATATAAAAAACAAACACAAAAAATGTAATTTTATTGGTGAGTGTAAAAAAAATTCTCTGTTCAACTCAGTCTTATACGTGTAAAGAATCATAAGTGTCTGTGGTGGAGGGAACTTTTTCGCTCTTTGTGCATGAGTATTCTTGGAGGAATGCAGGAATTTTTTTTCTAAATTTCTGATCTTTAGACTTCCACATAAAAAAACCTTACAAAAAGTTTTACTGACAGAATTTATTGACAAAGATGAGTAAGAAAGCAAGAGAGAAAGGGGCTATGACTGAACAGTGGACACCTGTGTGTTGACAGGAATAGGAAAGCCACATAAAAAACAGCAGCATGTAAAGACATATGGAAAACTGGAGAAAAAGAAGGTGCCTTACCTGGGAACACAAGCGCAGCAAACACCCATGACAGGATGATGAAGCATACCGAATTATACATGCTTCCCAAACAGCGCTGATTCTGATCTCTTTGGTTCTTATGTAGACACTCTTTTTGTATCTTCCGACAACAAAGCTTTCAGAAAGCTGCCCACTTTGCTTTTTTTCCCCTCTTCCCCTTTTCTTTGACTGTCAGTCAGAATAGCTTTTCATCCCCATTTGCAGGTTGTACTGAAGATTCACTGCAAATACTAGTTGGCGCCCTCATGTAGGGAGGCAGTGAGAGAGAGAGAAAGAGAGAGGCTGGTTCTTCAAGCAATGATCGCTCTCCCCCTCTTCCTCATACTACAGCGCAAACAAGGATCACTACTCTACAAGACTGGGTGAAGGGGGGGGGGGGGGGAGGACAGCAGCCTCTGCTCATCCATAATTGGCTGATACCTCTGCCGATCAACAGCACTCAGTTGTAGCTCTGTGGGGTTTGTATTTCCTCACTTTGAATCTTCTATCCCCAGTTCTTTTTTCTTTTTATGAAATAATCAGAGTAGATTAAAATATAAAGATAAAAAGATAAGATGAGATATTTACAAAAAAGGATAAAAGATAATAAAGGACTGCTATTTAATACATAAAAAACAAAGCTGCCTCCACATGCAAAAGGTAATCTGGGAGTGGGTGATCTTGGATGCAGTATCTTCAAGAAATGTGATGTTATATTTCAAGTGATGTGACATTTATTTGAATGAGGGGCCATAATGCATACAAAAGCATAGCCAGACAAAAATGACCCTTCAAGATATGCTCCATAAGCGTTGTATTTCTCTATATAATTTTATGAATTTAAGATTTGTTGGAAATATGTGGCTCTGCGGAGGTCATCTATCGTCCATATTGCCCTTCCCCTAGTCTTCATCTACAAGCTTCTATCATTGTTCTATGGCTATGGCTATTGTTCTACAGCTCAATGCTACAGTTTGTGTATTTTGAAGCTCTATAGTAAGTTTGGTTGGTTCAAGGTCAGATCACGTTCTCTCCATAAATAAAGTTCAATCGGAGGACCACATTGAGTAAAACAACCCTTGTGTAGGTACATGTGCAATTACCTTTTTCAAATCTACACACATTTAATCCCTCACATTTAACTAGGCAGGTAAATAACCATCATCTTGCAAAGAAAAAAAACACACCGTTGTTCCTTTCTGCAAGATTTATTCCATTTGATGCATGGTATGGATTTAATGAAAGAATGAATCGTTAAACTGTAAACAAGACACAAAATATCATGTGTGAGCTGACATGTGCAAACATTTTTTACAATTAGAAACATACAACAATTGGAACAGTGTCTTTGATAATCTTGCTAAATTTCTGGCAAAAAGCAACTTAGTTGCAGATGGTCTAACAAAGTTTACAGACAGAGCAGAGAACTACTGGGCATGGAGAGCTTTCTTTTGTAATGCTATTGAAGGGTTAAGTTTAAAGCCTAGATGGAAAGTTAGATGTGCTCACCCAGTGGCTAGGAGAAGAGTTGTCCAAAAACGCCAAACACTCTATCCATCTCAACAATTCAGCAGAGGGCCAACGGCAAGTTTGGACACGGCTACAGAACGTTATAGCATTCCAGAGGCTATTTAGAAGTCACTCCTTGAGAGACTTGAACGTTTTCCTAGGGTGTCAAATAAGACCCCAGAACCTAAGAGAACTTTGTGACCTGATGCAGCCAAATCTGATGGCTCTTTATCTGGACTAGTGTATTTAAAGTGTAAAGTGTAAAGTGTGCGTGTTAGTCCCCATAAGGAAATAGTTCCTCTGCATTTAACCCATTCACCCAGTGAAGCAGTGGGCAGCCACCAGTGCAGCGCCCGGGGAGCAGTGTGTAGGGACAGTACCTTGCTCAGGGGTACCTCAGGGTAGCCGTTCAGTGGAGTCGAACCCCCGACCTTCCGATCATGGGGCCACCACTCTACCTACTGAGCTATCCCTTTGGACACATTACGTGGCATTGCCCCAATAGTTGATAAGTTAACACTAATAGGGGGTGGCTGTAGCTCAGGCGGTAGCGCAGGTCATCCACTGATCGGAAGGTTGGTAGTTCGATTCCTGGCTTCCCCTAGTCTGCATGCCAAATATCCTTGGGTAAGATATTAACCCCAAATTGCTCTCCGATGCATCCATCGGAGTATGAATGTGTGTGAATGCTTCTTAGAAAGCACTTAGAACAATGTGCTTGTGTGAATGGGTGTGAATGGGTGTGAATGGGTGAATGCACAAGTTGTGCAAAGCGCTTTGAGTGCTCAGAAGAATAGAAAAGCACTATATAAGAACCAGTCCGTTTACCATTTACCACTAATATATGGATGTTTGAGCCATCTTTATTTAACATTTGCATCACACCACCACAACCCCACACCAACCCGAGTCCCCGTGTTTTAGCACGGCGGGCGTGATTGCAGATGCTGTGCAGGTGCGTCCACACTGCACCGCAGACCACGCCCCACCACAACCTGGTACCTCATTATAACAAAGGACTTATCAACCTATTAGATACCTTGGCTGCCTGGAACGTCTCTTCAGGAAAACGGGACTTACTATTCAAAAGGACATGTTTCTCAGTCATACACAACATTATAAAGACGCTATTTGTCATGCTGTCATGCTTACTACACTTCGATTATTGAATCAAAGAAAATTGAAGGAAACAGTTGCACTTTGTTTTCTACATTACACAATATTGTTAAACCTCCAGATACCTTAGCCACACATACACACTCTGCTGCAGCCTGTAACAAATTTATGGACTTTTTTTATACCAAGATTGTGAATTTTCATCAACAATTGCCCTCTTCTTGTGATATGGTCAGTTGTTCTATCTGCATTTTTTTCTCCTACTCAACTGTCATCTTCTCTATCCAAATTTGAACTTCCTACAATTATTCAGCTATCTGCCATAATTACTAAATTAATTAAATTACCTCCAGTAGTAACCTTCAAGTAATATGTATAATATACAACAATGTAGATGCTATTGAACCAGTGTGACAAAAATCAAATTTTAGATGTCTTCATGACTGTGCAGTTCTTATGACAGAAAAATTCTCCAGACTCATACCATTGTTTTGCCTGATTTGCTATAAGTGGTGTGGAATTTTTTTAACCATTCCCTTTGAAGCAATAAGAAGAAGCAATAAAACACAACTCACCACACATAAAACTATGCTAATGGAAAATTGTGCAAAAGAAATATCAAAAGTAAAGATAATCATTCTGCATCACTGTTATAGGGATTAATGTGTTTATGATAGAGCTCATTTGAAACGCTATTCAGCATAACATCTAGCATCATAAAATATAAAGGATATGTTTTTAGTGGCTGTCCTTAGGGGACAGCCTCGCTCTAAAATAATAATAACAATATTACAATATTAATAATTTTTAAAAAGGCAGATGAATTAAAAGGCTTGAGGAGCGTGTGACAGGGTTAACTGTCAATATCTACAAGGCGATTTCAAAATATTAATGAAAAAATGAACGTGGTGTTTTGGCAAAACAGCTTGTTAATTAGATTACTTTCTGATATTCACATAGCTGCTAATCTGAAATCAATTTGTCTGTTTCACTAGATTGGACCTGTTGATAGTAGTGATGGGATTTCCAGCTCTTTTTAGAGAACCGGCTCTTTCGGCTCGGATCACTAAAAAGAGCTGGCTCTTTCGGCTCCCAACCGGATCTTCAGGTTGATTTGTTGCTTTAATTAATTAATTATCAACAACAATATAAAATTCTGCACAAAAGGAATTAGTAATGTAAAAAAACGTGGTTCTCTTTATGTATGTTTATATATAAATATTTATGGGGGCCCCTAGAGACGAAACACGTACAAACTCCAAAACACATTTCTAGCGTTAACTGAACTTCCAAAACAGAGCTACCTAGATCACTTAAATTACACAATCGAATTCATATGTCT
>NW_005187498.1:495478-503200 GCF_000239375.1 Pundamilia nyererei
GTTGGTACATCCTGGCTTGTGTAGCCACTAGGTAACAAAAGCTCAACACGGCCTCTAGGGGCCACTGTAAATATACTTTTATTTATTCACTCCACATAAAATGTAATAAATACATTATAAAATACGTCTCTGCTCAATGTGAAGTGAAAAAAAGTGAAAGAGAGGGCAGGAGAAAAAAAAAACCCACGGCTCGCATCGTTCACTTCAAAGATCCGGCTCTAAGAGCCATTTCGTTCGCAAACGACCCATCACTAGTTGATAGCTGCCATCCCCTCTCCATCATTATCATCCCACCGTTCCTTGCTAATGTACGAAATACATTATTGACAACTTTTTCATCTTTCGTCTTATATACATCACACATGTTGATCAAGGTGGCTAGAGACAGGAAAGTGTCTGTTACATCTGTTACTATTCTAAATCACTGAAGCTCATTTACTTGGTAAAGCTAGCTGTGTTTACATACCAATTGTTGGCCATAAGTGATGTCAGAGCAGTGAAAATGAAACCAGTGGTAGCTTGCCTCACGTACTTGTAGAGCTTTGAAACAAGGACTGCTTTCAATGACAATAACTGAATGCAGTCACAAAATTTCAGTTATGTAAAGGATGGATGCAAATGTTATTTGACAGGTAATGAGTTTCATGAAGGCGAAAGACTGCTTTAGTTTGGAAAGTATTAATTTATGTCTATTTTTAGATTTGCATGTCATGATGGAGTGGCCCTGAGACCAGGGGTATTTAATTACAATTTAAGGAGTTCAAGTTAGAGAAAATCTGCTGCTGCAATAATAGTTTTGAGCTGAATTGTTTTTGATCATTTTTGAGTGTTTTTGAACTCAGCCCTCTGTTGGTTGATCATTTTCATTTTCATCAACCAATGTAGCATCCTTATGTTCCTAACCCAGTACACAGTCCATATCAGTATAGATATTCAGTATGATTTTTTTTCACCCATTGAACTCTGATCTGATTCCCAAGTGTTTTATCCCTAAGTTCTTAAATTTTTTTCAGCTGTATATTTTGAAGTAGCCTAATAGTTTTATTGATCTCTGTATGTATTCAGCAACAGGGTCTCAAGTATATATAAACTTGAATTGTCAAATTAAATAATATCGATATCATTATAAAACAGATTCTTTTACTTTTGAAAATAAAGACCTTTTGAGAAAGTTGTCTTCAAATAAAGTGCTCAATTTAAAAAAAAAGAAAAGGGGTAGTTTCACTTTCCGTTTTCTTCTTTCTCCCTTTACAATTCAAATGTAAACAGTGTCTGCAAGTATTAAAACGTTCATGGTCCATGGGAGTGTCCACGGTGTTTGTGTTTTCTGGCTGTCGGTCTCCTGTCCACCCCTTTAGGGTGGACCCTCCTATGTCTCACCTGGACCTCGTGTACGTGCAATCAGCCGGAGGGCTTCTTAAACCCAGAGCAGTCTGCCATACCTTGCTAGTCTCTTGTGTGCCAACTGGCAGTAATTAGATCACTCTTTCTTGTAGTTAAAATAATTGCCTTTTCCTTGAGTAACCTTATCCTCCCTAGGGTTGACGTATCCATAAATCAAACCATCAGGAGTGAACTTACCTGCCCTGGTGATCTCTGGCTCCTTCTCCTACCTGGTTGCCTGCCCTCCAACCTGCCACTACACCCCACATTCTTGGACTGTGAGCTGACTTCCACTGACCTACCCTCCTTAGGACTCTCTAAAACTGGATCTGCAAATTAAGGAGAACAAAGCTCACCAGCAAACTCCCTTCAGTCAGTTGCTCCTAACCACAAGACAATAGTGTTGTGTTTACAAGGTTCTATAATAAGGGAAGAAAATTAGTACATGCTGTTACCCTGTCAGACCAGGGGTGTCGCTAATGAGGCTGGGTAAGAGAAAGAGGAAAGAAGAAAGTAGAGAGCGAGAACAAGATGGAGCTCCGCTGTAAAGCCTAAAATAAAGTGTTGAACCCAGACGTCGCCTCCGCTGCCTGATTACACACCCAACAAATAGCTGTTTCTCCGTTTCCTTGCAGAACCCCCCTTGTCCCTCCTTCCCTTGTCGCCACACTCCTCTCCGTAAATCCAGTGTCAGTCGCCGTCTTGTCACCTCAGTTATTTCCTTCCCCCTAAGTCTCCCTCCTTGTGTTTGTTTGGTTCCCCGGTTGAATAAAATCTCTGTAAATAGTTCACCAGAGTCTGTGTTTGAGTCCATCCCTTGGGCAAAACTGCCAGGTTTATGACAAACAGCAGCTTTAACCCTACTGTTCACTTGGGATGAGTTAGAATGCACGTGACTGGTTGGTGTGTTTCAAATGTGCAGGGAAAGAACTATGTAGCCTGGAATAACCCAGCCAAAAATATGAGAAAATGTGTGCAAATTAAAATAGGAAAGGTCTGTCAGACTCTAATAAGTCCAAAATGGCTTCTGAGCCAGGATCTGGACCATAGTCAACCTGATAACCCAGAGTCTATAGTGTTATTGTAAACCTTTGATACCTTGGATTTTTTTTCCTGATTTTGTTAAAATCTCTAAACTTTCATTGCATTATATTTAGTGTTCACTGACTATATTTACAAGCCAACAATAAAAGAGAGGCCTGCTATAACCTGTCACATGTAAATATTCATATTCACTTATGGATTTTATTATGCTTTAAATCTAGAGGTAGTAAGGAGTTATGGATGAAGTTATGTATTGAGAGTTCTATACTAGGTGCTAATGCAAGAGCAATGTCATCCATTGCAACAGCATCTATGTAAAACAGTAGGATCACAACAACAAGAGGGCAGGGATAGCTCAGTAGTTATAGTAGTCGCCCCATGATCGGAAGGTCTGGAGTTCGAATTCACTGAACGGCTACCCTAAGGTACCCCTGAGGGAGGTACAGTCCCTACACGCTGCTTCCCAGGCGCTGGATTGGTGGCTGCCCACTGCTTCACTGAGTGAATGGGTTAAATGCAGAGGACTTATTTCCCTATGGGGATTAATAAAGTATATATTATTATTACAATGGTTTAGCTAATTGCACACAATGCATTTTTACTGCATACCTGCTACAGTTAAAGTAAAAGTAAAGTACATAATACATATACTTGCTTTTGATTTTGGTGATCAAAAATATATTTTTGACCTGTTATCAACAGAGGAGTGTTAATCTCCAAAAGTTGATTCTGTTCATCTGGACGTCGCGTTTTGTGGGAGAAACGTTTCGTCACTCATCCAAGTGACTTCTTCAGATTAGTGTTAATTTTATTCAAAAACTGATTGGGTTTTTTTGTTTTTTGGTTATGGCAGTTGTGGTAGATCGGAAGCAATTTAAAGACATTACTAGCCCCAAGTAATATGAACTTGTCTGAGAACAGTTTTGCTTTTTTTCCTGGCATGGCATCAAACTGTTGCCCATCTGCTGGAGTGCAAGTGACATCTTTCTTGGTCTTAAACCCAACTAAGAACAAAGTGCTGCAAAATAAACATACAAAAGTGACCACTGTGCAAATTAGCTGGTTTCCCACGGGGGATATCAAACATCAAGTGATGCAATTAGAGGAGAGATTATCTTTGGTTCAATAGAGAATGCCTGCAGAATTTAATCTGTCAGATATCGAGTCAGAACTGACTACAGGGGATGTCTAGGTCTTCACAATTAGTCTAATAGATTATTATCTCTGTCTTTTCATTGGGAAGCTCATTTGGTTCCAGAAGCTGATTATCTGGAGAAATAAATTAGCATATTTTGAGTCAAAGCCTTTTTCATAATATCAGATGCACTTATTCTTTGGGTGGTGAAGTTCAGGCCTCCTGTCACATAGTTAATATTGTCTTCTAACTGTTTCTTCACTGAAAACCCCACCCATTTAAGTCATTGTCTGTGAAATTCACACAGCTCACAGCAACACAGTTGAATGGATGGCAATAGACTTAGTATCATCATTTAGCAAAAACAAGGTACAGTTGTGGTGCATTCAAAATGTCTGTATAAATCTATCTATCCACCTCTACTAATATTTAGTTAAATATAGTTACAGTGTTCTAGGAAAACTTGGTAGAGTTTGCATATTTTCCTGGAGCAGACTACTGCTTGGTGTAGCCTGCTTCACTGATTCCAAAACCAGTTTTGATGTGTATATTTGGGTGGCTGTGGTTGAGATAGAGTGAGTTGTCTACTAATTGAAAGGTTTGTGATTCGACCCCTGGTTGCTCCAGTTTGCATCCCAAAGTATCCTTGAATTGAACCTGAATACCAAGTTGTTCCCAATGTGTTTAACCAAGACCAACCAAATTAGAATTATTGTTATTTAATTTGAAATGTTATTTTTTCATTCATTCACGTAGTTGTAAAAAGCATTATATTATATTATATTATATTATATTATATTATATTATATCATATTTTATCATATTATATTAACTAATTTGTGTCTTTTTCACAAACACAAACTGGCTGGCTCATTTCATTCCCCCCCCCCACCTACTTTTATTTCTTACCTCCTATATCTAAGTCCTCTTTCATTTCTTTATTTAGTAGATTTGAGCATCACCAATAAATAAACTTGGATTCAAAGGATACACTATAGTTCTTCATACAGTACACAGTTGTCTACTTGGATAGCACAGTTTAATGTAATGGTCACAGAAGGAATTAGCCGGTGCAGTAAACCAAGGAAAATCCAAATCTTTTACCAGGAGGCTGAGGGCATATAGGGTGGGCAATAAGAAAAGATGGGGAAAAGCAAATCGAGATAAATTAAGGAAATTCCTGGACAGTGTGACTACTTGGAGGCCGAGAAATTTGGGAAGGAACCAAGGAAGTGTTTATTGATGTGGCCAGAGATGTGCATGGAGTAGCATGAGATGATTTTTATGTTTAAACTGTTAATCATTACCTGTAGTGTGGGAAATGCTGTAATTATTTAATCTGTACTGAATTTCTAAGTATGATCACTTACAAAGAAAAGTCTAACCTTCTCTAATTTTTATGATAGTTTCATTTTAATGGAAAGAGACACAATATAATTCACAAATTTAGAAAAAAAACACATAAAAGTTAGGAAGGCACATGACACAAAACATTAGGATTGCGCACATCTCAGGAGGCATTTTGACCCATTTTGCTTTGTAGAAGCTGACTAAGCTTTGGGTTTCTTGGTCACCATATGGCAGGAACTGATGTTTTGAGCTGATGTATCTATGGGATTGACCCATGTAAGTGAAAATAAAGAGCCTTTCCGACCTTTACCAGAGCCTTTCCCAGATTTATTGCCAATAAGCAATGTTACAAAAAGAAATAATTGATCAAATGCACATTTTCTTACTTTTTTGTGCAAAATTTATGATAATAAATATTAACTTGTTGTTGATGTTTAAGATGAGCTTATGATGTTAAAATACATATGAATCCTTTTTACTTTAGCTTTTACTTATGTATACAAATATTTAAGAATATATACTATATAAAGTGTGGCATAAAAACATATTCCAATTTCCTGCTAAGCCATTCCAGGATCTAAAGTCTACATGAATGATGTGATGACTCCACATTCTGAACCCTTGCTGGCATGACTCTGAGGCAGATGACAGGAACATCTGGAACCAGTCAATTTGGAAAACTCCTCACGTAAGCATGGGAAATCACAGCTCTTGCACTTGTATGCCACTGTTTATAAATCAGTAGTTTTGTACTGTGGGCAGGAACAGGAAGTAAAGCACCATGGGAAAAGCATGTATAATCCCTTTGGCATGTGTAATTCCTTGGGAAAGATTTATTGGATGACAAAGACTGAGATAATAACTAGGCCGGCTTGAAGTGTACAACACTTAAATGCTATTAGTATTAATTTACTTATTCATATTGTCATTTTTATTCATTACATGACCTGCATTTTGGGAATGTCACATTTTTGAATCAGGATTAAAAAAAAGAAGCATAGAATAAAAAGTCCACCCACCCATCCACCCATCTTCTTCCACTTATCCAGGGCCTGGTCATGGGGGCAGCAGCCTACCCATATGGAAAAGATATATATAAATCTTATAAAGTTTGTATCCGTCTTGTGTGAAACTTGTATGAAAAGCATAAAAGAGTGAAAATAGATATAAGATCCCTTGAAAAATTCTATAAATGAAACTTGTATGTTTTGGATACATACTAAAACAATATATGAAAGTGATGAGAAAGTGGGCACTTTCATGAGTAAATCATATAAGCCTTATATGAGTCACTATATGAAGTAGGCCACATCTTATGGAAGTCTTTTTTACTATTTCTTTTCCATATGGGTAACAGAGAAGCCCAGACCTCCCTCTCCCTAGCCTTTCCAAGCAACACCAAAGCGTTCCCAGGCCGGCCGAGAGATATAATCCCTTCAGCATGTCCTGGGTGTGCCCCGGTGGGACATGCCTTACTCTGAACCTCTCCCAGATGACCAAACCCCACACCCTATCTCTAAAGAAGAAGCTAGAGGGAGATCATTTCCACCGCTTGTATCCGCAGTCTCGTTCTTTCGGTCACTACCCACAGCTCGTGACCATAGGTGAGGTTAGGGACATAAATCCAACAGTAAATTGAGAGCTTCACTGCAGCCACAGCACCAATCCTCCCGGTCCATTCTCCAGTCACTCGTGAGCAAGACCCTTGTTAAGATACTTAACAGTAGCATGGCTCAGATTTGGAGGTGCTGATTCTCATTCCCACCTCTTCAAACTCTGCTACAAACCATTCCAGTGCAAGCTCGAGGCCATCGCCTGATGAACACAAGCACCTCATCTGCAAAAAGCAGAGATGAGATTCTGAGACCACCCAAGTAAAAGCCTTCTACCACTGGGCTAGCCTAGAAATTCTGCCCATAAAAAAATTAGTTCAGTTAAGGTCAGGAACAGAGATGTAATCCGATTACTTTTTTCAAGTAACGAGTAAAGTAAGGGATTACTATTGCAAAAACTGTAATTAGATTACCGTTACTTTCACGTAGGAACGCTGCGTTACTGCGTTACTAAAACCGTGATTTTTTTTTGCGAGAATGTCTCATGACAGTGACGTAAGCAAGTGCGACGTTTGTGAAAACAGCTGTGTGCGGATCAACAATGGATAATATATCGAGTGCGGGAGAGAGTATGAGCGCGCAGCGTTTAAAGCGTGGAAGTACTGACCTTACTTTGAGTTTGATTCCATAAAAAGTGACAAAAACATTAGTGTCCGTTGTGCGTGGAAAGAAAACTTCTTTTTCCAGCGAAAAAAACCCCTAAACTTCCAAGCAAGCACCGAGTGCGCTATGATGTAATGGGAAACTCACAGAGAAACTAGCGGATTCTTCCACTGACCGCTGCGGCACACCTGCACCAGGGTAAACCTCTGCCTACGCCACTCCTGCTTTACAGGTGAAAATAGAGCAAAAGGGCCGCTAGTCTTTGACTTTATTTATTTTCTGCTGTGTTTTACTTGCATCTATTTGAAAGAGTGAGTGTAAACACACAAAAAAACAATTGTTTTATGTGCTGGAATGTGCAGAAAATAGGTTTAAATACTAAACAAATTTCTTCCAGTCAGAGAATGTTGCATATAATTAAAATTTTCCTTGATGCATAAAGTTAAAAGATTAAAACTAATAAAACAAGTTTTAAAAAAGGAGACTTTTCCATTTGATTACATTTTGTATGATGGATTATGTAAAAAAAGTGGAATTGGGCTGAAAGATCTATCACTTTATCACCTATTCAGGTTGTAAATCGTGTTTTTAAAA
>NW_005187498.1:506063-507094 GCF_000239375.1 Pundamilia nyererei
TTAGAATTAAGATTATTTTTATTTTTCCAGTTCATGAGGACTGTTTTCTTTTTTCAAGTAACTTGACCAACACTGGTCAGGAACCATGGCATGTCGTTGCAAGAACAAAAATAATTGATTATGCCATTAGCACAAAGACTATTTTATTTCCAAAAGACGTCTACATTTACATTCTAGATGTATTACTTTAATTAGTCTGTTAAAAAATGAATTATTCTCATTTACTTATGCAAAAACTTGGTAATATCACAGAACATAAAACATGTTTTACACTGAAATAACAAAATTTTGAGGTCAGTACATTCAGTCTGAATATTACTGGATTAGTTATAAGTTATTATCTATAAATTTCAATTATGTTCTGGCTGGCAATATAAACTGCATCTGAGAGTGTCATGTATTGTCTGTATTTGTTCCATCTCCAGTTTTAATTGTTCATGAAGGTTGTAAGACAACTAGAGCAATTTTCCTTTGCATTAGTATGAGGCTATCAATGACAAATTAGACAGGAAAATTAGGCAACCATCTAAATACAGCACTACAGATCAATTGGGTCCAATTTTGCAGCTGAATGCAGCTGATTATCAGTCTGAAGTAAACAAAATGTTTCCAGGGAAGCACTGAGGCATCCTTCATCTTTTATGAAACATCACTACAGCAGAATGATTTTCATACCACATTAATAAAGGTGATGATTACGATTCTAACTTTGCTAGATCAGCACCTCCTCTCATTCAACTCTCCAGTTGTTTTATGCCATTCTCAACAGTAAGAGCATAAGAAAATGAGAATAAAGAATTATTGCATCTTTATGCATTAATTTATGCCACATTTCAAATACACGTTTCTCACATCTATAAAATGTAGAACTGTTTTTTTTTTTTTCATGCATTAAGCGTTGGTAATTTTTACATAAATGGCTAAGCAGTAACTGTGCATTCTTTAGTGTGCTTTTGAAGAGCATACAATATAAACCCGGATCACTCTGTCCAGACATGCATTATAGTTTGCAAACACTGTTCAAGATTCTT
>NW_005187498.1:519148-523729 GCF_000239375.1 Pundamilia nyererei
TGGATAAGTGTGGATAAGAAGGCCTGGCTTGCAGTCTTTGCTCTAAGTCTTTGTTCCCAATGGTGTTATGTCAAGTTGACACTCCATGAGCACCTAGCAGTATAAATGAACCAGCTGCTAGTCAATGAGAGACACCCAGAATCGCTAACTGAAGGCCGGACGATCCTGATCCCCAAGGACCCCCACACGGGATCGGTCCCATCCAGCTACCTGCCAATAACCTGCCTCAGTACCACATTGAAACTCCTGTTAGGCATCATAGCGACTAAGATGAATAGGCATATGGCTCAATACATGAGTGGGGCATAGGAAGGTATTGGCAAGAATATCAGAGGAGCGAAACACCAGCTGCTGATAGACAGAGCAGTCTCTGGAGACTGCAAGGCCTATGACTTGATGCCCCACACACAAATCCTGAAATGCCTGTAACTGTACAAAATCAACAGGACCCTAAGACCCTTCATCAGGAACTCAGGAACTGGGGATGTGGCATACAACATTATAGGCCAGCTTCAAGCCTATAGCACAGATTGCCATCAAGTGTGGGATCTATCAAGGAGATGCTCTGTCCCCATTGCTGTTCTGCATAGGCATAAACCACCTTAGTCGAATCATTAACCAGACTGGCTACGGATATCGACTATGGAATGGCACCCACCTCCTCTACATGGATGACATCAAGCTGTATGCCAAGAGTGAACGGAACATTGATTCACTGATCGCCACAACGAGGACATACAGCAATGACATTGGAATGTTGTTCAGACTGGAAAAGCGTAGTCAGATGATAACAAAGAGATGGAAGGTAGTCAGAACTGAAGGGATTGCAGACATCGAGGACAGCTACAACCTGAGAATCCCACAGGCAAATGGGAACCACGAAGAGGCCGCTGGGAAAGCTGCAACCACTAAGTACTTGCAGAGGGTCTGGCAAGTCCTGAGGAGTGAATGGTAAGAACAAGATTCGAGCTTTCAACACCTACACCCAGCCCTTGATCAGGTCCCCTGCTGGGATAATAACCTGACAAAGGAGGAGGTAGAAGCCACTGACATCAAGACAAGGAAGCTCCTGACCAAACATGGATGGTTTCACTGCAAGTCCAGCACCCTGAGGCTGTATGTTAAGCGAAAAGAATGAGGCTGGGGACTAGTGAGTGGCAGTACCACAGTCCAGGATGAGACAACGAACATCCACCAGTAGATCAGGAAGGAGGAGTAACAAGCAGAAGAAGACAGCCATAATAATAGATGTGGCTATACCAAATGAAAAGCAACATCAGGATGGAGGAACATGAGAAGCTTAAGAAATACCAAGGGCTGAGAGAGGCACTCAAGAAGATGTGGAGGGTGAAGTCCCTGTTTTTACTCATGTGTTTATATATTGTTCTGCATTTAATTATTAGTTGTCTCTGGCTCTCTTTCACGGCATGTTTCTGTCCTGTCCTTTATCCGCTTTATCAGTTACAAGAGATAGCCACTGCTCCCACGGCTAGTTCTGCTGGAGGTGTCTTCCGGTTAAAAGGGAGATTTTCCATCCCACTGTTGCCAAAGCGCTTACTCATAGGTGGTCATCTGATTGTTATGGTGTTCTTTGTTTTCCTTTATTATTTTAAGTTCATTACCTTACAATATAAAGTGCTGTAATGCAACTGTTGTGATCTGGTGCTATATAAATAAAATGAAATTGAACTGAACTGGTAGCGGACCTAAGCTTGAAGGACAAAAAGACAGTCCACAGGTAAAATGGTAGTATACATACACGTCTTGACATCTTTAACATCCAGACAGAGACAACGAGATACACACAAATCTAATTACACTTGTAGACACACACACACACACCACACACACACACACACACACACACACACACACACACACACACACACACAAACAGATATTACTTCAGATGTAATATAAATTCAAACAAAGAATCAAGCAAAAGTAGGGAATGACAGAAATTAGTACATATTTCTCAGTTCCTTTTACACTTGCAATAAGGCCTCAGCAGTACAAGAGCATGGCACAGTAACAAAAACAAGTTTGATGGTCTGAAAAAGACAAGTCTAAAGGTATCAGAGTAAACTGGGTAGCAGATACTGGTGAAAAGAAAATAAATATATGAGAGGAATAGAAAGATGGAAGCAGAGAAACAGCAGAAGCGGCATTGCCGTTTTCCGCTTTTCAGAGTTAAAAGTGTAATATAAATGCAAAATGTAAAGGCTGTCTGCTGTAAAATTATACCTTCTAGATGTCTGGAGAACTGAGGTAAATTGTGTGTTATGTCTATTGCAATGTGTCCAGGCTAGAATCGGTGCAACCACAGTGGAGCAAAAGAAAAGAAAAATCATGCTAAAGTCTTCAGCTGGAAAATAATGAGGTATGAGGAACTTGGATTAACCCTCTGATGCATAGCGGTCACTGGAGTGGACAGCTACTAAAACGTACATATCTCTTTAATGCATTGGTTTCTATGGTGGAACTGCATATTAGCCTCTAGAGTGCTCTCTGCTGCCATACTCCATTGAGGTCAATTCAGTGTTCAGTTAGTGCAACTGCAAGTAAATTTCCTCTGAATCAAAGATGGCAGACAAACTGCCACCCCTGCCGACCACTGCTGGCATATCCTATCAGTGCTTCTATGCTAGAAGAGCACAACAGGTTAAAAAAATATGATGATATGCAGTAACATCTAGGGAATGATATTATCTTTTTGGAATAAGAAATCAGAGATCAGCTGTAGGTTGAGTTACTGTAATAATTATTTTATCATATTTTGTAGACTTCAAATGCAGCAAAGAATAAGGCAGCGTACAGAATAATCCAGGAAATTCCATCCAGCTCCAGTGATGATGATTTCATTGATGAGTGCAGTGATGATGAGTTCAGTGATTAGTCCAGTGATGATGGGTGGCTGCCAGAGACGAACAGAGACATAGGAACAACGGATGATGAAGACACAGACAGTCAGGATACAGAAAGTGAGAATGATGAGGGGCAGGATGAAGAGGAAGTTCCGCAGATGGGCACATGGCACCTGACCATACTCGAGCTTGCAAAAATATTTGGAAAGTCCAAGAGAATAACTTTGATGGAGACTTGCCTCCTTTTCTAGCAGAGTGGAAATTGAATGTGGAGGGGAAGGATAACAGATTTCTTCAGACATCTGTTTCCAGCAGATCTAATTGATAATATAACATACAATATATAACAAGAAGAAAAAAAAGATGATGGTCCAAAAGCCCTTCTCTGTGGCCCTTTTCAATCAGCACATGGGTGGGAGTTTATCTTGTTGACCAATGTCTGGCAATGTACCTCCACAGACGTCAAAACAAGAGGTGGTACATCTGAGTATTTTTTTAATTTTTTGGATGTGACCATTGTAAATGCCTGGCACCTCTACCAGATGTCTGGTTTGGAAAAGATGATGAGACTCCTCTTCAAAGCATCTGTGGCTCGTGCACTGATAAATAGTGGCACCCTCCAGCAATGCAAAAGAGGGAGACCTAGTGGGACCCCACAACCCGTGAAGCGGAGAGCAGTCACTAAAGTAGCCCGTGAGGTCAGGTTTGCCACAGGATATCAATGGCCCCAAGTGACCGAGGTGAAAAATGCAAACAAATGCCATGATGTTGCGTGCACACGGAAGACCAAATACATCTGCATGCAATGCTGTGTGCCATTGTGCCCTGGATGCTTTGCAAAATTTCACACAGCCTAAGTGTGATGAACATAGAAGAGTTCGGAGATGCAGAGACTAAGATGTCAGTTTGTGTTTTCTTCCAGCATGCTAATAAGGGCTTGGTAATACTGTCCTGCATCGTTATAGAACTGTGTAGACTCAAATGTTTGTCTTGTTGGAGATAATTTGCCATATTCAGGTGTAGGATTCACAGCTAGGACTGTTGATTGGTTTTGTTGTTTACGCCTAAACATTGGGGCTATACGAGTTAAAAGTTCCAAAAAATTGCTGAGATGTTTTTCAAAGCATACAAGCAAACAAGTGTTTGTATATTTACAATAGAACACAAGGTAATTCATTTTTACAGTAAGTTCACAGTATTTCATGCTGAGTGCTCAGGTGCATGTAGTCCACTGGATTGGACAGATCTACAACTTTATAAAAAAAATAAATAAAATTAAAAAAAACATATTTTGGAAAAAAAAAATACAAAAACAAACAAAACAAAAGACTTGAACATTTTTTTCATGTCCTGAGAAGAATAAAAGCACTTAAGAAAAAAAAAATCTTGACCAAGGATTTTATAATTCAGTCATCAGAGGGTTAAGTAAAGAGAAAAAAAACCCCATTAAGTACAATCTGGGGCTTAACACTAGGATCTCCAGAATTCCAAACTTCCAAGAGCTGCTGCAACAACAGCTGTAAAGGTATACAAGTCATATGTCTGTGAAGGTTCTCAGTCATCCAGGTCATCGTAGTCAAAGGAGCTTGCAAAGAAAAGCGTCTGGACTTCTTTAAGTTACTTGAAGACGTTTCACCTCTCATCCGAGAAGCTTCTTCAGTTCTAAGGTCAAATGGTGGAGAGTCCCAGATATAACCTAGTGGGAGTAACCCCCCAC
>NW_005187498.1:530263-532433 GCF_000239375.1 Pundamilia nyererei
GTGATAGAGAACATAGACAACGCAAGACAACGCAAGACAAACAGAAAAATTAATAGAATAACTCACTGCAAACAAGGCCAGGATTTAACTGGTAGAAAAAGCAAGTTCAAACAGATATGTTTTAAGCCGTGATTTAAAAGATTCAATAGAATCAGACGCCCGGATGCCAATCGGGAGATTGTTCCACAGCTCAGGTGCAGCTAGAGCAAACGCTCGATCACCTCTAGACTTCAAACGAGATCTGGGCTGAACCAACAATAACTGTGAGGATGATCTTAAAGCCCTCGCAGGAGCATATGAGTTTAAGAGTTCCTTAAGATAGCTTGGTCCTGTGTTATTAGTAATTTTAAAAGTAAGCAACAGAATTTTAAATTGAATACGAAATTTCACTTTATGGTAAAAATTGGGAAGAGGATTAATAATGGATTGTCTGTGTTTACAGGAGAAATGATAGCGATTCTATTAGCAGTGCAGTGGGTGGAAGATTTGAGGCCATTGAACACAATTATTTGTTCAGATTCCAGTGCAGCCTTGGTTAGTCTACAGAATTGTCATTCGAAAGGTAGGTCAGATATTTTATTAGAGGTTCAGCAAACTCTTTACAGGATACATATGATGGGTCTATCAGTAGTGTTTGTATGGGTCCCGGCTCATTATGGGGTAAGGGGGAATGAAGCAGCGGACAGGTTAGCAAAGGCAGCCACTAATCATGAGATAGTTGATCTGGCGGTGAATTTTGGTCAGGAGGAAGTAAAGAGTATTATTAAGCTAGAAATGAGGGGTAGATGGCAGAAACAGTGGGACGAAGACAGGAGGGGAAGGTGGTTATATAAAATTCAAAGGGGGGTGGGAGTGAGGAGATCCACAAGAAGGAGTAGGCGAGAGGAGGTGGTGGTCGCACGACTGAGATTTGGGCATACGGGTTTGAATTCCACACTGTTCTTGATAGGGAAGCATGCCTCAGGGAAATGTGATTATTGTGGAGCGGATGGAACTTTGGAGCATGTTATTTTGAAGTGTCGGAAATATACGGTAGAGAGGAGACGGTTGGTCCGAAATCTCAGTAGCATTGATATGAAACTTGATCTTGTAGGGTTAGTACAGAAGGAGTCTGGGGATAAATGTTATCAGGCATTGTTTCAGTTTTTGAGAGAAGTATGGTTGTTTGGGAGGATATGAAGTGTTTTTTGTTTTGTTTGTTTTTTTAGCATGATTTCTGTCCACACTCCATACCAGTGGTGGCGGTAATGCACCATGCAGTTGTTTGCCACCCGCCAATAATACGAAGAAGAAGAAGAAGAAAGTGAGAGAGACAGAGGGGAGAATTTGGTTGGACTCATTTGTGGTGGGTTGTGGACTTCAAGAGGGATTCCTTTTGTCACCAATTCTGTTCATAATTATTATGGGCAGAAGTTTTACACAGTGCCAAGTGGTGGAAGGCTTTTAGCTTAGATGCCTTGTTCTGTTGGCTTCCTCAAGTACCCGCCTTGCCATAGATCAGGAGATAGGGTAGATTATCTACTAATCAAAAGGTTGGTTGTGCAATCCCTGGCTACTGCAGTCTGGTGCCAGATATCCTTAGGCAAAATATTCACCCCAAGTTGCTCTTTCAAGCATTCATCAGAGTGTGAATGTTAGATTGAAGAAAGTGCTTTGAGTGCTCTGGTAGAGTAGAAAAACACTATGTAAGGACCAGCCTCTTTACCATTTAGCTCACACTCAATCTTTTAGTCCAGCACAAAAACAGTGACGCCATCCCAAAATTGTTGGTGTTTTCATTCAACACACATCACACTCATAACATTACCAGTATGACTGAGTAATTGGACTCCTGGGTTCTATTAATGTTTTGTTGAATTTAAAACTGTGCACTCCACTTCTTGATAATTTTCCTAACCAATTCATTCTATGCAGAAATAGTGGCTATTATTATTATTGTACTGACAGCTTAATGCTCTGCTAAAAATATTTGTCTGTTATGGAATGCAATTGCTAATCTTAATATGATTTCATAGATAATTAGGAGAGAATATACCAAAACAAATTGTGTCCTTATCAGCAATATCTTAAAGGAGGAGCTACATTAGAATAAGCACTTGTGCTAACATTATAGTGGATATTATAAGTTTTAATAAGGCAGCTGGATATTGGCTAATTAAGTGTGCAGGAT
>NW_005187498.1:532547-538040 GCF_000239375.1 Pundamilia nyererei
AAGTTGGTACTATTATTTCTAAATACAAAAAATAATCCCACGTTAATTAAAATGCAAAGTAAAGCTTATTTAATAGAAATATTATTTGTTACAACATTACACTACACTGCTGATATAGGGGGGCGCCACCTAAAATCTTGCCTAGGGCGCCAGATTGGTTAGGGCCGTTTCTGTTGAGGGGTATTATTGTTGGAGAGAGAGGCAGCCTGTCAAGCCTATAAGATAATTAAAAAGCTCAATTTCAAATGGAACCCTTTTGAATTGTCAGATGCAGTACTGCAGAATTTCTGCACTACTTTTCGTTTTCCTTCTATATTAACGCTTTTCTTAGTTTTTACTCATTTTCTGTTAACACAGAGTAGCTACATTTGTGCTAATTATATGTAGAGTTTGCATGTTCTCCCCATGACATGCAGTTAGTGGGGTTAGGTTAATTCGTGGATCTAAATTTGCAACAGGTGTGAATGTGACTGTGAATGTTTGTCTTTCTGTATTAGCCCTGCAACAGACTGGGTACTCTCCCTCTTTCCCTTTAAACTAACATAATCATCCTGTTGTAACCAGGTTTCTGTAAGGCAGAGTAAATCAGTTTGTTGATCACTTAATAATTCTGTTTTACTCTTTGGTGCTGTTGTGGATACTATATTGTTCTTTCTTTCCATTCTTTGTATTATTGTAGGGTCTTTCCTCGGCAATATAAAGTGCCTCAAGGCAACTGTTGTTGTGATTTGGTGCTGTATATATAAAAATGAACTGAGTTTTTTGGGGGATTTTTTTTGTATGTTTAAATTGTTTTTGGTGATTTGTGGTCTACATTTTTTGAGGTTTAATAAATTTGGTCAGATTTCTAGAAGTGAGAGCTGCTTCATCCAAAGTGGTATGAATGCCAATTTATAGCATAATCCTTGCTATGGCGGTTGTTGTAGAACAAACAATTGTGGCTCTGATAATCTGTAGCGGGTGTAGGCTGTTCTCTGCTGTTTACCTCAGCTGTCAATATGTGTCCATGTCTATTTACTCAATGACAGTGATGCTAGGGTGAGTAAGTGCTGCTGTTGTTATTACTGTTGGCTGCTGCCAGCGTTAGTGAAACTTTCTTTGAATTAAATCACCACCTTCTTGGACTTACATACAACAAAATAATGTCAAGTATTAATAAATGGGTTTCAAGGGCCAATAACAAAAGCCTTCACTGTGTAATTATTTTTACTGCACTATACACCTTTTAAATTTACCGTTTACCCCCTTTTTTTTTAAAATAACCATCTCAAACTATTTACAGAACAATCAGCTGTTACTTTTAATGCTGTTACTCCCATCACTGATTATGACACCAACTTCTTAAAGTCACCTCAAGGTTGTGTTGATTGGCTTTTTAGATTGAGTAATTTCATAATATTTTGCTTTGGAGAAAACTGGAAAATGTAAGCATTTAAATCAATGAACACAATGAGAGGCTATCAGCACATATGTTGAGGAGTGACTTATCTAGGCGGAGTGCTGCTTTACTGATCCAGTGTCTACAGTGACAGTCAGAACATTCAAGTTTAATCAACACCTGTTGCAGCTCATTAACTACCAGCTATCTGCAAAATAGCATGTGTACAGTAGTTATAAATTAAATATATTTTCTGTTGTTGTGTTATTGTCAATATGAAATCGTCTTAATTTACACAATTTTAAAGACAATAAAAACATTTTTTTGGCCTAATCTTCACTTAATATGGTAGAACTACCAGTGATGCTTTATCTCCTCGAAAGAATCTTAGTATATGAAGATAATCTCCCCTCCACATTTGCTGCAACCGCAGCTTAGACAGGAACAAAACTACTGTATGTAAGATTTTTCTGTAGACAGTTGTTAAAGAGTTGCAGTGATCTTCAAGGTCATGAAAATGTTTGCTTTTTACAGAAAAGGCTATTGTTTGACCCACACTGCACAGATGGTAGTGTGCAAATTGCCCAAAGCATTCTCCATTTTGGCCAAAAAATGGGAGTCTGGGGGGCAATCATCTGAAGTGGAGAAATCAAAGATTTGAAAGAGAGGAAAGGAGATAACAGATTAATCCATATTAGTGCAATACTTTGTTTTTGCCTAACATTTCTAATATGACAATTAAGAATTTTGTCCAATCACATCCTGGCCTATATCTTTATATCTTTAGGAAAATGCAGAAGAACTGATGGTAAATATGTAAATACATCTCAGAATAATCTTTATTTTCTCTATGATTCAGGCTTGCAAAACAAAATGGATTGGAAAATGTGGCTAATGAGCACAGACTATATCATATTTATAATTTTATGATCCTACACTTTCCTCACAAAAATGCAGATTAAAGCAATTAATTAGCAAAACATTTGATTGAAGTAACTACACATAGCATTTACTCTAAGTTATAACTTATATCTAACTACCAGACATCAATTTTAACCTTACAATCCATGTATGTAAAAGATGGAAATATGAAAGTATATAGATGGGTCTATAAAGTGAACCCTCTGCTGGCTCTGGCATCAGAGGCATACATAACTCTGAGCCCTGGAAGACAGAGGAGGATGCTGACACTGCCCCAGCAGTAAACCTAAATCTTTCCCCCATATTCCAAAATACCTTTTTCTATTTTTCTATAAACAGTATTTTGTATTTTTTTTTTCTTGACCAGTGAAGAAAAACTGCACCGACCTGAACATAAATGCTGCAAAAAACAAAGGACTTTTGACAAAAATACAAATTGACTAACAGAGAGCGGGAAGATCTGTAGTAGTTTTTGATCTCCCGATCTACATGTCATTGGTGTCACTGCCAAGTCTCCAAGACTACAGAATCACATCTTGTCTGTGTCCCTTCGACCCAAAGTTATGATGCAACCCAGCATAGTGGCAAAATATGTAACACCGGTCTGCCATTTCCATTTCATGCTTTGCCTCCCCAAAACATGAAGCTGTGTTGCTGCATGCAGCTGCATTACCACCAGGAGGAAATAATATGTTTAAAGCCAAAAGGTTGGTAGTGAACAAAAACATACATTCCAGGGTCCTTAATCAGCAGAAATGATAAAGCTGGGTGGTTTACAGGGAGTGCAGAATTATTAGGCAAGTTGTATTTTTGAGGAATAATTTTATTATTGAACAACAACCATGTTCTGAATGAACCCAAAAAACTCATTAATCTCAAAGCTGAATGTTTTTGGAAGTAGTTTTTAGTTTGTTTTTAGTTTTAGCTATTTTAGGGGGATGGTCCGGACCGGTTTCACCTGGGAAACATGAAACACATTATGAATCCTCATGTTGTGAGGAAGGGCCAAACGAACAGACACCGGATTCAACACAGCTTGGATCGAAAAAGGCCCAAGAAAACGCGGGGCCAACTTCTTGGATTCAGTTCGTAAGGTAATATACCTGGAAGAGAGCCACACCTGCTGTCCAACATGATAGGCAGGGGCCGGAGTGTGGCGACGATCGGCCAACCTCTTATTTTGCGCCGTCGTCCTCAACAGAGCCGCCCTGGTGGCGCGCCACGCCCGCCTGCAGCATCTCATATGATGCTGAACAGAGGGAACGGCCAGCTCACCTTCAGTGATGGCAAGTAATGGTGGCTGGTACCCCAGCGACGCTTAAAACGGAGACACACCAGTGGCCGCCGACGTGCTGGAATTGTGGGCGTACTCAATCCAAGCCAACTGGTCACTCCAGGTGGACTGATTCGAGGAAACCACACAGCGTAACATGGTCTCTAACTCCTGGTTTGCCCTCTCCGCCTGACCGTTCGTCTGAGGATGAAAACTTGAAGACAAACTCACACGGGCCCCAAGTCCTGAACAAAACGCCCTCCAGACCCGGGAAGTAAACTGGGGGCCCCGATCAGAAACAATGTCTTGTGGAATCCCATGTAACCGAAAAACATGCTCGGTAAGGAGCCGAGCCGTCTCTAAGGCAGTCGGGAGCTTGGGCAACGCTACAAAGTGCGCCGCCTTGGAAAAACGATCTACAACAGTTAGTATGGTCGTGTTACCTGATGACGACGGTAGACCAGTGACAAAATCCAAAGCAACATGCGACCAGGGGCGCTTGGGAACCGGCAGAGGGTGCAAGAGACCGGCCTGGGGGGCACTGGGGGTCTTATTGCGAGCGCAGGTAGGGCAGGCCGCAACGTAGTCCCGAACATCCCTGAGAAGAGAGGGCCACCAAAACAAACGTCGCAAGAAACTCACGGTGCGGTTCTTACCAGGGTGGCAGGAGAACTTTGCCGTATGGGCCCAGTGTACAACCTTGCCCCGGACCGTTGTGGGGACGAACAGTCGTCCGTCAGGGCCCGTCCCTGGGTCTGGCTCCTGTTGCTGGGCCTCTTTAACCATCCTCTCGATCTCCCATGTGATAGCTCCCACGATGCACGTGGCGGGCAGAATGGGTCTCTGCTTCTCTCCGTCATCCGTGTGTGGTGCCAAATAGGCGTGAGAGAGCATCGGGTTTCGTGTTGCGTGATCCTGGTCTGTAGGTTATAGTGATATTGAAACGTGTAAAGAACAGGGCCCACCTGGCTTGACGTGCATTAAGACGCTTAGCTGCCTGGATATATGCCAAGTTCTTATGGTCCGTCCAAACCACAACGGGGTGTTCACTTCCCTCCAACCAGTGCCTCCATTCCTCCAGGGCCAGCTTGATGGCGAGGAGCTCCCGATCGCCCACGTCGTAATTCTGTTCCGCTTGGGTCAGCCGTCGAGAGAAGTAGGCACATGGATGCAGCTTGCCATCCACCCGCTGGGAGAGAACGGCCCCCACCCCCGAATCCGATGCGTCCACTTCCACCACAAATGGTCGGGTGAGGTCAGCCTGGATCAGAATGGGAGCAGAGGAAAACAGTTGTTTCAAACGGGCAAACGCCTGCTGCGCGGAACTAGACCATAGAAAGGGCAGTTTGGGAGAAGTGAGTTGTGTGAGGGGAGAAACCACCTGGCTAAAGTTCCTGATGAACCTCCTGTAAAAGTTGGCGAACCCGATAAACCTTTGCAGTTCTCGACGCGTCTTTGGTTCGGGCCACTCCACCACTGCCTTCACCTTAGCAGGATCGGCTCGTAGCCGCCCCTCCTCCACAATAAACCCCAAAAACGGCACAGACTGAACATGAAACTGGCATTTCTCACCCTTGACGAAAAGTCGATTTTCCAGCAGACGCTGCAGCACCAGTCGCACCTGTTTCACATGTTCGGCTCGAGTCTTAGAGAAGATGAGAATGTCGTCTAAATAGACAAACACAAAATGATTAATAAAGTCACGCAGCACATCATTAACCATCGCTTGGAAGACAGCGGGGGCCTTAGTGAGTCCGAATGGCATGACCAGATATTCGAAGTGCCCCAAATGGGTGTTAAACGCCGTCTTCCATTCATCCCCCTCACAAACACGAACCAGGTGGTATGCATTACGGAGATTGAGTTTGGAGAAGATAGTCGCCCCTTGGAGTAGTTCAAACGCTGAGACAAGAAGAGGGAG
>NW_005187498.1:554114-577799 GCF_000239375.1 Pundamilia nyererei
TCCCTGTTAATGCCCTATCGGCCCCCCTGGCTAAACTTTGCTAGATCCGCCCCTGCACAGTTACCAGCCGTCAGCTACGTAGAAAAGAATCCTGGTGTAGAAAGTAATATTAAATAAATTCTAACAACAGCTTATCAAGGTCAAACGTGCTGCTGTTGTTCAGCCGCTGAAGCAGCAGCAGCAGGAGAGAGAGAGAAGAGGCAGTCGCTCCATATATCTGTTGTTAAGCTTAACGTGGGAATGCTTTACAAACATTCAGAGATGAACGTGTCAATGTCATATGGTCCAATGTTAACAGAGGGGGAGCTTGAGTGAGAGTGACTTAAGTGGAATGTCTTTAGCTGCTGGCCATACCTTTTGCCCTGGTTGTTACCTCGGAGTGGGTGTCCTGTGGTGGTCACGGTTGTCCTGAGCAGGGCCTCCCTGGCCCATGTCCAGACTCATTGAGATTTACTGCAAGTACTGTTGCACTGAGGAAATTGCCAGCTCAATCTCCATTGCTGGGAACAAAGGTGATTGGTATTCTAGGGAAACTAGCGCATGCTTTGGGTGGATGTCCATTAAGCGCACATGTCGCCAGAGTCTGAAGGCAAGCCAGGAAGAGAAGCCTGGCTTGTGTGCAAGGTGACAATATGGACAATATGGACTGCAATTGCTCATGAATGTTCAGTAGAAAGGCACACATGGTGTGTTTGTGCCTTTACTTTGTGTGTACGTTTTATTTGAGTTGTACTTTTTATTCTGCTGACATAATATCTGTTTTTCATTGATCATTTCAGCATAGTCTTTCAAGGTGTTTGCTGGTGAAGAGAAGCAAAATGCTGGTTAAATATCAGTTGGAGCATGGCCCTTTATTCTACTCCGAACATGAAAAAGAATAAACTTCAGGAGCACTTATAGTCTTTCATAGACACAAAGAAAAAACAGTACCTACCAGGAATGAGGACAAATATTTTTTTTTCCCATAGACTCCCTCTCCAGCCGGGACAGATTGTAGCCTGCTGGAAGGTAGAGGTGCACCTGGAAAGAGGTCTATAGCACAGAGATCGTATCGAATTTACCGGAGCCTTTTGGTCAACCAGGCAAAAGACACTAAAGTGATCAGGAGAGCCACAGTAAAAGCATTTCCTAAAACCAAAAAGTCAAAAGTGAAGAATACATTTTGCTCTATAAATTGATTCCATGATTTCTTTTGCTTATTTGTTTTCATTTCAGAGTGCAATGAACTTTTGACCATGAATTTATGTTTGGGATATGGGCTATTGCCCTTAAATACAACTAACTAAAGCTTTCAGACAGTTGTAGTGGTCACTGATTGTTAATATTTGTCTGCGAGAATGTCAAAGAGGTATAGAATTATATAAAAAAGAAACAAATACCTTGAATTGAATTGAAATGTAACTTAAATGTAATATTTGAGGCAACTGAGTTGCATTCTGCTGTACGGATCACTCTCTGAAGAGCTTTTTGGTCCTTAACACAGCTGTTCCCAAACCAGGATGTGATGTTCTGTGTGAAGTCCTGAGAATCACTGGCAAGACCCTGAACTTCCTCAGTTGTCGGAGGTGGTACAGGCTCTGCCTAGCCTTTTTGGACTGTATCTAAATGTAGGCAGACCATATTAGGTCTGAGGGGATGTGGACACTGAGATACTTGAAAGACTGCACACTCTTCACTGGAGCTCCATTGATGATAATGGGCTTGTAGTCCCTGTGGTGACTCCTTCTGAAGTCCACCACCAGCTCCTTGGTCTTGCCAACGTTCAGCTGGAGGTGGTTATCCTGGCACCATGATGCCAGATTCTTCACTTCATCAATGTAGGCCGCCTCATCGTTGTTGGAGATGGTGCCCAACACCACTGTGTCATAAGCAAACTTCACAATGGTGTTGGAGCCACGGGTGGCCACACAGTCTGAAGTGTAGAGGGAGTAGCACACAGATGGCTGTTGAGTCCTAGATCTCTCAGTTTTGTGAACAGTCTGTTGGGCACTATTGTTTAAACTTTGAACTGTAATCAACAAATGGCAGTCTCACATAGTTACCCTGTTTCTTGTCCACGTGGCTAAGGGTGGTGTGCAGGACATAGGCTATGGCATCCTCTGTACATCAGTTGGGTCGGTAGGCAAACTGGAGCGGATCTGTGGTGTCTGGGATGGAAGAGAAGATGATGTTCTTCAGCAGCCTCTCGAATGCTTTCATTACTACCGAGGTCAGTGCAACTGGCCGGTAGTCGTTCAGGAATGAGGGCTTGTTGTTCTTGGGCACAGGGATGATGGTGGGTCTTTTGAAGCATGTGGAGACCACAGACTTCGCCAGGGACTCGTTGTAGATGGAAGTGTGCAGACCTGCTAGCTGGTCAGCACAGCAGCGCAGCAGACGACCGGTGATGCCGTCAGGCCCAGCCGCTTTCGTTGCATTCACTCTCCTCAGTGTCGCTCTGCGATGCCAATCACCGGTCTCTCGCTGATGACGTCACTGTCCTCAGTTGTCAGGTGGTAGCTAGCATTAGCCGCCTGGCTAACCTCGAAACAGGCGTAGAATTGTTTTAAGAAATAGTTGTTAGATCCTAGAATGCTCAATAAGTTGAGGGAGAATGAAGGTTCTTACAAGAAGTGAAACTGACCCTGCTACAGATCATCTGCCTAACACCCAAAATCTTGTTTGTTGTTTACGTTCCTAATTTCTCCAATTTTAGATTAGTTGGATCTCGGAAGTATAATGAAAACCAAGAACCACCTGTGATCAGTGTTGGTCAAGTTACTTGAAAAAAGTAATCAGTAACTAATTACTGATTACTTCCCCCAAAAAGTAATCCCATTACTTTACTGATTACTTATTTTCAAACGTAATTAGTTACTTAGTTACTTTTTAAAACATAATTTACACCCTGAATAGGTAATAAAACAATAGATCTTTCAGCCCAATTCTACTTTTCCTGCATAATCCATTATAATCAAATAAAATGTCTCTTTTTAAAACTTGTTTTATTCGTTTTAATCGTTTAAATTTATGCATCAAGCAAACATTAAATTGTATGCAACATTCTCTACACTGGAAGAAATTTGTGTAACATTTAAACCTATTTTCTGCATATTCCAGCATATAAAATAAAATGTTTTTTGTGTTTACACTCACTCTTTCAAATAGATGTACGTAAAACACAGCAGACAATAAATAAAATCAAAGACTCAGCGGTCCTGTTGCTCTATTTTCACCTGTTTAGCAGGAGAGGGGCAGGTGGAGGTTTGCCCTGCTGGTGCAGGTGTGTCGCAGCCGTCATGTCAGTGGAACGATCTGGCAATTTCTCTGTGAATTTCACACTACCGTGGCAGCGTACTCGGTGCTTGCTTGGAAGTTTAGGGGGTTTTTTGCTGTAAAAAGAAGTTTTCTTCCTAAGCAGTGCACAGCGGACGCTAATATTTTTATTACGGAATCAAACTCAAAGTAAGATTAGTATTTCTACGCTTTAAACGCTGCACGCTCATACTCTCTCCAGCACTCGTTATATTATCCATTTTTGATCTGCACCCAGCTGTTGCCGCGAACATCGCACTCGCTTACGTCATTGTCATGAGACAGCCTCATAAAAAAATCATGTTTTAGTACTTACAGGAAAGTAACAGTAATCTAATTACCTTTTTTGCAATAGTAATCCCTTACTTTACTCGTTACTTGAAAAAAGCAATTGAATGACAGTAACGCGTTACTTGGCGTTACTGGCCATCTCTGCCTGTCATGTTTTTAAAAATGTGTGCTCAAATGAGGACGGTAGCTAGGTTTGTCTCTTTGTCAGGATTAAGCTATCCCCAGCTTCCAGTTTAGGAAAAATGGAACAAGGGATACTGAAATACATCTGTCCACAGCTCTTGATGAATTCTATAAGAACAAGAAACCGTTCTTCACGGTGGGAAGCTTGCATGTAGAGACCACCCGTTCAACTTTTCTGCATCACACAAAGACACGCCAGGTCATCTGGTTCGCATTGTCTCAGATGTGTCTGCTACTGGAACTAGTGATTGGAATTTCGGCTCTTTTTAGAGAGCGGCCTCTTTCGGCTCCCAACCAGCTCTTCGGGTTGTTTTGTTGCTTTAATTAATTTATTATTAACAATATAAAATTATGCACAAAAGGAGTCATTAATGTAAAAAAACAAAACGTGGCTTTACTTATAGATGTTTATATATAAATCTATAACTTCCCCCCTCTTCCCAGCACAAGCACAAAGCTCGCATACGGAGTGAAGCAGAAAAAAAGTGTGAGAGAAAGGGTGAGAGAGAAAAAAAACCCTGGGAGCTGGCTCGCGTTGTTCACTTCAAAGAGTCGGCTCTAAGAGACGTTTCGTTTGCGGCCGACACATCACTAACTGGAACTGTGTGCCTCATCTGGACTCTAACCTGATGTGATGTTCACTTGCGATTTCTGAGGCTGGTGACTCGGATCAGTTTATCCTCGGCAGCAGAGGTGACTCTTGTTCTCCCTTTCTGTAGCGCTTGTTCTGTCCTCACTAAGTGTTGGCCTCATGAACATAGAATCAGCTATTACAGACAGCTAAACATTCTCTTAATAAAAATCCAAGGAAAAGACCAATGTGTTGAGTCGGATGATTTAATAAGGATAAAGTGTGAAACCTTTGCGAAAACCAGAAATAAAACCCATAAAAATGTCTCTGTCATGACTGTCTGCAGGCAGGCAGGAAGAGAGGACCCAAAATGCAGGACTCACGGGAGGCATACGTAACTCGGAATCCTCAGCTTTAAAACCTTTAAAACTAACTAAACTGAGAATACAGAACAAACTAAACAGGCAGGCAGGCTGGCAAACAGAACATACAGTGAAAGTGAGGGTACGACGCGACAATGAGCAGGGGAAGAAGCAGACACTAAATGCAAGAGATGAACAGAGCTAAGAGGAAACAGCTGGGAGACACGGCTGACGCTGATTACACTGACGAGACAGGAAGAGCACAAAGCTGAATGCACTGACATAAGGCACAGACCCTACCTACAAAGTAAAACGGGAAGTACACGACGATGGTATATGAGCTAAATCAACCTAGAATAGTGTAGGTTGCATACCCATTCAGATTAGATTTAAAATATATCTCTCTTCCACAACAAAAAAATAATGCTAAATCTTGCAGAATAACATACATAAAACAACCACTAGAGGGCAACTGCAGAACAGAAAACAGCTAATTCCGTTGGAGCGGTTGATGGTTGATGCGACTGCACTTGGGGACACATTCAAAATTTCAGCAATTTTCCGGACAGACTGACCTTCAGTTGTTAAAGTAATGATGGACTCTTGTTTCTCTTTACTTAGCTGATTGGTTCTTGCCATAATATGAATTCTAACAGATGTCAAATACGGCTGCTAGTTGTGTACCAACGTGACTTCTGCACAACACAACTGATGGTCCCAGCCTCATTAAGATGGCAAGAAATTCGACAAATGAGCCCTGACAAGGCACAGATGTGAAGTGAAAACCATTTCAGGTGACTAAATCATGAAGCTCATTGAGAGAAGGCCAAGGGTTTGCAGCACTGGCAACAAAGAAAAGGGTGGCTACTTTCTGCAAACACATGAGATTGGTCTGTTTAAATTACTTCCAGCATCTACAGAACATCCCCTCCACCAGGGCATCCACTACGGTCTCGGCATCCTCGTCAGGCAGGTGTTACAAAATAAATATATATTCTTAATGCTTATTTTCTGTTAATATTGTTTAGGCCAGTGTAGGAAAACTCCCTTGTGAGTTAGAATGTGTGCCAAAGGTACTGATAGGAGACTCCACGTCTTGTGCAGAGAACAAGAAGTTTAGTGCAGAGCTGCAGAGGCATATTAATAAAATACAGGAAACCAGACAGAAAAGGCGAAACTAAGTAACACACATACACATTAGTCAGACCAGAAGGAATTGTTTTGATCGAAACGGTGTGTGACGTATAGCAGAACTATATATATGTATTTTAGCTTGTAAATGTTTTCAGAACTGGTGGTACGTGCTCGTGTCTACAGTTCTCCGTTTCCGGAAATGTACAGTAAAGATCATTTTTTGAGCTTTGACCACTCTGAGTCCAGTCTTTCTCTGTCGCCAAAAGAATTCAAAAGAACCCAATTTAATACAGGCTATATGGCTCTGGCTATTTTGTGAAATAGTCCATCCCAGGTCTGTGTACAACCCAAAAATCATAAGCCTATAGCTCCTTGATCCAGTGTGCTGGATCTTTAAAAGGCACGAGCTGCAAGGCAGCATAGTCAGTTGTGACTATGAAGAGGAGCCCCTTTAGGTAGTACCTAAAGAGCTGTACAGCACAGACCACTGCAAACAGCTCCCGCATAGTGACAAAGTAGCGGTGTTCTGCCTTGTTTAAAGCCCAACTGTGGTAAGAAAACTCCCCACTTGGTGTCATCT
Organism: Pundamilia nyererei; assembly: GCF_000239375.1. Classification (NCBI taxonomy): domain Eukaryota; kingdom Metazoa; phylum Chordata; class Actinopteri; order Cichliformes; family Cichlidae; genus Pundamilia; species Pundamilia nyererei. Next base: position 560,530 of record NW_005187498.1, read on the forward strand.
GAGCCAACACTACCTGATCCGATACTGCTGGTATTCGTATCAAGGAAAAGGGCAATTTTGGGTCTGGGGGGGAAAGAATCAGGGCCTCCACCAGGGCTGTCTGTAGTGAAGCGAAAGCTCGGTTATAAATTCAAGATGTTGTTACAAAGTTTGCAGATGCATTAGCAACAGTTTTGGTAACATATTGTGACTGCCTACTTTTAAAAAAGTAGTATGTAAAATGTAAAAATCTCTTGTGATTCATTTTATTAAATGACAAAACACATCAATGGCATTCAGTGAGATAATTTTACAGACAGGCAGAGATGGGGGGCTGCTGCTTGTCTGTAGAAGTCTCCTATTAATCATTAAAAGGTGACGATATGCAAATGAAGCATGGCAGCTCAATAACAAGCACTAAAATAAAAAAAAGGAAAAATCCCTCATTTGAACTTAGTCATAAAGTTCTGGAAAAACACAAAGAAAATGGTTGTTTTTATAACAGTATTTTGTAAATACCGTTTACCGTATTTTTCGGACCTTAAGGTGCACGGTATAAGACGCACTGTTGATGAACGGGTCTGTTTTCATACATAAGGCGCACGCAAGCGAAACAAAACAGTCAGATGAGTCAAACTTTACTCAACTCATTCTTCTTGGTTCCTCCACTTCCATACATTGCTTCATTAATGTTGAATTCTCTCACAGCTGCTCTGTTGTTGCAGTATATTAATGACTAACCTCGTATGGATTATTTCAGTTGTTCTCCTGACTGAAGTTTGGTCCATTTACAGCATCCTGCCATGCGATTGCATTTGTCCCTAACCATCAGCAGCCCTCATGTAACTTCTATCAAGTGGAAAAAAGTTAGCATTCATCCTCCAGCTTCACTGTGTTTATTCTATCGCTAGCGATCACATAGTACATAATTATATACCAGCTAGCCCAACTTCAATAACCTTACAAACATAAACTGCGGTTTAGTTTTCTGTCATCGTTTATGTTGGAAGTGATAGCAGAGCTGTACGTTTGGATTTCTTCAGAAATCTCTCAGTCAGAACATGCTATATCATGTTTAGATGGAAACTAGCGAGCTAGCTTCCTGCTAACTTCTAACTCCATTAAATGTAATAAATTCTGTTTTCATTGACGCCTGGATGTTAAACTTAATTTTTGAACCTGGTAAAGCAACAATGCTGATCATTTTATTAAACATGAAAGAATTTAGACAGTTTTTATCTCTCAGTGATGCTGCAGTGTTTGCTTGACTTTGGGACCTGAAGCAGATGGAGTTTTGGACCCAGGTCACTCCGCGAGACTCCTGACCACTGTAGCCATAATGATCTGAAAATCCATCAAGCGGTGCGTCTTCATAGCTTACCAGAGTCGTAGTAAAACATTTTTGACAGATTTCTGAGCGCGATGTACCACATAAAATTGGTTCAAAGTCAGTAAGCACAACCAGAATTCATACATAAGGCACGCCAGATTATAAGGCGCACTGTCGATTTTTGAGAAAATTAAAGTATATTAAGTGTGCCTTATAGTGCAGAAAATAAGGTACATATGTCAAAATCACAGCCGGCATACAGAGGATACTACATTTTCCTTGTTGTTTGCCTTCTGTGGGGGGTTGGAGAGCTGTTTGAACAATCACCTAATGTGTGACAAAGGAATCCCCCTGTGATGCTAATGACAGTCTGCACTCTCTTACCTGTCTGTAAAAGTTGTTTCATTATCAGGGAAGGAGAGTTTTAAAAAGCATACAGGAGATTCATAATTATAGAATCCCTGAACAAATTTAAAAGGTATAAATATATTGTTGACGTACCTGCACACTGCTCCACCTGGTGGATACACAAGACTTTACTAATGGTTTTCCTAAATGTTGCTTAGGGGTGTTACTACTCACGGCTGTCACAGGTAGGGGATATCGTTACATCCGCTCATCAGCCGGGAATCCATGATGGTCCTTTCACTGATGAGGTGGCCATTTTAAGTGACTGTGTCTGTGGTATGATTTGTTTTTTCAATTTATTATTATACTTATTATAAATTTTAGACTATTAAATAATAAATATGTAAGTAATGTGTATGTAAGTAAAAGGAATAAAAAATCAATTCATAATTGAATTTACTAATGCATATTTTATTGCACAATTTATTATTGAAGCACAAAATTCTTTGTTTTGATGTGCGTGTCTCTTCTGGTTCTCCATACTAGTGCTCTTGAGGAATAAACTAACTGCACAAACTAACAGTGCATAATAAATGTTGGCTGCAGCAAAGTTTTTGTATCTCCATACTCATTGATCCTTGTTTTGAAATATATATTGGTTTAAACTACACAGGCAGAATACAAGGACATCTCTATTTGTATAGAGTGGCTTTTATTTATGTAACTGTTCCAAAGTAACAGCACTATACCAGTAACATTTGTAGCTCACTCTTAGCAAATGTTTAAGAGTTCTGTGTGTTCACATTTCACCAAAATATCTTTCACATTAAATAGTAACAGTAAACAGCGAGGGTACAAGCTTGAGCAAAACTCAGAACTGATAATAGGGAAGAGAGACTCTTAATTAACAATTTCATTCTCTGAAAGGGAATGAACTATGTATAATTATCTAACATTAAAGCGACACTTTTAAAATTTAGTGCAGATATCTGTGGAGCCATGTTTAGTGCAAATATCAAAGTTTAGAAATTCCTATGAATTATATAACAGAGCCACAGCTGAAACATTTTCTGTCACATCACGTCATGTTTTTCTAGCCATGTTGTTATTCACTGACAGCAGTACAGCGAGTGGCAATGAAGGACAATCAAGGGCAAGCATATCTCGGAGTGAAAACAGTCTGCCATTTGACATTTGAGTGTTTGGTGTGCAGTCCCACCATTCATCTGACATAACCTCTGTGGATATTTCCATGAGGAAATTTGCGATCAAACATGCACCATGAGATGTTAAAAAATCACATTTATTACTTTATACACCTTCAGCTATGACCAAATGATATCTCAGTAGCCATCTTTGTGGGAATTCAGAAAACTGTCAGAAACAAATATATCAAACCACTTTAAAATTGTAAAATTCCGAGTTCTAATGGTTTTGAATGGTGGGAAGCCCTCAAGAATCCATAACTTATAATGATAGGTGATCCTCCGACCTCCTCAGTAGTGATGTGCGATACCACTGATTTCCTTTCCGATCCAATACCAAGTAAAATTCAGGGTGGTATCAACGATACTGATCCGATACGTTGTACAAAACCTAATGTTTTATTGTATTTCAAATTATAGCTACATAATGATTACATTCTGTGCTTCAATAATGATTACAGGACATTAGGCTACTTGTTCTTATTGCTTAATAATGCAGAATTATTATATAGAAGTAAAAAACCTGAAGTTGTGTTTGAACACGTTGCCTGCCTGCAGCACTAAAGGACTCTGTGAGAAACGTCTGTCTCGCCCTAGCAGCACCTGTCCGTGTCCTCTTCTACTCTTCAGTTCGTAGTGATGGGATTTCCGTATCTTTTTAGAGAACCGGCTCTTTTCTTTCTCACTAAAAAGAGCCACCTCTTTCAGCTCCCAACCAGCTCTTCGGGTTGTTTTGTTGCTTTAATTAATGTATTCTTAACAACAATACCAAATTATGCACAAAAGGAATTACTAATGTAAAAAAAACCTTGTGGTTTTATTTATATATGTTTATATATAAACATATACGGTGGCCCCTAGAGACAAAGCACAGACTAACTCCAAAGCATGTACAAACTCCAAAACACATTTCTAGCCAGGGGCGATTCTAGGATCAGAGCTTTGGGGGTGCTGAGCACCCAGAGAGCTGCCCAGCCAGGCAAGATAAACTTTACTCGTAAAGTCCCTGCATCCCTAAATGTCTCCAGTTGTCCCGAGTTCCCTCTGATTGTCTCCTTGGTGCATTTAAACCCCTGTTCCTCCCTGTCCTCGTTGTCTGTTCATCTCCGTTATCAGTCATCATAATTTTACCATCTCTGTACAAGTCTACAGATTTCTTTATTAAATCATACGACTCTTAAATTCATCAAGTCTCTCTGTGCCTGGGTCCTCGTCACAAAACATGACATCACTGTTTTGTACATTTTAACACAATTTAATCCCCATATTTGTGAAAGAAAAGCAAAACACCTTTTTGAAAAGTTTGTAACAAAACCATCAAATCAAATCTAATAAAGATTGTTTAAATGCTGCAAAAGAAGAATGGATTGGAATAAACCCATGGTCCTTCTCAGCCAGGTATGGAGCCGACGCAAGACACTAAATGACCTCTCACAGCTATAGCTGCTAACTGGGATTGTCAGGGCAACCTGAATAACCGTTTTCAGTGTGGGGAAGATCTGATTATCCGGAAGATTATACACTGTTAACATATCTGGAATGGCACCAGCCTCACTCTTGAGCTTCAAAAAGTTTTTGGCAACCATGACTTCCTCTGACTGAAGTTCAATATGGTAATGCAGTGCCAGGGATGACAAATGAGGCTCAGACAAGAAGTGGTTTGAGGTTGGACTACATGCCTGAATCCCATTAAGCAATTCCTGACTAATACCAGAAAAACGCTTCTCAAGTTCAGAGATCATTCTGTCCAGACAAGGAAACAACAATTTCCTTTTAAGCTCTTCTGAAACAGAAGAGCCACAGACTTCACTGCCTGCCCCACAGGTTGACTCAACAACAAATCCATTCATTCTCTTTTTTTTCCTGCCTCTGTCCAGAAGACTGCTCCAAAACAGCTATCTGGTTTGCCTCACACATAGCCTTTGTTCTTGCATGAAGATCTATAGCAGTAGCATCACTACGCTTCTGCTTCAATGTCTCAACCACCGCATCTTTGTATGTCTGTGCCTGGGCAATATCTATGGTCTTCTTCTGTAGGTATCTGTGTAAACATTCAGTTAGAGACAGTAGATCCTTTAAAACAATCAGCAAATACACTGAGAAGAATTTACTGAGTTTTGCCTTCAATCCCACTGCAATAGGTGTGTTGATAGAGGAGAGGCACTCAATGATGGCAGGGAAATTGTTAAGCACAGCCGTTACTGAACGAACCTGGCATGCCCAGCCTGTGTTTGACAACTGTGCAAGTTCACTTTGCTCCAATCCTAATTTCTTGAGTGTCCATGAACTTATGATGGTTTACAAGAGAAGCACTAAAGAAGGAATGGAGACTTTCAAGCATGTTAAAGAACTATATGGTTTCGGTAACAGCTCTGCATGTGTGACATAGGATGAGATTTAACTCATGTGCATAGCAATGAACATATATGGCCTCAGGGTGCTTCTTTTGAAAATGGGTTTGCACACCTCCAACTGTTCCGCTCATGACAGCTGCTCCATCATAGGTCTGTGCCACACATTTCAACCGCTCAATTCCCTTCTCTTGCAGCTGATTCTCAATAGCAGTATTTATCGATGCAGCATCAAACGTTGGCATTTCTGTCAGGGCTAGGAACCTCTCTTTAACTACACCTTCCACAGACACATACCTCACACAGAGTGCCAACTGTTCCATCCTTCCATCTCTAGCCTCATCAGCCATATTGGCATAAATCTGTGATTCCTTCATCTCACGAACAATAGCTGCAGTTACTTCTTCTGAACAACATTCAATCATCTCATTCTGACTACTACAAGAGATGTATGTGGTGTTTGATGGGGGGGGGGGGGGGGGAGTGCATAAAACTTCCAAAAGTTTAATGCACTCGCGGAAATTCCCTTTATTGTCACTCTCTTCTGTTTTGTCATGACCTCGAAATGATATTCCTTGCTTCCCCAAAAAGCAGGTCACTGCCACAATACGTTCCAGGTACTCCCTTCTTTCACTTACTTCAGTGGAACTTGCTGCCTCTATCTGTTCAACAATATTGCCTTGTGACAGACTTGCTTTGTAGCTGTTCCAACAAACTACACTGTCCTTGTGTGACTGGTTGGCTTTATGTTTTTGAAACTTGCTCAGTGCTTTTTGCCAGTTACTGACTCCATCATTCACTAATGTGTCATACCTAAGACTTTTGCCAAAGACTCGACAAGCAAAGCAGAAAGCAGCATTTTTTGGGAAGAATATTCTAACCATTTAAAGCTTTTGAACCAGTTTTCTTGGAAGGATCTTTTTTGTGTTCCAAATTGAGTGAGAGGGTACTGGGACACTTTCAACTGTTTAGGACCAGTAGTCTTATCCCCTAAATCAAGAGCCATATCTTGAACTCCTTTGGATTGCTGACTGGAATGCTGCTCTGTCTGCCTCTCCTCATCTCGTTCCCTGGTCTTCTCTCCGTGTTCTTCTCCTCCTTGTGTAATGAAATTAACCAAACAGTAAATCATATAGACAATTAGGAAAATGTCATGAAGGTGTCCTGTTCAGAATGAAGTCTAATGATATAAGGTCATGATTCTCAAACTGCCAGTGGTACATGAACTCCCCATTGTGGTACTTGGAGGAAAGTCATAAATAACTTTTGAGAATAAAAATACTTCAAACATGTACAATTCGATCAAAAAAAAAGTACAAAGCTTTGAATTAAAATACTTAAAGTATACTAAATTCATATTTCAAATATCCTAAGCATTGTCTTCCCTTTTCTTCTTGTTTCGGTGTCAGCCTGCTACATTTTCACGTTCTTAGGCTGCTCATTCTGACTTAATGCGCTTACTTTTTAATGTGACTTTTCATTTTAGTAACAGATTGGAATTTTGTCTTGTAAGATTTATAGGTTTCATGCTTTCATAGTGGTACTTTGTAGAGCTTGACATTTTCTCAGATGGTACACACTGTAAAAAGTTATAAAAGTTGTATAAAGTTATAAAAGGCTATGCTAAAGACCATGCTGGAAAGCCTCGCTTTCGTCAGAATTTAAAACATCGTTCAGCGATTTGAAAACAAGCTGGACAGCATCCAAACTCTGAACAGCCATGACCAACGGATTTGGGAACCACGGCCACAGCTACGAATGCAGAGCTCCAGGACGTGATAGCTAAATTAGCGGTAGTGGTGGAGTGAGGATAACGATAAGCTGAGAGCTAGGCTAATCGACGTTGAAAGCAGAAGCCGCCGCAACAACATTCGCCTCTTGGGGTTCCCTGAAAATATTGAGTGGCCCAGGCCAACAGTGTTCTTTTCTCAGATGCTTGTGGACATATTTGGAGTGGACATTTTGAAAACGGCCCCGGAGTTGGATCAAGCCCACCGGGTGCTCGTACAACGCGAAACCCTGGGTGGTTGTTGTCTGTTTTCATAGCTACCAGACCTGTGAGCTTGTTGTGCGCAAAGGAAATACGGGTAAACTGAAATATAAGGACACCCCCATACATATTGTCGAGGACTATTGCCCTGAGGTGCTGGAACAACGGTCCGCTTACCGGGGAGTCATGAAGGAGTTGTATGACCTGGGACTCAAGCCTCAGCTTCGCTACCCACCCAGTTCATTATGACTGACGAAGGGAACCGTCACCAGGCGACGCCCGGAGCTACATCCCCTCACACTGATCTCTGAGTTCTAACATTCTAACAGTGTGTTCTAACATTCTGGAGACATGATCTGAAAACATGGTCATGGTTAAATCCTGCCACCTCCGTAGAAGGGCTCATGACATTTTAGTTTGATGTTTGGTATCTAGAAGACAACACAGTATGAGTAATTCTAAACTCATTGTTTTCCACTGTTTTTCTCTCATTTTCCTCTACAATACCCCTGCTTGTTCTAATGCCACTGTTGACATGTTCATTAGTCTGCTACGTACACATATATGTATGTACTGTTTTACTTTATACAAACACATATTCTTTTATTATTATTACTACCTCTCCTACAATTTGATTCCTGCCATGTATAAATGGAGGACAACAATACCTCTGCCTGCCCTTTTTTGTGTTTTTCTTTTGTGTGTTTTTGTATAGTAAGATACATCCTAGTTCCTCAGTTTTTCTAGCAGAATCTTGACATGGTATATTTTAATAGTGAGACCTTAGCGGGAAGCCATTTGATAAAGTTGGAATTAAAATGAAATTTAAACTTTATTACATTTTCTGTGTTGTGGCCATTTTTGTTGAATGTTTATAAAATGCAATTTGTATTCATTTTTGTTTTTTCTTTAAAGGTGTAAGAATATTCTGACCTGGTTTCGTTATGTAAATTTGTAATTAATTTTATTGGAGAAGCTTTTGGAAAGTGATTGGTTTATTAGCTTATGGACCCTCCCATTAATCAAGAGATTAAGAGCACCCTGGATGGGTGTGGTAAAGAGGTTTTTCGTTTTTGTTTGCCAAATGTCAGATGGGAAGACGGGAGGGTTAGAAAATGATTTTTTGACCACTTTTGAAGTTGTTAAAGCAAATTAAATTAACTTTTGTTTAATTTTAAGTTTTAAGAAGTTATTTGGTTGATTTTTGTTTATAATTTTGCACGAAATAAACCACATATGATTTTTAAACAATGGAGTCAGAAGTGCATTCTAAAACAAACCTCCCGTTGCCACCCACGGCCTTTTCTTGAACTTTTTTGGTGTTTGGAAAGTAAAAGGCCGCGACATTCTGCAAATGTACTCCTTATTATTAATTCAATCACATATGAATACTTAGTCACATATAAATATTCTTTCTTTAATGAATATTTATATGTTCATTTATGCTAATATACTAATTATCCACCACAAAATGCCCTTTTTACCAGGCAATTATTTCTCTTTCAGCATATAAAGACGATTTGGTGATAAGGACGATGACAAAAATACATATTTTAAGTAACTAATATAGAATGTGTAGTGTCTCTGGCTGGTCATTTTCTTGAGCTGGCCCTAAACCAGGGAAAACCATTACAAAACACAGTACAAAACATAATCTTGTTACTTAACCTGAGAATATAGGAAAAGATCAAGCCCAAGGGCCCTCCCAGGCAGCAGTACCCTGGTTTCAGCGAGACAGAACAAATAAGCATCCCTTACAGATTGAACAATCATAACACATACACCTTGTATGATGTCAACCCTCAGTTAACATTAGTCTGTCCATATGATAGGAAGGGCGATTATGGCTCAAAGAGTTAGGTGTTCATCTTGTAACCGGAAGGTTGCCGGTTCGAGCTCCAGCTCGGACAGTCTCGGTCATTGTGTCCTTGGGCACTTCACCTACCGCCTACTGGTGATGGCCAGAGGGGCCGATGGCGCAATATGGCAGCCTCGCTTCTGTCAGTCTGCCCGAGCTGTGGCTACAACTCTGGTTTGCCTCCACCAGTGTATGAATGTGAGAGTGAATGAATAGTGGAATTTTAAAGCCCCTTTAGGACCCCGAAAAGCGCTATATAAATGCAATCCATACATACATATAGTTAGTCCACCTGTTACCAGTCCAGCCAACAGTAATTCTGCGTCTGTGAGGCAGGGATATCCTCAGAGGTGTGACCATCCATGCCGTTATCCAACAGGGTCATGAGTGAAGCTTGAGGGAATGCTCCAGTCTCTTCCAGGCTCCTGGAGAATTTTTACAATTCTTATTTTCTTTTCAAGCTGACTAGAAAATGTGTTCTTTGATTGATGCACAGGCATTCTTTATGAGAAAGCTATCAAACAATCAGAGAGAGAACAATCAGAGAAATTAATTAAAGCCACAAAAGCAGTGCAATTTGTTTGGGCAGCATGTCCCTACATATCAAAATGCCTGGGGTGATTCCATAATCTGACTACAATAGTGGAAAATCTCACAGAGAAAAGCTGCTATTTGTTCTTTCCAACTTAATAAAGTCAACAAGATTTTTCACCCAGTCGTTCATGGTCAACAGTCCCCCCCTATTAATGAACTAAAGAAAGAATTTTTTAAGGACACTGTCAAATTCACATATCTATTTGATTTCGTCAAATTAGAAAACTGTCAAATAGGTCATTTTGGAGGGAAAGGCACTTGTCCTTCTAAAAGGGATGCTTGGGCTTGGTGGGCTTGTTGAGACTTGTAGGCCTTTACCACGTAAAGTGCAATGTCAAAGAGAGAGTGTTTATTTTTATTGTGAAAGAGAAAATGTGGGTTATATGGAGAAAACAGTAAAGGTTTAATTTCACCTGGCTGCAGCTCAGGTGGTAGCGCAGTTCACCTACTTACTGGAAAGTTGGTAGTTCGAACCCGTCTGCTCCTGTCTATATGCCCAATATCCTTGGGCAAAATGCATCTCCACTGGATCTATTGGAGTATGAATACAAGAGAATGTTAGACAGCATTCTAAGGAGCTTGGGGAAAAAAGTGTCTGGACTTCTTTAAGTTGCTTGAAGATGGTTCATCTCTCATCCGAGAAGCTTCTTCAGTTTTAGGGTCAAATGGTGGAGAGTTAGACAGGATTAGAAAGGGCATAGAAAAAAGTGCTTGTGAATGGACAAATGAGGCATGTTGTGTGAAGCACTTTGAGTCCTCAGTGTAGAAAGGCGCTATATAAAAAACAGTCCATTGACCATTTAATTTGAAACCATATCAAAGCCAAAGCCAAATTGGTGTCTCAAAAAAAGAGAGAAAACTGTTAGTATTCACTAGTTTGCAGGCTAGCCTTATTATTATTATTATTATTATTAATAATAGTAGTAGTAGTAGTAGTATTAAAAAAATTATTTTTAGCTGTTCCTTTCCGTACTGAAAGAGTGTATTTCTCCTTTTAATCACACAAAAATGTGTTGCCTCACATTTAATGTGAGAGATTTAAAGCCTATCCCATGAAACATGTAAATAAAAAGAATTGATGTAGGTCCTATTGAATTTCATGGTTGAACTCAAATCTAAACCTGTGTTCGTTCATGAGATCTCTATGACTTTGTAAGCTGTTCTAAAAACAGAACAAATGTCAGGATCCTGGGTCATTCGACCCAGCGTTCTTAGTTTTTCCTGTGTTCCTGTTTCATGTTAAGTTCATTTGTTATTGTTGGAGTTATTTTATTGGTCCTAAGTTGTTTAGTTTATTGGGCTTCCCCTCCTTGTATTTCATTCCATGTTTTCCCAGCCCCTCATGTCTGTGCTTCCCCCTCATGCTTCTCTGTGCTTTTCTTTCCCCCTTTGGTCTGTGTCTCTGTGTATTTCCTGTTTTACATTGAAGGTCAGTTCTGATTTCCCCCAGCTGTGCTCTCCTTCTGTGGCTGTGTCCGAATTAAGAGACTGCACGCTTGAAGTACGCATTTTGAGTGCGATTACGTCACCGCCACGCAACGACGGGGAACGCTCTCTGTTGAGGAGAAAAGCATGAATTTGTTTGTATACGGAGGTATCCATTGTTTAAATGTCCCAGTAGTCGAAAAGGAGGCAGAGCTGTTGAGAAATGCTAGGAGCTAACCGGGCGCTAACCATATCATTCAAATATATTGAGTGTCGCAATGTTGGCAAAGAGAGGAAATGACGTAAGATTTGCGCATGCGGGGTACGGATCGGGTAGTGACAGTCCGGTGCACGCTTCGTGGTCCCATATATCACACAATTCATAGCGCGGTGGTGGGTGTGGATAATTTTGTGGCAAAATACGGCAGACGGCAGAAGGGAGCGGCCGAAGAGTGAACTGTCAAAAGTAAATACTGAATATCATGTCACTTATTTATGTGCGAATGTTTAATAATGAAGAACATTAAAACATTACTATTGGCCACATGTCGGCAAAGTTTTGTGACATTAGTGATGTTTCTACTTTCAGCGTTAACTTGGTTTTAAAACCTCTACTTCAATATATATATCTCTCTCTCTCTATATATATATATATATAGATAAATATATTAGGGGTGCAACGATACACAAAATTCACGGTTCGATACTTTGGTGCCACGGTTCGATATTTTTTCGATACCAAAAAAATGTTCATGCCTTTTCAATTTGTCATTTATTAAAATTATGAATATAAATTTTAACTCATGAGTACAGTTTTTAAATTTAATGTTGCTGAAACAACAAAAATAAATCTATCTGATCGACAAAGCACTCATCTTTGGAAAAGAGAGTTTATTACAGAGAAATGTCTCTTTCCAAAATAAAAGCTATACTATACACTTCTTCTGGGCTATATACTCAGCAGCATATTAAACATATCAGGTCCCCATAAGGAGAATCATGTGCTAACGGCTGTCTAAATGACTCGGGTAAAGTTTGTAGCATGCATGACTGGTTGTTTTTGTCTGCTTCCACTTGTCTTTGCACTAGGATGATGTCGGAGTAAATGTGCAGTCATATTCATTGTGTTCCCACTAGTGCTGTCAGCGTTAATCTTGTTGAAATGACGTTAACGCCACAACACGTCAAATCTCCATTAACGAGCTACCGCGGATCACCCCGTGGACGGTGTCAACACATTAACGAGCTAACTGCGCTAACTCACTAGTTCCCACCCATGTAATTGAGCATTGCGTGGCACATCCAACATACTGTTTTACTTTTGTCCATGACGCGCTTACCTTCAGGGTCATACATCACATGTTTACCAAAATAGTTCCAAACACCAGATCTGAATGAGGGTGGGGGAGGTTCAAATTGCCATGTTGCAAGGAAAGCTTAACTTCTGTCTTGCTAGCTTGCCCTGCGCTCAGTGAATCTGCGTTCGACTACGCCTAGGCTGCACTGTCGAGTGCAGATCCACTGAGCGCTCAACACAGACAGCATCGTCAGAAGAAAAGTTGATAAAACAAATTAAAAATTTTGTATTGTTTGATACATATGAGTACCGAACCGAAAGCACTGCATTGAACGGTTCAATATCGATACGAGTATTGTTGCACCCCTAATATATATTTATAGTTGACCCTAATCTTGCAGAGAATGTGATGATTTTATGGATATTTAAAGTCAGTCATATATCCACAAACACAACAAGCTGAAAGTCAGTGACGCTGCTCGGTTTGCAGTCCTGAATATCACGGCACAAGCAGGATTCACTGCACTGTTAATGTTAGCTATGTTATATTGCTGCCTCTGTTCAGTGGTGTCGAGCCAAACGGACTTAACGTGTGTTTGAACGAGCTAACGGTTCACTCGTTAAGCTGAAAGAAAGATACTTTAATCACAGGAGTCACACATGTGTCCACTGCACCATCTGGGGACTCTTCTTGTTTAGCACTCGTAATAACACAAACACTAAATCCTCCTTCTCTTGTGCTGTTTTGTAGCAGTGTGTACACCTGAGACTGTCACCTGTCTGTCTGTCCTGCATTCTCTCTCTTTTTCTTTCTCTCTGATTGTGTAATGAAAGTATGAACATGTATTTATAAGTTACACTTGTGTCTGAATCCTGCAGCTTATCACACATTTGATTTCCATGTGTGACAACTGCAAGTGTCCAGAGTGAGGACAGACTGAGGGACCCACTGTTGTACATCATCTGTGAGGCTTTGCACCCCTGATGATCCACCAGGACAAACTCAGCAGTGTGTGAGGAAGAGGAGGAGGAAGAGCCAGCAGCAGCTGACAGATGGAGAGAATAGACAGACTGTTCCCTGTTTGTGAAGGACTGCTAGAAAACTTTTTAACATAACTAATTGTCTGTCCTGAATCAGTCTTATTAGGTAATGTTCAAATAATTTTATCATTCCAGTGTTTTCAGTGTGGGAGAAAGTACTCAGGGCCTTCAGGTTACACACTATGAAAGGCAGAAACAAGTTTAATATTCAGAAACCTAAAGTATGTATCAGCAGCAGAATGGACCTATAAATAAATGTTTGTTTCAATTATTCTATGAAGCTTTGAGTATTTTGGATCAGTAGCACTGCTGTGTTTGTTGCATCATATTGCTGTAATTGTTTATATGCTTTATATATTCTGAGGTAAGTTGATCTATAGTGTTACATCATATTCTATAAGGATGTTATGTGTTTGTAGACTTTCTGCCCAGTTTGAACCATTTAGCAGAAGTCAGCCTGTTTAAGGCCCTGATATCTGTTCTGTATGACTTAAAGCAGTTATGACATGGTCTGATTTTCTCACCCAATAAAGGAATATTTAGTATATCAGTCTACTCTTCATTTTATCAGAAACAGTTTTCACAGCTCGTACATTTTCTTTTTACACATATATGTAAGCATTGAGCCAAATTTAGTAATGCCAACATATTAAACGAACAATATTTGTCTCTTATGTATAATGCATCTATATATACACTGTCAAAGGTACTTGTCTTTGAGTGAAGATTGAAGGTGATAGGAAATATAAATAACTGCAACTTGAATCTTTGACCCAGAGTTCAAGCTCACTACTGTTATGTATGTATATATATATATATATATATATAGATCATAATAATCTGACAATACATATAATATTGGCCATATTATTTTTTACATTACCACAGTGAGATGATTTTAGTCTCATGAACAACATTAGCTAATTGTTATTTACTAACTAATCTTGAAATAACTGTTCAGTACAGAAATGAAGCCCAGCAATCATGTTTTACAGTCCTGTGGTCTCAGCCTCAGATACTCAACTTATCAAAGTGATGTAATGACAAAAATGAATGACCAACAAAACATTTTTCTTCATTTCTGTCACACAAAGCTGTATGAAGCGTTTCTCGCGGTTAGTATCATGGTTGCTAGGCAACCTGAACAGCGCGACGAAGGCTAGACCGTCCAGTTTCACAAGCCTCACACTTCCGCACTTCTCGTACTTACAGTACGCACTGTGCGTAGTGCGCGTACTTCACACGTGCAGACCCTGAATTGGGACACACCCCCTGTGTTTCTCTGAGTCTGTGTCGCGTCGTCCCTCATGCTGTGTGGATCTCCTTGTGTGTTTAGTTTGTTATTCCCAAGTTTAGTTTAGTTTACTTTGTATGCTTGTTTTCCTGTGACCAGCAAATAAAGCTTTTCAGTCCATCCCTCGAGTCAGAGTGCCTTCATTTTGAGTCCAACTCCTGCCTGCCACACAGCGCTTCTTGGCAACAAAAGTGATTTCAGTCTTTATACGGCTGGAAAAATGTAATTACATCATTCTCATTTATGAGATGGTCTAAGTCTTTCGGTTCAGAACATTTATATGCACGAGCCACACAATCAGTGCATCAGATTCATAAAAGCCTCTGTCATTTCCCTGTTCAGCCTTTTGTGGATTTACAAAGAGCATACAAAGGCAAACACAGTCAGTTAGATTTCTAGCCTGCAATCATCTTGGCTTCCATTGTGTTTAACTACCATGTCATACCACTTAGCACAATATTTACAAGTAAAAAATGATTCTACGGCTCCACACTGAGTTTAAATGGACCACAATTTAAAATGAGAGGAATGTGGACAATCTCTTTGTCTGCTGAACGTTTAAGTGGGCCGTCAACTTGGATGAATTTTAAAGTATCTGACAACTGGCTAAGTGTCGGAACTGACTTTTCTCCAAGCTAGGGATATTGGCAACAAGATTAGCAGCTTTTTCTTTGTCTTTCTTTTTTTGGGGGAGGGGGAGGGGGGGGGGCACTTCATATTGCCACCCAGAATTCTCAGCTTCTCTGGGGTCATATAACAAAATATGTTGTTAAAGTTTGAGGAATTACTGAATGGGTAGAAACATAATTATGAGTTATTGTTTTTGGTTTCACACTAGGGGATTAATATGATTTTATCGCATTAGTTTTATTTTTCATGTTCTGTTCAAAATTCATTGTAAAGGCTGAAGGGCTAATGTGCTGATGATAGGACACACACACTGTCAATCCATTTGGCATAGAAGAAATGCAAAATGGTGCCAATGATCAAGTTTGAGACATGTCATCATGGGTGTCTTACATTCTCAGGAAAGTTTAGCTTGCCTAAATGTTTTGCATTTTAAGGGCAGCGATTGCATGCAACAGGGTTGCAGATAAACATGCTGATGACCCAGTGAGTGATGTTATATAACATTGAACATGAAATCTGAAAGCACATTACATGCTTTAAAGAGGTGATAGACACCGCCTTTAATAAGATATTTAAGGCCTTGATAGCAAGTGTTGAGCTCTGTTTCCATCATATTTGGTGAGAGGGAAGAGGTGAAGAGGTCTCTGTTAATCTCCTTGCAAAGCACAAAGACAGCTGAGACTGACGTAAAGGACAAAGTAGACTGAGAAGTAGAGAAAAACAAGTTCTGCCAACAGTGCAAAACAATAACTAGCAGATTGCAAGAACCATGTGGTCGTACTTTATATTGCATCCAAGCAACTAACATCCACATCGACTTGCCAGCCATGGATTTGCCTTTCAAGTTTTGTTTTATTTATACTTTAAATGAATAACTTAGCAGTCAAATATTGTGGGCAGTCTGATGATTTTTCTTATGTTTACATTTTGTTCTGTTCATGTGTGATTTTAAGTTAAGGGTAAATGAGGTTTTTTTGTATTTTTGTATTATTTATGAGATGATGTTAAGTTTTAGTAGTATTATTAATTCCCTTGAGTTGCAGTATAGTTTAGGTCCTTGCATGTCTCCTTAGTTATGAGTCTCTTCATGTCCCCTGGTGCAAATCTGTCCTGATCTTCTGTGTCATGTATGTTTTGTCTGTGTGTTTTCATGTCCAATAGAAAAGAAATAGAAAAAACTTATAAAAGACTTGCATCAGATTTGGCCTACTTCATATACTGAATCATATAAGACTTATGTGATTTACTCATGAAAGTGGCCACTTTCATATATTGTTTTAGTAAGTATCCAAAACATACAAGTTTCATTTATATATTTTTTCATTAAGTTTTTCATTAGGTCATTTTTCATCAAAACATTAGGTTGTCATTCAGTCTATAAGCTGTTGTGGCCTGTGGCCATAAGAAGTCTGTGGGAGCTGCTGTGTTTCTGTCTCTTTACTGTGTCTTAAGATTCTCTGCAGGTCCTTCCCCTAATGAAGAGTAGTGGGCTGCTGATTGGACCATGGAGCACATGACTGTGTTCAAAAAGCTGCTCTGGCAGCTGCCGGGAGAGAGAGAGAGAGAGAGAGAGAGAGAGAGAGGCGAGCAGTTTTGACAGCAGACGCGAACCTGGCCCTCGTTTCTAACTTTTTGGGTTACTTTGTATCTGTGTAAGCATGCTCTGTGAGAGCCGCCACTGGTGTACAAACTCAGTGCTTATGCATACATAGGCTGAAGCTGAAGGGGTGAGCGGCCTTTTCATTTGAACTTTTTTCTCCTGTTTCTGGGCTAGGAAGCGAGGGATAATATTGTCATTTCTTTGTTTTGTTTTTTATCTTAGGGTTTAGTTAGTTTTCTCTGGCGGGACTTAGTTGGTTTTGTTTATTATTTTGGCCTGGGTTCACCCTGGAGCTATGCTTCCTGACATTAAATAAAATCACCTTTTT
>NW_005187498.1:578284-580721 GCF_000239375.1 Pundamilia nyererei
ATGAATATTTCAAGGAGAAGTAGGTCTAAAAGATTGGCTACTTTAAAGTGGAAAAAATATTAATATATAGATATTTTATAGCACTTTTCATGGCGTGGTCGATTTGTGGCTCTAAGCCCAATAGTGTATGCATTTTTCTAGGACCCCCCAGAGGCTAAACTAGGGGTGCAACAAAGCTAAAAATATACAAAATAAAAATCACTTCATATGACTATTCACCTTCAGCACAAAAACAAGCTCTCTGTAATTTCAAATGATAATTAAATATTTGGAGGTCAGAAGGATTATTTCTACCAAACATGAACTATTACAAGGATCTATAGCAACAACATCAGAGTGTCATTTGGACTGTTAATTGTAGCTCAGTGGTATCTAGGAGAGGAAATGTAGTCAAAACCTGGGGGATTGCACTACCAGAAGGTAACACTGCAGACACTGAGCATAGTACCTTGGACTCCTACAAGCAAATGGGAACCACAAGAGAGACCTAGGAAAGCCACAACAAACAAACACCTGGAGAGATTGAGGCAAGTACAGAGGAGTCAGCTGAATGGGAAGAACAAGATCCAGGCAATTAACACCTAAACCCTGGCATAATAAGCTGGCCAAAGAAGGATGTAGAAACCTCAAGAAAGCGCCCTATGACTGTACACTAAGCAAAAGGAGGGAGCTACTAGTGATGGTAAATTTGATTCTTTTTACTGAATCGAGTTTGAATGAGTTACTCATCAAAGTGAATCGGGTTTTTTGAGTCACTGAGTCAGTTGACCAGAGAGTGCAAAAAAATTTACATTTTCACTCAAACTTAATTTGTTTATCTTTTCATGTAAATCCTACTGCTAAGATGAGTGATTGAAAAAGAAAAACAACTATTTTTATAGAGCAAAAAAGAGCAAAAAAAAAAGATTTCTAAAGGAAACATTTATTTTATTTTTATTTTATTAGCATTTTCCTCAAATGTGTCAAATATACATTTTCTCATCTAAATGTCCACTGACCTGTTTGCCAGGGGGCGGTAATGCTCCTTAACATTGGTTGCCAACCAAGAAGAAGAAGAAGCAGCTGTGAGCCAGGAGTGAGTGAGTGAGTGAGTGAGTGATTTGCTTACACTACGATTCAGCACAGGAAGGGAGGGGGTGAGTGAGATGTGAGTGAAGTTGGCCCCCCACCTTCTTCAAATCCAACAAAAGTGGTATCAAACATTTGTGCTACGCAGACTGGTGCAGCTACAACAACCTGTCCCTGAATGCGGAGAAGACCAACAGCGACTCTACTTCCTCTGCAAACTGAGAAGCACAAGAGATTCAACCCCCATTATGAGCACCTTCTACAGAGGCACCATTGAGAGTATCCTCACCAACTGCATCACTGTGTGGTATGACTCCTGCACTGGGTCCTGCAGGAAAAAAATGACAACGGGTAGTGAGAGCAGCGGAGAGGATTTTGGGGACCTCTCTTGCCTCCCTCCCCAGGAAATCTACTGCGCCTGCCTCATCCAGAAGGTCCTCTCCATTACAGGTGACTCCACTCATCCCTTCAACGGCTTCTTCAGTTTGCTGCCATCAGGAAGGATACTGAAGAGCCTCCGGAACAGAACCCGCAGACTGAGAGACAGCTTCGTCCATCAGGCTGTCAGGATGCTGACCATCTCTGAATCGAGAAGGGGGGCCCAAGGGTACATCTTTCGCCATCTTACAATGCTGTGATTGCAGCCATTCCCCAACTCTCTGTGAATTGTACTCATGGCCATTCAAGAATCTTTGTCTTTGATTAGTAGTCGTTGATCAATGGTCATAAGAATTTGCATACTAACAATCATGGAACTATCCCCCCAGCCCATTGTTCATTCAGTGGTGCTAGTTTCCTTCACTATGCAAATGTACTGTTTATAAGGTTGGGGAAACCTGCAGTTAGCTGCAACTGAAGAAGTCACTTGGATGAGTGAGAAAACGTTTCTCCCACTGAAAATGTCCAGATGAACAGAATCAACCTTTTGGAATTTACTTACCTGGATGATTGAGCATGCATCAAGACATTATTTTATTAATATTTTTGAAATGAGAGCAGCACAAACGAAAATTTTAGCAGCACAAACCAGCACAAACATAGGACAGTTGAATGATACCAGTTTTGTTTGATTCCATTAATGTGGGAGGGCTGGTTGACCGCTGATGACCTCTAGAATTTTTTATTAATATCTTTAAAATGATAGCAGCACAAACAAATAATTTTGCAGCACAAACTAGCACAAACATAGCATAAATGTTTGATATCACTTTTGTTGGATTTGAAGAAGGTGGGGGGGGGACAACTTCACTCAAGTGTGAGTGAGTCCTGAGTGATTTGTTCATGCTACGATTCAGCACAGGAAGGATGGGGGAGAGTAACTCAAATTTGCTGGTAGCATGTTAGCAGAGCGATGCTACTGTGAACTGAG
>NW_005187498.1:582636-597419 GCF_000239375.1 Pundamilia nyererei
GGCGGTACATGTATTCCGTTACTCCCCAACACTGTAGATATGTTTCTACTAATGAAATTAGTTTGCTAATAGCAACAGGGATGAGTCAGTGAGTCAGTTGGGCTTGTGAATCATGATTCACGAGTCAGTAAAGTGATTCTCGAGTATTGAACGATTTGTTCATGATTCGCACATCACTAAATGCCTACAACTGATAGGGCCCATGCATGGGCCTGTACCCCATTCTGGTGGTACAGGCCAAGTATGGGCCTGTACCACCAGGAGATAGAGGACGTGACTGATATTAAGTAATTCTTCCAGTGGCTAGACAAAACTGGACTGAAAGACAGCACAAAGGCACTAATAATGGCAGCACAGGAACGAGCTCTAAGCAGAGAATCAGTAGTGGCTGGGGTGTGCCACACCGGGCAAGATTCAGGCAACAATGAGAAAACGCTGATATTAACAGGCTGAAAAGTTCTAGTAACCAGGACATGGCATCATGTGTATGGCATACACATGATGCCATAACCAAGTGGCTGGCATAGTATCAGGAACATCTTTTCCAAATATGCCTGGAAGTCTCAAGGTCAAAATGCAATACACCCCCTAGGGTTGTTGAGAATAACCAAGCTAAGATCATGTGAGACTTTGAGATACACAGAGACAAATTGGTGATGGCTAAAATAGCCAGCCATAGTAGTGGTGAATAAACCAGAGAAGTAAGGACATAGTGATAGATGTAGCATAGCATAGCATAGCATCTTTATTTATAACGCACTTTACATCCAACAATGTTGACCAAAGTGCTACAAATATAAAACAGAGAGGAAACAGTTTAAATTACATATGAAATATCTTAAAATTAAAAATAATATAATTAACAAGAAACGTATTAAGAGACATCAACAAGTCCTGCTGTGCTAAAAGCCAAGGTAAATAAATATGTTTTAAGACGTGATTTAAAAACAGATAATGAAGGTGCCTGTCTAACATGTAAAGGCAACTCATTCCACAATTTTGGTGCTGCCACAGCAAACGCCCGATCCCCTCTGAGCTTACGATTAGTCCTGGGCACGCTCAGGAGGAGCTGGTCTGCCGACCTGAGGGACTGGGAAGGTATGTATGGATACAAAGAGCTATACAAAGTGACAGCAACATCAAGAAGAAGGAACACAAGCAGCTTGAGAAATACCAACGGTTGAGAGGGGAGCTATAGAAGATGTAGAGGCTGAAGGCAACAGTGGTCCCTGTGGTAATCGAAGCACTCAGGATTCTGACGCCCAAATTGGCCAAGCAGCTCCAGCAGATTCCTGGAATGACATCTTTGTCCAGAGGAGTGCAGTCCTAGGAACAAAAATGACACTGCACAGGGCCCTCAAGATCCCAGGCCTCTAGTAGAGGACTCAAGCTTGTATTATTGAAATACACTAACAGATTAAACTTTGCTTGACTAGTTTTACATAATTGGGCAATCACAGAAACCTGCGCTTTCAGCAACTCCACTGTGCACTCTGTGCTCCTTGATTAATTTGGTTTTGCGCTTGTCTACTGATACCACTGGACACCACAGCTAATTGAATTTGCAGCTACAATTCAGAGGTCAAACTGTTTCTAAGTGCTCTATACATGCAAATGAGTTTAGGCCTTTGAAAATCATCTGTCTTCAAACAGAGCACATCAAACATCTTCTGTGATTTGTCAAGGGCTGGGTAAAAAAGTACCACACTCATCGTGAGCATCTACATCACAGGCACATGAAGGCTGAACAGGTGTCATCTGAGTACTGCTGTGGTTTATTCTACTGGATGTTTTTGAGGCTTAGGAACATTTATTTTGTGTGCATGGAGTGTTTACATTATTAATTGCCAATATTAATCCATACTGATTCTGTGAAATTTGGCACTTGTGCATGCACTAGAAAAATTTATTTTCAACAGCCACTTCTCAAATTCATTTTATCATCTATTTTGATCACATCACCAGACTTTTTATATTACATTTAGACATACTGGCAGTTAAAGTTAAAGCAGTAAGGATTTAAGTGTATGGTTGCATAATTAGAATCAATATTGTTTGTGTAAACGGATGGAATCAAATAAGTTGCACTGCTATTGCATAAGTTATATATAACTGGTCTGTCTTTTGGCAGGAAATATCAACAGCATAAGAACAGACATCCAATGAAATCTGCTGGACAGATGGGACTGATTACTAGATTTTGGTAGTAATCTGGGTGTAAGTACTGCCATTTAGAGACATTCATAACTCCATTTATGCAAATAAAGGAGTAGAGTTGATTTCCAAGCCAAAGAATATGTTATCAGAGTCCAAAAGCTGTTGAGTCCTTCAGTTCTTTATGTGCATGTCTCACTTAAGACTTAAAAATAAACACAATGAACAAGATAAAGTATTCATTAAACCATAAAACTAAACATAGAAAAGAAATCCCCAGAGCATTACCAATATGTAGATGGTTTTCAACCCTGCATTTTGAGTTTGGATTTTCAGGTTCTGTTGTTGAATATTTATTCTCGTTATCATAGATTTATATAAGTTGTGTCTCTGACCTTGGTGGTTCCCATCCCTTGATTGCCTCTTGTATCTATTTAACCCCTTGATCACTTTGTGTTCCTTGTTGTGCTTCCCTGTGTTTATGGTGTTTCTGTATATATTCTCACGCACTTTGTTTTCTGCTGTACTCCTTTGTCTTGAACAAAGGTTTGTCTTTCATTAAATTTGTCTTTGTAGTCTGCAACATGTATGCACTGACAGCGTCTTGTTATGACACTTGCAGTTAAAAGATTGAAGTTTATTATTTTTTTCAAGCAAGCTGCTTATTATTTTGAAATATGTAAATGACTGACTATATCTGCCAAAAAGATGCAGTATGTTGTGCTCTGCTTCTGAACACTGGAGTAGAGAAGACATATATCTCCATTTTTCAGGATACTATCAGTGTCAGGGGCTGACAGTAGTGACTGAAATACAATGTAAGCCCTCCCCCACACCCCATTTTTGTGTCATCCTACATCCTTACCTGCTGACAGCTGTACTTGACTTTGACACTTGAGATAAGCAGCTTGTCAGTGTCAAGAGTCTGGAGTAAAGAAATGGCTAGAGTTAGGGAGGCTTGGTGTTCTGTAAATGACATCTCATTTATACATAAAATCATGTATGTTAATATAAATTTATTCAATAGTAGCCTGCTTAGAGGTTTGTGGTTTGTAAGGAATTTACAAACAACTAAACTGTTGTATTTTTAAAAGGAGAAAACATGAAATGCTGTTATTGTGGCTTTATATCAGCAAATGAATTGATAAATATGGAATTGTAACTTTTTTTTGAAAACAAAAAGTTTTTCTGTTGCTGTATTTTATTTAATTTTTATTTTGTATTTTAAGGCTGGTAAGATAGTCCTGTAGTGTGTCTTTCATGAATATGGTAGTTTTTTTACTTGCCGAATAAAAAGAAAGTCGGAGACTGACAGGCGGATTGCCACAGTATCTGTAGTAATGTAAATACTGTACATTCCTGTGAACATGCAGAAATTAGTAGATATTGGCATGTCATACAGCTATTTTGTCATGCTGACAGCCCAGTTCTGCAATATATCCTGCGAGGACAAACCAAGGACAGAAAAAAAACCACATTGTGCTTCGAGTAGTACTCTCTCTGGTTCATAGTAGAATAGCTTTTTTTTAATCCAATGGAACAATAAAAGTGAAAAGGATTGAAGATTCAGCATGCCACTTTTAACCTTGCATTAATTATGTCCTTGATATTGTCACTGCATCTTTTTCAATGAAAAGTAAATTGTTTTTGAGAACCAAAGTGTCCTTCACATGGGCAGAAAAGATATTAACAGCCTTCAGGGTTGACCAAAGGTAATGATCATTTGTGAGAAACCTGCTTCAGATCAGTCTTCTGCTTGTGATTCACCATCCAATAACCTTGTACGTTTAGACAGAAAGTGTATACCTCTGGGCAATTAAGTTGTTGAAAAGTTCCAGTTTCATAGACATTATTTTTTTAAATCTCCTGCTGACAGCTGTACTTGGCTTCAAAGTTACTCTTTGTTGGCATAGACTGGTAAGAAGAAATAATAAAAACTGCAGAATATATATTATGAGCCAAGTAAACAATAACATTATTCATCTTGTTCTGGATATAGCTTATCAAGTTTATTCAGCCTATTGCTGTTTTAGATCATTGCATAGCTTATTACATTACATATTATTGCTGTCTTAAAGACCTTCAGTAGAATAAAATGTAGAAATTGTGGCTATGTCACCAAACCGTTAAAGATTTTGAGAAATGAATCTCTAATAGCTCAGTCAACACTACATAGTTCAATGTATAATCAGTTCATAAAATCTAATTTAGCAGATTGTGCTGTCACTTTGTATTAAAAGCAGTGCAGCAGCAACTGTTTTTTTTTGTGGGGAAGAAGGACTGTATGTTAGCAGCTATACAAAGAAATTAAGTGACACTTGACTAACTCAATGAAGAAAAAAAGACACAGATTAGTCTCTTGGAAGAAGGGAAGCAGGTTTGAAAGGAAACCTGAGTTAAATGCAAAGTGAAGATTTACACCGCCTTCTGAACATGAATGGCTCTTCAATCTGAGAGGGCTCAATGAGAACTACTGACTATTTGGCTCCTTTCCTGTTTGGAAGACTTCTTCTAATTGGCTATGGTGTGTACTAATTTATTGTAAAATTGAGGGTACAGTATAGTAGTAAGTAATCAAACAGTAACAGTTTGAAATATTACAGGTTAGGTTACCGGTTGCAGGGGCCGATCCTTCCATGATGATTCCTCATCTTCCTCCTCTTTTTTGGGTTTCTACTGTCTGAGGTATTCAATGAGCACGCAGTCGGTTGGGCCATCTTCCTGATGTATTCATGGACACAGCTGGACTTTTGCCCGGTGGACCGATGGTGATTTTTTGTTTTTATGGGCTGATGGGTTTTTTGGGGGTTTTTTTGTAACAGTAAAAACAATGAAAGGTGGTGGATTGGCCAAAGGCAAGTTATGAACTGTTTCTGAGAGACAAATAACACCAGGATTCTTTTCTACATAACTGACAGCTGGTAACTGTGCAGGGGCGGGTCTACCAAAGTTATCCCAGGGGTGCAGGTAGGGCATTTCCAGGGAAAGGGAGCACAAAGAAATGCTTTTCCTTCTTATTCTCGTTTAAAATGTCTAGCTTTTAATAAAGCTGTTTTTTTTCTGTTCTCAAACTGATCTCCCTGTTGGAGCTCAATCTGAGGGGAGTTATTTTTTTCTCCTTATCTTTCCTCATGTGGTGCATTTTCTATTGTTATACCTCTCTGACCTGTTTTCCCCATGTGATGTTTTGTGTCTTGTATGTATGGTCGGAGGGTAAGATGGCGCCGCCATTGTGTGCAATAGGTCGGCAGCCTTATGAAATTTCCCCCTGTGGGACTAAAAAAAGGTATATCAAATCAAATCAAATCAAATCAAATAATTATCCGAATCTTACAACCAAAGTGGTCATCTGGTGTAAAATGTATAGAAATCATACATATATCCCAACAAGACAGTGAACGTCACTGTCACAACAGCGTTTGTTTTCATTCAAAGGCATTATGGCTTTTCCTATAATACCTGATGGGCTGGTCTCTAGTCAAAATGCCCGGGACGATTTTTTGTCCCAGTCCAGCCCTGGTCATGGATCTCTGTTGTGTCATCCTGGACCGTGGTACTGACCAATCCCTGGCCTCCTTCCTTCCTTCCTTGGCCTTCCTCTTTGAGATGTAAAATGGTGTAATGACCCCATATCATGTGCTTCAGCTTCTGCTTGAAGTGTTACCTCAGTTGACATCTCCATCAGTGATTGATAAAATCCCTCAAGAATTGTGCATAATCTTCTCCCAGAAATATTTTGTTGAACATTATTCATTAGCATTAGAAATGTTGCTAAATAAAAATATGATGTTCAAGGTAAAGACTCCAAATTATTTGTACCATATGCAGTTTGAACAGTTGTCAAACTCTACAAAGTACTGAAATAGTTCAGCTGATGCCATTTTGTAGAGGCAGAGAATTCAGAAAAACCTAACCCCCAAACATGAAGTTCATTCATTCTATATTATCAGGTTTCATTCTATATATTCAGATTTTTATTGTAATATATATATATAATATTTTAGCAGCATTATTTCAGCATCATTTTAGTATGACTCAATGGTGCCCTCGAGTGGCCTGAATCAGAGAGCTGCTTTTCTACACAGACAGAAATATACTAAATTACTTTTGCTGTCATTTAGTAAATGAAATTTCATTGCAGTTTGCTCAACACAGGATGAAAATATTAAAAACTGTTTTAAGCATAATAAAACATACAGAAATCTATAGCAGCAAAAATGCTATTCAATTCAAAATGTATTTGTATAACACGTTTAAAAACAACAGAGTTGACCAAAGTACTCACAATTGGTTAAAAACAAGAGAAAACAATGGAAATATAGATAAATTAGAAACTAATAGAGACAAATAACAAGACAGTGAATTAACAATAAAAACATAAAACAGGGCCCTGCGACAGAATACCCCGCCTCTCGCCCTATGACAGCTGGGATAGGCTCCAGCGCCCCCCGCGACCCTGAAAAGGAGAAGCAGAAGCGAATGGTTGGATGGATGGAACATAAAACAGGCCTGATAGTACTCATACTGAACTCGAATTAAAAGCCAAAGTAAAAAAGTGAGTTTTAACACGTGATTTAAAAGACTGAATAGACTCTGAAGTACGAATCTCCTCTGGCAGATTATTCCAGAGTCTGGGTGCTGCTACTGCGAAGGCCCGATCTCCTCTATGCTTCAATCGAGACCTTAGTTGTGCTAAGAGCATCTGGCTAGAAGATCTCAGTGCTCTTTTGGGGTCATACATGTTGAGGAGTTCGTTTAAATAACAGGCGCCATATTATTTAAAACTTTAGAAGTAAGTAAAAGAATCTTAAAATCAATATGATATTTTACAGGGAGCCAGTGTAAATTTGCTAAAACTGGAGTGATGCGTTCATACATTCTAACACCTGTTAAAAGATGTGCAGCGGCATTTTGGACTAACTGCAAGCGATGGAGAGATGAGTGTTGAAGACCCAAATAGAGAGAATTGCAGTACTCCAGTCTAGAGGTGATGAAGGCATGAATAAGTGTTTCTAGATCTCTTAGAGGAAGATAAGTGCTATGAAGTGCAATGGTTAAACGAGACCTGTGGAATTAGCATACAGAAACCTGGTATCCAGTACAAGTGGCATATTTTATTTAAAGTCAGAAAGCCTATCCAGCCAGAATATATGAAAGCTGAAAAGTGTCTTGACTGAAAGTGCTCTGTGGTCCATGACTTTCTGCTTCAAAGAACAGAAAGAAAAACATTACATTCTGCAGTCGTCCCAAATCCTGAAACACACTGTTTATAATTGGACTTCCAAAATGGGAGCTTGTTCATTATAAGTCTCAGATCTGCATTGCATTCCTTTGAACCCATGGTCTCCATTATCCGCCCAACAACCTCCCTGCTTTTGTCTTTGACTATATCAAAATAATTGCATTCTTTAATCTGTGGAAAATTCACCTCAGCAGTAATTCTGGGTTTGTCTTATAGAACAGTCGGTCAAGGTGACACAACTCTTCTTGTGGGTCTTTTGGTTGCTCAGAAGCACACAGATACTCAAAGACAACTATGGGTAAACTACTTGCTTTGTTGAAACACTGAAAGTTTTTCTGTACAATTACTCCACCATCTCATTCTAAAGAAGTTGTTATGACCCAGGAACATCTGGGTCATATATGTGTGTGTGATTCCTCTCTCTCTCCTCTATCTCAGGTGGGACATGGGTGTGTCTTGATCAGTGTTGGGGAGTAAAGGAATACATGTACCGGCGTATTTAAAATACAAAATATGAGTATTCCATTGTAAATAACTGTAAATAGCTTTGTGAAATAGGTCATTTGTAACCCTTTCAATGTATATATTTATTGTCTACTGCAGCAGTCTTGTAGGAGTGAGAAGCTTTTTCTGTTGAACTCAGTTTTCTCCTGTTTTTCAAAGTAGAAAAACATTAGAAAAGCAAATTGTTTTTTGGTTGACTTTTGTTTGGTAGGGAAGCTTAGGGACCTCTAGAGATAAATAATTGACTAAATAGCATTTCAAAAGAGAGAGATTGCTACAGTTTTGGCTCTTTCTTGGGTGGTGTTGGAGAGGGGGGGCCACGTTTCTTGGAATGTTCAATTTACCTAAGAACATAACACAAGTATACGAGTATTGTGTGATGCCTGTAAGAACTGGTGCAATAATAAATAATGTAAAGTCTAGAAACTAATTACATTTTGGTAATTTTATACGTTACGATTTCCATTTCATATGAATTGGCTTGGACCTCAGTGTAATTAATTTGTGTGTGTTTACTGTTACTTACAAATCTCTGTTATTTGTGCATTAAGAAAGAACAGAATTGTGTGAAATACAAATAAAATCACTTTTAAAATGAGTGGCTCTCAGTCAGCCTTTAATAAAGAGCTCAGTATGACTTTGATGTAGTAGAGTAGAAGCTCTTCGATAAATGTAAAATACAAAAACTGCAACTTCGTGTGGTTTCATTCTGATTAAAAAAACACACAACTAAATAAAAACAGTATTTATTTATTTGGAAATATATAGAATACAAGTGTCTGTAATTCACAGAAAACAAAGGATAAAAGACAGGAATACATCAAATAAAATATTCAATACCCTCACCTTGTATAAAATTATGCAATGGAAGTTGCGGAAAACGAATAGCACCCATAGCTGCCACTGAATATGTTCTTTTGTGTCTTGATGGAAATCAGGAGTGTACAGTATGGACTGTATATTTATGGAATTCTGATTTCTGACAAATGTCATGTTGTCAAAGAGTGTTCTCTTGCACACTGTCCTTTAGTAATTTAGTCGCCTATACTGAGAGACACAAAGAAATTCAGTGGCAGATATTGTAGAAAACTGACAAATCCTGCTCCATTGACATTTACAGCCAGAACTTTTTGCATTATAACTCAAAAAATGTTTTTGTTTTGTTTTGTTTTCAGCCCACCCCTTCCCTTTCTTATTCCCCCATGTTATCATATTGATTAAGTCCATAGGAGGCCTAGTAATGACTAAATGGTGCAGTCTCCTTCAACTCATGGTACCCCTGGTGGTTTGGCTCTGTAAAGAGACGGAGAGGGCAGTTAGAGAGATTAGATGAAACTTTATTAATCCCTCGGGTGGGTTCCTCCAGGAAATTCAGTAGGACTAGGAAGTACCACAACTCTATAACTACCTATCTATCAACGTATCTATTGATGTAAGCATAAGCCAGTGTTTTGAAAAGACTCTTTTAGAAACGTAGGTGCTCTGCTGTGGTTACATACAGGAAGACAAAAACCAGTGCAGTTTAAAACCACACAGAAAAAATATTGTGACTTGGATTCTTTAGTTGCCACTGCTTATCAAACTGCTTCCTTAAAGTCCTGTTGGACATGACCTTCATTTCTATGCAATGAGCACTGTGAAAGCCACCCTACTATATATGTAAAACATTTGTTATTCCCTTTTTAGAACCTGCGTCTGTAGGTCACTTAATGATTTTCTGTACATCCCAAATGACGTAAACAAAAATAGCCACTAGCAGAAGGCGTTTGAGTGTGTAGATAAGCGTTACGGTACCGAGACTCATGTTCTCCTCCACCAGAGGCCTCTTCTCATTGCAGTTCACCACTCTTCCCTGTGCTGCTCCCAGAATAGTCATGATGTCCACTAAGTTGAGTTTCCCTTCCTCCCTGGCCTCCCCAACTTCCTCAGCAAGCTCCTTTGCTGCCTCTTCATGCTCCTCTATTTCCTCTTGGGTCAGCATTGCATGTAAACCTTGTTGTGCTGTGGTGTTTCCCACCTGTGGGGGTGCCAGAGAACACAAAGCCCTCACCTGCCCATAGGACTTCAAGTGAGCTATATTGGCACGTAAGAAGAGCAAGAGGACATTGAGGTCGTTCAGTGGGCAACCTAGCCGTCGTCTGTTGATGAGGTCCAGCGCTGGGAGGACCTCATAGATAGAAATGAAGGTGGTATCCCAAACAAAGAGTCGAAGGAGGCTGAAGAGGACGATAGGTGCCAATAGGATATAGATGGCACCATTAGCAACACTTATCACCTGAAAGACTAACTGGCCAATCATTTTACACTGAACCAATTCAGGGATCCAGTTCTGATCTCGCAGCATCCCTGTGCGTACAAAGCAGCTAAACTCATCCTGCAGGAAGGCAGACAGATGGAAGTAGGCCAGGTACAGGCAGGCAGCAGTCATGAAGATCAGGAGGAGGAAGCCCCGCAAGAAAAGCATGCTAACAAGAAAGTACGAGTTTTGTTTGCACTGCATGTGTCTCTCCAGAAGGGGGTACTCAAAGTACCGCTTCTTTTTGGCCCTGCAATGACACAAGAACAAACTCAGCATTATAACCATAGTCGTACTGCTACAAATACACACAGCTGGGAGCCACCCAACACAACCACAATGTTCTACTTTTGGCTCCTAGGAGTTCCTGACCACAATACCAACAGTACTGAGACTGTTGGTAGCTAAGCGCTTTGCTTAAGGGTATAACAAGGGTAGTTGCTGTGGGAGAGGAAGCGATCGCTCTTAGCTTTCCTAGTTTATCAAGAGACAGAAGAGCATCACTTTTGTATCCTCTGAATGATAGATACTTTTAATGCTGCTGCAATGACCTAGTTTTATCACATGAGTCCTTGGAGATTTATGCAACTAGACATGTGAGTGAATCAATATTCATACGCTGAAGCTACTCAAAGCGTATGAACACTTGTGTTTACAAACTAACAATCATAAGTCCCTTACCGCTGCAACTCAGCCTGAAACGTCAGCGGGTTCTTAGTGTTCTGGCGCATATCCAGAATGTTTTGGGCCATTCGGACTGAGCGGTTGTAGGACTTGTCTAGTTCATCAATTATGAAGAGCAGGTCTGATCCCAGTGTGGGCATGACAAGCTGGCGCCAGAGTAGAGCTGGGAGGTACATCAGCACGGCCATGGCCAGAAGAGAGTAAGGGAACATCTGGACAGACAATGACAACAGAAATTAGGAATAAATGGAGAAGAAACACCCAATCGTATAGATGAAACAAAAAAACAGCCAGTCTCACTACTGATCTTTTATTAATAAGTCTTTATTATTACAAATGAAGAAGCATGAATGATTTGTAAAGGGTTTTTAGAAAAAACTAAACTAAATCAATCCTTAAGTCAGAAATGTGGTACACTGACATTTTTGACTGAAATTTTGCAGGGCTTTCAGCAGTTTATCATCCACTCTAGGCAGGAATAACATTCAAGAGTGCTTGATCAGAATATTTGAACTCACTTTGTGTACCCAGAGGGAGCGCTCCTCGAAGTTCCCATCACTGTCAAACTCATGATGCATGAGAGAGTCCCAGCAGTATGTGTCTATATAGCTGGCCTGCTTCACAGTGAAGTTACTGGGAGGAAAACAGCTGATCTGAGGCCCTGCAGAATATACAAATATTGATCTATAACCTGATGTGAAAATGTGGAAAATTACTTCATGCAACATCAGTTGATTCTGTTTTGTCAATATGCCTGTAAGCCACTGCACAGTAGCAATCTCTCTCTCTCTCTCTCTCTCTCTCTCTCTCGCACACACACACACACACACACACACACACACACACACACACACACACACACACACAGAGTTTTCCATCCTAAAAGTCCAATGCTAGACACATGCTGTACATCTGAGGTGCTGCATGCCCTTTCCCTTTCACTGATTTTCCAAGTGGCAACATGGCATTTAAAAGAAAAAGAAAAACTCTGGGTGACTGTGTTCCAAATTTATGCTCACCCACCTTATATTTAGTTCACCTTTATATTACCACATATTGTCCACCCACACCCATCTGTCATTTCTCAAGGGTGCTCCACCCTTAAACAGAGAGCTAGAGTTAGAAGACATCAAAGTGTGCCCCACCTACTTGCAGCTTTGCAAGAGAAAGAGTCTGTTTTATCCTTGCACCCTCCACATTTGGCCAGCTCAATATAAGTACAAATATGCTGCCACTACTCTACTGCCAGGATATAATTTCTCTCACCACTCCACCTCACGATATAGTGCATGGCCCACTTATTTCATGGGTGTGCATATTTTTGTAATTATTCAGTCCTAGTTAAGTGCTAAAATTAAGAACCCAAGCAGACATGGGGAGAACATGCTCCACACAGCCACATGGTGGATTAGAAACCAGGAGTTTTTCAATTCAGTTCAATACAATGTTATTTATACAGCGCCAAATCACAACAACAGTCACCTCAAGATACTTTATATTGTAAGGCAGAACCTACAATAATGCATACAGAGAAAAATCCAACAATCATTCAACCAGGTATGAGCAAGCACTTTGGCGACAGTGGGAAAGACAAAGTCCCTTTTAACAGGAATAAACCTCCGGCAGAACCAAGCTCAGGGTGAAGCAGCCATCTGCCACGACCGGTTGGGGAGAGAGAAGGAAGACTGGATAAAAGACATGCTGTGAAAGCATTATTATAATTATTATTATTATGTACTAACCATGCCAGTTATGGTTTCATGCAGCTTCTTACATATTGCTAAATAATTCCTAAATAAAAAAATATATAAACAAAAACAACAGAGCATGCCTTCTCATGAAGTCTTGTAACAATATTTTCCCCTTCAGTTCCCTACCTGTGCAAGCCATTTGACAAAATGAGGGAGTTGAAAAAAGTTCTGTCCCTGCTTCTATCACCTCCTTTCAATCCTCACTTAATATTGGGAGATCGCCTCCACATTTGTGCTTTAAACAAGGCTTCTTGGCTAAGAGCACAGGTGCAAGTAAACCAGGCTCCAGACAACAGTACACTCAGGCACTGTTGTGAAACTGACAAGCCAGCAGATAAGCAGCCAAGATGCAGCAGATGAGCTGTGAATCTCAGGACCATGTCATGTCCTACACACACACTCCCCATCCCCTCCTCTGGTTAATCAACACATCCTCTCATTTGACTTAAATAGAGGGGAGCTGCTAGAGAAAAACTTTGGCTGGTAATTACAGCTTGCCACCGTTAGTGAACACTCCTCTCAATCATCCCCTGTTTCAATTAGTATCAGGTGCATCAGGCTGATTGCACACCGGCTCTGTAGAGAAGACGTTTAGTTCAAGGTCAAGACAGTCAGTCTCTGCAGCAATACACTTGTGGACCTGCCAAGTATATTTATGATTGTCAGCTGTGCTCTTTTTGTTATGAATGGCCGGGGATATAGTATCTGTGTGCTTGTTCCACTTAAATTATATATTTTTTTATTTTCCCCTCTGACAGCAGAAGAAATGGCAGCAAAAACAATAAAGTGCTGAATGGAGTTTTAAACCCTTTGTTATTTCTTGTTTTCAGTAATTTCATGATGTGTTGTCAATGTTGCATAACATGTACTGTTGAGGCTTTGAGGGGGTCTTAATGGAGTCAGCCGTTACAATCTTCCTTTTATGACAGATGTTTAAATCTTTCCTCTTCCATGACTGAGTAATTAATATCTTTGTTTTACAGTTCTTTATATTAAATTTCCTTGTATATTTATTGTAAGAGGGAA
Source organism: Pundamilia nyererei (assembly GCF_000239375.1). Taxonomy (NCBI): domain Eukaryota; kingdom Metazoa; phylum Chordata; class Actinopteri; order Cichliformes; family Cichlidae; genus Pundamilia; species Pundamilia nyererei. The sequence continues at coordinate 596,294 of NW_005187498.1, forward strand.
TGTGGGATAAAACTCTGTTTTATCGAACCTGCAAATCTGTAGAGATTAAAAAAGTTAAGAACCGTATTAGGGGGGGGGGGTAGTTTGAAGAGCAGCAGAAATATTAGTAATATTAGAAATATTAGGTCTATTTCGCTAAGTATGAGACTCATCCTTATCATGAATTCAGCTACATGCAAATGATTAAAAAGACATTTAGGAACAAAAAGTACAAGATTCGTGTACAAGGAGGACTATTAACATTGCTAAAACAAGGACCACAAAATCCAATAAGAGCATGGAGAAAAAAAGACCTATAATATTCATGAGGGTATAATTAAGGGCAAAAGCAAATGGAATGCAAAACAAATGTCCTGACATAGTATTAAAAAAAACAGTTGCTCACCCAGGGAGATTTCACGGGCAAATGCCATGCACACCAGCATCAGCGGAAGGCCCACAGACACAAACTTGATGACCTTGTCAAGAGGAAGCTCCAGTTCCAGGTGGCTGATACGGTGTATCCCAGAGTCATCCCGCAGCAGGGCATCAGATAGCATGGCCTTGGCCGCTGCCTGGGCGATTGACATTTTGAACACCTAAGCAAGAAAAAAAGATGACTTTTTTTTGTTTGGTTGTTTGTTTTTTACCTCATATATGACTGCTTTCCTTAATCTTATGTTCACTGCTGTTCTTCACTACATGTGACAAAATACACCAATAACTCTGATAAATCTTTAGTAATAAAAGAAATCCTCTAGAGTAACAAATCAGAAATGGAATTAACATTAACCAAAGTATATTATCCAAAGACATCTGATGAAAGCTGTTACCACCTTACCTCAAGTCTTTCTGCTTTCTCTGCTGATGTTATTTGAAAATGTGGTTGCAGAGACTAGAATTTCCATAAAAATCTGCACAGTGCTGGAAAGCAGCTTAAATAGTCAGGGAGGGTCTCAGCCTGGACCAGCCCAAGATCCAACCTCTCATTTACTGAGTCTAACTGTAATTACAGAGAGGACATCTGGAAGCATGTATTCTCCCAAATGGCACTGACTAAAGCAGACCTCCAGTTCTCAACAGCAGGTCTTACAGCCGGTGTGTGTGTGTGTGTGTGTGTGTGTGTGTGTGTGTGTGTGTGTGTGTG
>NW_005187498.1:606534-616775 GCF_000239375.1 Pundamilia nyererei
TCCTTGGTCTCTTGTGTTCTGGGGGCCTCTGGATGTCTGGAGTTTTGATCTCCTCCATACCTGCTTCATGCCCTGAAGGATGTGGCAGTGGCTCCCCACACCCTCTAGATTGTTAGGGGGTTTCCCATGGCAAATTGGTCCTGGGTGAGGGAGCAGACAAAAAGCAAATCAGAAGACGCCTATGAGTAAAAAGTCTAGGGAACAGTTCATCCTGCCTGAATAGAGTTACTAGGGCTCTGCCCTGGAGCTGGGCCTTGGAAGGGTGCCCAAGGGCGAGTGCCTGGGCCCCTTTTGGCAATGGGGCCCAGGCTGGCGCAAGAAGAAGGAACATGGGCCCACGCTCCTGTAGTCCTGTAGGGGTCGAGTACAGTGTGTGCCAGGCGGCAGCCAAGGGGGAAGACCGTGGCAGGCTGATACTGGCTACTGAGGGTAGCGACTGGGATGTGGAATAATTCTGGGACCAGTCTCCTAGAGACTCCTGCATGTACATTCAGGAATGGTTCCGGTGGCTGTATGTTCTGGATACTCGGTGAAGAAAGGGGCTGAGTTGGATCAGGTGGTGGAGAAGGATGCTGGACAGACCTTGCTCACCTAAATGTATATTGAGGGTGCACTGGGAATGTCTGGTAGAGGCCTTGGTCTGTGAGATCTTCAACTCCCACCTTTAGCAGAGCTAAGACTGCATTTCATGGGAGAATGGGGACATTGAGTATGAATGGACCATTTTTACTCTGAGTCGTGGTCAAAAGCTGGTTGGTACCAACAGGCCAAGCGGAACGTGGCTTGAGCAGTGGCTGAAGCAAAAACTCGGGTGTGGGAGGAGTTTAAAGAGTCTATGGAAAAAGACTGTAGGACTGTGTCGATGAGTTTCTGGCAAACCCTCAGGTGACTCAGGAGGGGAAAGCGGTGTTTTACCTGCACAATGTATGGTACAGGTGGACCGTTGCTTACTTCAACTGAGGATATTGTCAGGCAGTGGAAGGAATACTTTGAAGACCTCGATCCCACTGACACGTCTTCTGTAGGGAAAGCAAAGTCTGGGGACAAAGGGGACAACACATCCATCACCGGCGATGAGGTCACTGAAGAAGTTAAATAACTCTTTGGTGTATGAGGTTTGCCCTGAGTTCCTAAAGGTGCTGGATGCTATAGCCTGTCAAGGTTGACACGCCTCTATAATGTTGCGTCGAGATAAAGGGCGGTATCTTATGGTTGGTGGTTCCCCTCTTCGCGAAGGGGGGCCAGAAGCGTGTGCTTCAACTACAAGAGGATCACACTCCTTAGTCTCCCCGCCCATTATTTGAACCTCAGATACAGGAGGGTAGGTGCAAAACACTGCATCAGCTCTTTACCCTCTTGAGGGTACTTGAGCATGAATGGGAGTTTGCCCAACTAGTCAACATGTGTTTTGTGGACTTCGACCATGTCAGTTGGAGAATTCTGTGAGAGATGCTTCGGGAGTATGGTGGTTGGTACCGACAGGTGTCTGTCAGGGCGGTTGCTCCGAGCCATTGGGTCCTTATACAACTGTTGCAAGAGCTTGGTACACATAGGAAGTAATTAGCCACACTTGTTCCCGGTGGGTGTTGGACTCTGCCAGGACTGCCCTTTGTTCATAAAAATTATGAAGAATTGGTGACACAATTTGATGAACTTGGGTGGTCTCAGAATCTCACCTCTACAGAACCACATCATCTGCAAAAAGCACAAATCAGGTGGTGGCCTCCAGCTCACTGGAGTCATTCACAGCCGAGTGTGAAGCGGCAGAAATGAGATGGCACCTCCAAGTCTGAGGCCATGGTCCTCAGTGGGAAAAGGGTGGAATGCCCACTCCAGGTTAGGGACAAGTTGCTGCCCTAGGAGTTTGTTGGGGTTTGCAAGTGGGGGGAGAGGGGACGGGGAGATTGTTAGATGGATTGGTGCTGTAGCTGCAGTGATGTGGATGCTGGACCTATCCATTATGGTAAAGAGAGGGCTGAAGGTAAAAGTGAAGCTCTTGACTTACCAGTAAATCTATGCCCTGGTCACCTATGGTCACCAGCTTTAGGTAGTGGCAAAAATAACGAGATTGTGGATACAAGAGGTGGAAATGAGCTTTCCCTGAAGGGTGGATGGGGGAGTTCAGCCATCTGGTAGGGGCTATAAGTAGAGCTGCTACTCCTTCCACATTGAAAGGAGCCAGTTAAGGTGGTCTGGCATCTGATATTCCATGCCATGTAAGGGAGGTGGCTAACAAATGCACCATTCTGTAGTCGGTATCTAAGCCATTCTTATTAATGATCTTACTGAAGAGGGAGGCCTATGCAGAACAACAGTGGGGGTAGAGCACTTCCTTGTTCCTTGTCATTTGATGGTGACTTGTGTTATTGGCTTGAAGTCCACCTCTAGTGTTGTTTGCCACATCCCAATTGAAATCCTGATACTCTAAGAGTCCTGTTGATTTTCTATACTTCTAAATTTTCCCGAATCCATGTATGTGCATTGAGTTGTAGTTGAGGCTTTCTTGTAGTCAATCTAGGCAGTGCACAGGTTGGTCAGTCTGGTCTTACAGTCTCAACCAACTGCTCACTCTACCAGTTGCTGATGTTTTGCTCCTCTTGCATTTCTGCCAATTCTCTTCTGTGTCCTGTATTAGTATTGACCCATGTGGCAGTTCAACTTAGCCACTATGATGGCTGACAGGAGCTTCCATGTTGTGCTGAGACAGGTCCCTTCTGGGGAACCTTAGGGATCAGGACTTTTGGGCTTTTGGTTAGCAAAGGCCCAACACTTAGCAGCTGGTTCATTTATCCATGGAGAAGGAGAATATGTAATTTACTCATTGGAAGGTTAGCAGTTCAATTCCTAGCTGCTCAAGTCTGTGTGCCAAATATCCTTGGGCAAGATACTAATCCACTACAAGAGAGTAGAAAAGTGCTATATAAGTGCTATATAAGAATCAGTCAATTTACCATTACACCCAGATTGGATGATTGATTTGCATATATGGACTGTTACAGGCTTCCACCACATATACATATAGGCAATACTTCTACTGTAGCTATATCCATCCATTCTATGATAAATTCAAATGAATCTATCTAGATTCTTACATTCACATTTGATTCCACTTCCTCTCAAATTGGTATTTGCACTGTTCAGAAAAGACCTCTGGCTATTGTACTCATCTAATGTGTTGCGCATGAACTCCATGCAGAATAATTATTGAACAAATGCTATAATGTCTGAAGCACTTTTTTATTAGACCACTTGTGTAAATATGGCTGTGTCTTCCCTCCCACATATTTCCTCTCCCATGCATTTTGACCATTGCTTCCTCAAAAAAAAAAAAAGTCAAGTAGCTAATCATCTCACTACATGTTACCTCTGCTAAGTAGGTCCTATGTGACTGCTATAGTTCACATTTCTCGTGCCATAAAATATGGCTAAAGGTGGAGTAACAAAGGTGAACAATAACAGAGATTTAAGTGATGCAATTAGAGTTTGACCTTCTATGGTGAGGTTGAAAACAATGCAGGAAGGCCATTACATATATAAGCCATGTCAAAAAAAAAAAAAAAAAAGCAATACAGTGATTTACTCAAAGAGGCCACAATTCAGGAGATTGTGGGTTTGTTTATGGTAGCTGGCTGAGAAGGTGGGCGAGCATTTGGGTGGGCATTTTCCAGCGAGTTAAATCACAGGCTTGAGATATAACGAGTGGGTGGAAGGCTATACATGATAGGACAGGCAAGTGGGAGAAGTTAACCAATAATTAGAATTTGTAATCTGAAAATTATTGTGAGGATGGTGAAGAAATGTTATACTCTCTTTTGTAAAAATGATTTACAGGTTATTGTATCGAAATATTAATGAATCAAACTGCCTCCCTCTATGAAAAGTCAGAGCCCTGCATGTGTTTGCTCAGTTCAAACAAATGCAGAACTTCCACGAGTCAAAATCAGTACCTTTACATGTTTAATTATTAAAAGTGATCTATTGAAACACAATAGATTATGACAACAACAAAGTTTACAAATGAAACAGAAATATTCCCCTAGTCTGTTGCTTGCTCTGGAAGATTCATTTAAAACTTTTTAAAAAGTAAAAAAAAAAAAAAAGAAGAATAACAGGAAACATACTTCACAATGAACACTCAGAACATTCAATATAACAGTTTTTTTCTTTTTCTAGACATCTTCACATTAGAGATGAGTGATTCCATTTGTTTTAATACAAAACAGGGGGCTGAAATCGATTCACAGCTTCTTTAAAAGCCTTCACATAAAATGGAAAGATAGGTTACTACTGAGTCTCTTCCCTTTTTTATGTTTTTCTCAAAAATGTCTTCCATCAAAAAGAAGTCAGTGTCAGTACATGACATTTTTTTCCAAAGTCACTAGGCATCTCTGCGTGATTTCTCTCAGTGTTGAGTCTGTATGACCGGCACGCTCTTGATCTCTGACAGAACTGATCAAGGTCACAGAAATACGCAAGTAGTTTTCAAAGACTTGGTGGTTGGAGTTAGGTACATATGTGCATGGCCACCTGCTTTTTCAACACCCTTCTCCAGAAAATGTCATGGACAACATGAAGTCTGAAGCTACACACAAAAAATTGAATAAATATGCAAACCCTCAACACCAGAATACAAACATAGGAAAAATCCAATATACATACTATATGTGCAGTCAGTATACACTGGTTTAGTACAGCTGTTTTTGCTCATGGGGAGAGAGAAAATAAACCAAGAGTGTTGTAAAAGTCATGCGACAGCAGTAAGTCAAGTGTTTTGCTCATGAGGAAGAAACATGTCAGATGAGAGTGCTGTTAAACCTGAGAACCTATGAGTCATTTAAAACGTGTGAATGATGTCCCAGAGTGGAAGCCAGCAGTCACTTCAACAAATATTTGAAATGTATTACACACACATCCTTTCCTTTATTTTGTCTTCTCACTCTTATTTTAGGAAGTGAAATGACACATTAGCTGCAAAGTGAAACTGTGGTCTGTCAATTGAAAATAAAGGGCACTTTCAGATGAAAAAAAAAACTGATAAAAACGGCTGCAGCCCTTTTAGTAACTAATTTCAGATGACAAAATATTACATTCAATTAAGTAGTTGCTAAAACATACAGTCAAAAGAGATTTTCAGTTCTTTAATCCATGCAATGCTTTTCCTCATTGTTTGTTTCAAAAAAAGAAAAAAGAATCAGTTCCTGTAAAAGCACCAAACATCTTTAAATGCTGCTTTTAAACGTACTCAATTTCAAACCTTTTAGTTCCTGTGTCATTCCTCTCCATAAATAACCAGAGCTATAAAAATGTGCTACTCTCCAGAAAGTTCATGAGTTCACTACATAGGAACATACTGTGTTAAAATGCAATAACACAATTCAGCATTAAACTAATATTTTTCCTATAAACATGATGGTCATTGTGTTTGATTAGAGTCTGTGGTAAAGAACTAATACGTGCGTAAATGCTCTCTAGAGTCACTCAGCATTAGAGGCGTACTATTTGAGTTTCAATGAGGCTGTATTAAGTTCACAACTGAGATCAGCGTTCATAAAGTCTGTCAGTTGCCCCTGACAGACTACTCCAGTTCCTCTCTGTGCTCCATGCTAAGATCTCTCCTTCCCACTCCCTGGCTGGACAGCTGCCTCCCCCTGTCATCTTCCTCCTCTCCATCCTCTTCCTCATCGTCCTCCTCTATGCCTTCCTCCTCCTCTTCCTCCTCCTCTTCATCCTCTTCCTCAGTGCCGTCCATTGAGTCATCGGCTCCGAGCATGGCTTGCTGCATGGCCAGGGTGGCTGAATCTGAGGATAGTGACTGGAGACTGTCCATACTCAGTGGGTCTGAAGCGAGGCCAGAAAGAGGGTAGGGAGAAGAGGGGTTATAATGTGACAGATACATTTAAAAAATAATAATGTAGGCAGAGGAAGATAGACCTTTTTATTTGTCTGTGCATGCTTCAGTATTATTTAGAAATTTCACTTAGCCAATATTCAGAGTGGCTACAGGGCCAGAGACTCAATTTTGGGAGCCACCTGAAAAAAACCATCCCATATGGAAAAGATATATATAAATCTTATAAAGTTTGTATCTGTCTTGTGTGAAACTTGTATGAAAAGCATACAAGAGTGACAACAGATATAAGATCCCTTGAAAAATTATATAAATGAACCTTGTATGTTTTGGATACTTCCTAAAACAATATCTGAAAGTAATGAGAAAGTGGCCACTTTCATGAGTAAATCATATCAGCCTTATATGATTCACTATATGAAGTAGGCCAAATCTTATGCAAGTCTTTTATAAGTTTTTTCTATTGCTTTTCCATATGGGATCCTACACACCAGTTTGATCAATTTTACCTTGCAAAACGTTACGTAGACTTTGTCTGCCACTGAAATTAATTCTTACCCTGCCTTTTATCTATATTTGCACTCCAGTAGGGAAGCTTTCTTTTACTTGTCTATACTCGTACCAGCTGCAGTACTGTGACAGGAGATAACAAATTGCATAAGTAACTGAGGTCTACAACCTACCGTGTAGCAGTAAAAGAAAACTATTCCCAAGAGACTTGATTGATTTAGGACACATTTTTAAAGAAACTGATAGTCTAAAAAAAATTTAACAAAAGAGTGGTAATAGTGCCATCTAGTGGTTTGGATTCAAGCAAACACGCTTTTAGTTTGTTTATTTTTTTGTACAATGTGTACAATTTTACCGTTTATCAATATTCCCTCCAAATTCAAGTACATATCATAGCTATAGTGATCACTGTAGGACAAACACATCATAGTCAAGCAAGCAAAATCACAGACATTAAATTTAGACTGTATCCCATAACAGCCACAGTTGACGGCTGCTGTGTTTCTGCTGTTTGTTTTTACTGTTTCTACTACTATAATTGATTGTGTATAAAAATATTTTTCCAAACACTATATTTCAACTATATTTTAAGAGATGACATGTAAAAATTTAAATGTTCATGTAGAGCTAGAAAGAGCTATTTGTGATCTTTAAATTACAAGTAAGCATCTATGGCTGGTAAATGGTAAATAGTTCTTATATGGCACTTTTCTACTCTCTTGGAGCACTCAAAGTGCTTTACAAAACAAAAATCAAGAAGACATTAAAGAAAAATTAAAAAGTAAAGGATTATTTAATGCCCAAAGAAAGCTGTTTGCTTTGCTTTGCTTTTCTTGGAAAATGAAAACTGTTGGCATACTGTCTGAGTTGCTTCCTGTCTGAGATCTGTGCGTCTGCAATACACCAGCCACAATAGAGTCGGGCCAAAAGCGCTGTGTTGGACGATGCTGGGACTTCATCTTCTTCGCTTTAGGAGCTGGGTCAGGATTACTGGCATCTAACATAGGCTGAAGGATACGTCGACGAGCATTGATGAACCTGTGAAAATACCAAAGAAGTCATATTAGGAAAAGTAACACCTATGAATCCAACTTAATTACTCTGCATGTCTTTCACATATCTAATTAGTTCTACTAAAAAGTACTGAGATTTAAGGAAGACATAAAATGAAAAACAAGTACACACAAAACTTTGAATATGACCATCAACACTTCAAAATGTTATCATTTGATTAAACCATACCCTAATGAAAAATTTTAATGCACTTTTATATCAAATTGTCTTTATTTATTTTTTTCTCTCTTTCTCTCTCTCTCTCTCTAAGGATAGACTGAAAGTCAGGACCCTCCACAGTACCATGGGAAGATAGAAGTGGCTGACACTGTGAAATTCTACTTGTGGAGAAAGCTGGACTGAAAGATAGCACTAATCATGGCAGCACAGGAACAAGCTCTAAGCACAAGATCCATAGAGGCTGGGGTCTATCACAGCAGAAAAGACCCCAGGTGGAGGTGTAAAGATGCTCCTGAGACAATTCTGGACATAACAGCAGGGTGTAAGATACTACTAGGTAGAGTATACATGAAATGCCATAACTAAGTGGCTGGCATTGTATAGTTGTACATTTGTGCTGAGTATGGTCTCCTCTATATCTCAGAAGGTTGAGCAAAGATCCTGTGGGATTTCCAGATACAGACACACTGGTAATGACAGCTGTAGTGATAGATATAGCGATGCCAAGTGGTAGCAGTATCAGGAAAAAGGAACACAAGAAACAAGAAGAGAGAGAGGGAGAGAGGGAGAGGTTGTTCCACATGTACTTGGTGTATACAACCAGGAGATGGTGCCACTGTATCAATGATGTACTCGGATATACCAGCATAGTCAAGTTCAATTTAAAGCTTAACATTCATGCTCTGTAGAAGAAGGGCCAAAGTTTGTTCGATCTGATGTGCAGGCTGAGGTCTTTTAGTGTATGTAGGACCTTTTATGACACAGTGATTGCTACTCCAAGCTTTTATATGGTTGTCTGCTGGGGAGAAACAGTACATGGATTAAAACGCTGATGAAGAGAGCCAGTGCGCTAGACTCCACAGAGGAAGTGGGTGAGAGGAGGATGTTAGTCAAACTGTCTATTATGGACAACACTTCTAAAAGACTGTGGGGACCCTGAACAGGTCCCTCAGCAGTAGGACAGATCACTGTCACAGGTCCTTCATCCTGACAGCAGTCAGACTATATAATACCCACACAGGATAAATACTGTTTAAAAAAATGCATATGTATACATTATCACTTCCACTGCATTTTAGCTATTTATATAAATGTGTGCATATAATAGCATTTTGGCTTTTTTGTACACTATTTTTCATTTATTTCAATTAATAATTTTCTAAAATATCTCTAAAATATCTTCACAAAACGAATTTCCCTTGCGTCAGATTAATAAAGCGTATATGTCTATGTCTAAAGAAAACTTTGTCTTACTTTTTTAAATAAAAATATGAAGCCGTGTTTTGCTTTTACACATGCACATGAGGCCTTTTTGGGATTACAAAATCTTACCAGTTGTTTACTTGCAAGAGAGTCAGACTTGTTTGTGCTGCAATCTGTCTTTTCTCATCTTCTGTTGGATATGGGTGCTGCAAGAAGTAGGAAACGACATTTCAGTTTTCAAGCAGTTTCCAGCTGTTAAAATGGAATGTGCCGCACCATAATTATGTTAAACACTGAAAAGTCTTGCCCTCAAACACAGTGTAAATGTCTGCCTGCGTCTCACCATGAGATGCTGGAAGAGCCAGGAGCGCATGATGTTGGTGGCGTGTTTGGGCAGGACTCCCCTCTTATTCTTAGACTTCTTGTCTTCACTGTCCAACAAGGAGGACAGGTCCACATTTACCTTTATTCACAGACAACAGAAAGGAAAGAAAGAGGAAGAAAAGAAAAAAGGGAAAAGACCATAGGGCTTAGTTATTGTTGCCACGGAAACAAACTCAGACTACCAATTACCTTTTTTTTTTCCTATGGCAAGGGCAGAAACACCTCCTCAAGTGTCACCATGGTAACTGAATTTGAGTAATGATACTTAAAATATAAAGAAGCAGTACCCGTGACTAGTCTGTTATATGTGTGGTGCTTGGACTTTGAGTTTCACAGTTTGGCATCGGTGAGCTAGAGTGACGCTGATGCAGAGTGGGCCTGTGTTTGCTTGGATTTTCATTGGTGTTGACCTGTAGTACACCAGCCTTTGTGTTCAGTGAGAAATCATTATTCAGATGTTACTGTTTGGAGTGTGAGTGCTGAAGGACGAGATGCTCTCAGACTATTGACAGTCTTTGACAGCCTGCATATGGATGTGTGTGAGTATGTGAGTTCATGTCTGGCTGAGACAACTAACTGCAAATATTTTTAACTGTTGTAAGAACATTTAGGTTTGCTATTTGGCGAAGAAATCATTTTTATCACAGTCATGCTTAAGATAAAGTTTGCACATGGCTTATTAGATAGTAAAGGGAAAACATCTAGTGATATTCTTCATTATTATGTTCTAATTAATGATAAATAATTCACTATTTCTAATTAAAGCATGACTTATATTGTTTTGTATTTTTTCTTTTTTTCCCCCCGTGGTAATTTGGGCTTTTTAATAATTTCTTTGAACTGTTTTTTTTTTTTTTTTGTTTAGGATGATTGCACAGCATATAAAAAACAAGTATTCAATATTTAGGCTCAAACATTTACATACATTCACTTAAATCTTAAAAAGTGGTGCTCAGGGTTCCATCCATCTTCATCCGCTTTATCCGGGGCCGGGTCGCGGGGGCAGCAGCCTAAGCAGAGAAGCCCAGACCTCCCTCTCCCCAGCCACCTCCTCCAGCTTATC
>NW_005187498.1:618320-634582 GCF_000239375.1 Pundamilia nyererei
CACCTCCCACAGGACACCCCGAGGGATACGGTCGAATGCCTTCTCCAAGTCCACAAAACACATGTAGACTGGTTGGGCAAACTCCCATGCACCCTCAAGTATCCTTGAGAGGATAAAGAGCTGATCCAGTGTTCCGCGACCAGGACGAAAACCGCATTGTTCCTCCTGTATCCAAGGTTCGACTAGCGGACGAACTCTCCTTTCCAGTACCACAGGCTAACCAAGCCCGATAGGACTCCCTCTTCAGCCTGGTGGCTCCCCTCACCTCTGGTGTCCACCATTTCGTTTGGGGATTACCACCACGCCAACCACCTTGCAGCCACAGCTCAATGCAGTAGCTTCGGCAATGGGGACTCAATGTCCCCAGCTCTGCCGGAGGTGTGTGTTGAAGATCCCGCGGACTGCAGCCTCTGCTAGACGTTCCCAGCACACCCTCACTACGGGTTTAGGTGCACCAGGTCTGTCCACCGTCCTCCCGCACCACCTGATCCAACTCACCACCAGGTGGTGATCAGTTGACAGCTCAGCCCCTCTCTTTACCCAAGTGTCCAGAACATATGGTCGCCAGTCTGGTGATACGATTACAAAATCGATCATCGACCTGCGGTCTAGAGCGTCCTGGTGCCACGTGCACTTATGGACACTCTTATGTTCGAACAAGGTGTTCGTTATGGCCAAACTGTGAGAAGCACAGAAGTCCAATAACAAAACACCACTCGGGTTCAGATCAGGGAGGCCGTTCCTCCCAATCACGCCCCTCCAGGTCTCGCTGTCATTACCTACGTGACCACTGAAGTCTCCCAGTAGGACAACAGAGTCTCCAGGTGGAGCGCCTTCCAGCACCCCACCCAGGGACTCTAAGAAGGCTGGGTACTCCGAACTGCCACTCGGCGCATAAGCGCAGATGACAGTCAGGACCCGTTCCCCGACCCTAAGGCGCAGGGAACAAACCCTCTCATCCACCGGGAAAAACCCCAACGTACCGGCAGCAAGCCGAGGGGATATTAGAATACCCACCCCAGCCCACCGCCTCCCACCGGGGGCAACTCCAGACTGAGACAGAGTCCAGCCCCTATCCAGGAGACTGGTTCCAGAGCCCAAGCCATGCGTTGAGGTGAGCCCGACTATATCTAACCGGTACCTCTCAACATCACACACTAACTCAGGCTCCTTCCCCACCAGAGAGGTGACATTCCATGTCCCAACTGCCAGTCTTGGCAGCCGGGTATCAGTCTGCCAGGGTTTCCGCTCCTGGCCGCCGCCCGGCACACAATGCACCTGACCCCTAAGGCGCCTCCTGTGGGTGGTGGGCCTGCGGGAGGATGGGCCCATATCCCCTTTTCGGGCTGTGCCCAGCCGGGCCCCATGGACTAAGGCCCAGCCACCAGACGCTCGCCCTCGGGCACCCTTCCCGGGCCTGGCTCCAGGGCGGGGCCCCGGTAACCCTATCCTGGGCAGGGTAAACTGTTCCCTCGATGTTTTCTCCATAAGGGTCTTCTGAATCGCTCTTTGTCTGGTCCCTCACCCAGGACCAATTTGCCATGGGAGACCCTACCAGGGGGCAAAAGCCCCCAGACAACATAGCCCCTGGGATCCCCGGGACACACAAACCCCTCCACCACGATAAGGTAGCGATTCATGAAGAGGAGCTCAGGGTTCTACAGTCTATTTTAACTTAACAAGGCCAAGGTCATTTGGGGGGATTTATTTGACAGCAATAAATAAAGAATTGTAGATTTACACAAGTTGGAAGGCCTCCTGGAGTCATTAAGTTATTAATACAAATTATTTAGATCTATCAAATGAGAGGAAATTGGCTAGGATGTTCAGAAATAACACAAAACCCATTAATGCTCAAGTATGCCATGAACTGAAAGCATCCCCAGAGCAAAAATAATTGATCATTGCTCTGGAGCTATTTTGCTGCTAGTGCTACATTGCACAGTGCTACATTGCACAGTGCTACATTGAATAATGAAGTTCTAGGACTACCTCCAAATTCTAAACTTCACCCCAAATGAACAGTTGGATGGTTGAAACTTGGGCACAGTTGGCTTTTCTAATAGAACAATAATCCTAAAGATCAAAACTGGTTTTGAAATACATGCAGTAGCTAACATTAAACTTCTGGAATGGCTTACCCCAAACCCTGACCTAACCCTATTCAAATCTTGTGGACTGTGCCTAAAAGCTCAGTCAGTGCCAAGAAATCAACCAACCATTTTCCTAGTATCATTCATTCCTACTATTTGGAGCCGTTTCAGTCCCCAAGACAGAGTATATTTTGTATACAAATGGGACATTGCTTGTTTTTTTCTATTAATAAATCTAACACCCCCATGGGTTAAATCCTCCTGACTAGGTCCTCTCATTGGTCCTCTAGTTTCATGTAAGTTGTATATTTTGTTGGAGGGAAATCATTATGCCCCACTATTATTAGGTTCCACGCAGAATAGTGTGGAAAGAATCCACAGACACGGAGATGCTGACCCTCACCCACCTACAACCCACATAATGCCCATAAATAGACATTCACACAGATCCCCCCTCATTCTCCCAACACAAAACAAGACTCATTACAGTTGCAGCTGTGTGTCACGTGGCTCCTTCTGTCCTGGGAGTGTGTGTGTTCCAGGAGAAAGCGAGGTTAAATTAATTGGCAGCACCGAGCCTCAGAGTGTGATTACTCGGGGCTTGTCGGCAAAGTGGCGAAGGGGCTGTGTTCAATTCCCAGCACGCATGTAGAACTCAGCACCAGCTGGGTCACTGTTACTGTCACAGAATTACATGAAACTGAGCCGCTCTTCAAACCAACACAGAACACTGTTAAATTTCTCTGCCCCATTTCTTTTCTTTTCCCCCCATTCAGAAAAGGCAAGTGTACAGCCTGTTGATTGGCTCTGCTTGGAGCCTTGGTTCCAGCATGGAGCCGTTCTTTGTCATAAATTTGTTTGAAATCTCCACAACAACTGAGTGGGTGGAGATTGTTAAAGTAAACCTTAAATTCCAAACACAATGAATTTGTAATAATTAAACTGCTGTTCATACAGATCGATATATAGCCTCTTACACCCACAACTCTATTTTCTGTAATAGAGTTATGCTATGAAATCACAATCAAGGTTAGATTACCGCTAATGCCAGACACACAATTTATTAAGAAACCACATTTTTTTATTCATGTTTTTATGTTCATCCAACTTTCATCCAATATATTTTGTCTGTTCTTCAGCTGTTGGTGTCTTAAGTCTTTGTTGTGACGGTATCTTGTACATAGACATAGGAAGGGTTCAAGTACCTGATACTCTATGCTTTAGAGGAGCCTTTGTATGCCTTCCCAAACAGAGATGAGGCGCTACACAACAAAAGAAAAGTCATAAAGGTTTGAAAAGGTGATAGTCCTCTCCTACCTAAACCACTCAAAAATTAGTCCCTGGGTATCACTCCTACAGTAAAATTATGATGATAAAGTATTTTTGCCTATATAATGACTACTTTAAAAGTCTTAGAGAAAGACAAAATGTTATACAGTATGAGTAATTTGCCAGCTTGTAGGAAGGCTGATACTGAAGGCTACTAAAGCACCTAATACTGAATGTCCTAGTCTTTTATATACGTCATAGTCAGTGGCTTTAGTAGTAGTAGTAATACTGTCATACTGTCTGCTTTGTTTATGACTACTTTGGTTAATTTCTTGTGCCTCTCTGTATTTTTTCTTGTATATTATGTGCTTCCGTGTCTATTTTTGTAGTTGTCATTATGTTCTGTCTTATTTTGATACTTTTCTTGAAACCATTTTGTTATTTTGCCTTCAGGCCTTGCCTGTTTTCTCTCTTTAAGTGTTCTCTAATTGTTGCCCTGAATTTAAGAACAGTAATATATTACTGTTAGGATACTCCTTTCTCAGAATGATTTGTTGATTCAAATGCTACGGTGAGGGTACTGACAGAGACTAAAAAGAGAAATTATTGTTAACTTGTTAAAGCAAATATCTAGTCAGCCATACACTCAGTGGCAGCAACTCAGTGCATTTAGGCATTTGCATTTGGGTATGGTTGTGGAACTTGTACAATTGTTTCACACTTGAACAATTTCTCAAGGTGTTCCAACTTGTAGAAATCTGCAATTATCACATTACTGATTCAATGTGAGGTAAATAATAATGTTTTGTGACTTGTAGACTAAACTGACTTCCAAGGTGCACATAGAAGAGTTGAAAGAGGCTAAAGCTCTGGCAAATTTTAAAACAATTTAAAAAATCATCAAGGTAAAAAACAACTTTTTAAATAATACATTTTAAATAAGGCTAAAAAATAAGATATCCCTAACACAAACACAAGGGAACCTATAATATACATTTGCACGAGCCCTTCTTGTCTAAAATACTTCATCTATTAATTACAAGGCGTTTTG
Organism: Pundamilia nyererei; assembly: GCF_000239375.1. Classification (NCBI taxonomy): domain Eukaryota; kingdom Metazoa; phylum Chordata; class Actinopteri; order Cichliformes; family Cichlidae; genus Pundamilia; species Pundamilia nyererei. The sequence goes on from NW_005187498.1 coordinate 622,734, forward strand.
TCCTAAACATACAGTTTGGCTAACTAATTTGACACATTGTCCGTATTATTCTTATGTTATTTACTGTGCATAACAGCAAGCTTCAATGTTAATATTCCATATGATATTCATCACTATTACTGTGTGGATCATCTGTTCACTTTTTGGCATTCACTTGTGAGTCAACAGACCCTTCCTTTGAAGGTTCTGTTGCCTTCAGAGTAATGATTTTCTAAAATAAGTATCCTCATATTTACAACAAACCAACAGTCACAGAGCAGGCATACAGCAAATGTCCCAGCTATTCTAAACAATTCCAGAAGCTTTTTGACAATCTAAATTGAACTAAAATACTAAAACCAGAAATCTGTCCCTGTGCAATAAAAAAAAATTCAGTCATTCATACGAGTTTCTAAATCTTTTGGCGATAAAACATTTGTGATCCTAATATTTCCTGTTCATAAAAATTCTGAAATATTTTACTTCTGTTCTGTTCACATCTCAAATGTCCTGTACTTTTTGTTTTTAACAAAAGGTTTTTGAACAATGAAAAATGAATGACTAAATGAATTTGTCTTTTGTATGAGATCCGAGATTTATTTCTTGTATCTACCTAAATCACATCATCCACAAATTTGTCTTTAACTGATATTCATCTGCAGTGGCATGGTATCACAAAGGCTCCCCAAACATCAGGGGAATAAACAATTTCTATTTTGTTTAGCAGCAGGAGGCTATGTTCAGACAGACAATGAAAAGACCCACTGGGGAGGTCTGAGAGATGTAAAGAACAAATTGAGACCATAGGTGGTGAGGGCACAAGGAGGAGTGACAACGTTGGCCAGAAAGCATTGTGGTTCAGACAGCTTTACCTGTGAGTTCTGGATCTGAATGGTTCCCGGAGGCAGCGCCTGAGTTAACACTTGCCCTTGCGATGTCACCATGGCAACTGGCTGGTACAGGGTCCCACCTGAGGGGATAATTTGCTGCCATGAGTATCAAGTGTCTTCAGCAGCTACTAGAAGCCAGATTCTACACTAGCACCAGAGCTTATTAACTGCTTGTCAGCCTTGCAATCAAACACACAGCAAACAAGAGACTAAATGATAAATTCAAAGTGCATTACTGCCCTTTAACCCAGAAAAAAAACACAGAGAACAAGGAGAAGGAGGAGTGTGTTTTTGCTGCTGGCTTAATTAGCCTTGATCAAGACACTCTTATCACAGTCTGTTTGAGCTCTTCAGTATGTCGTGATCAAAGGGAGAGACATTGATTTATTTTGGGTTAAAAGGATTTTCCAGAGGGCAGGATTAACATTTCACTGTACAGGCTTGACATTACAAGAACCTGCCAGCCAAGCTCTCTGTGATGGATACTTATCATGACCCTCTGATACCAGCTATACAAAACACAGCCACAAACATGTAGCTAATGATATGTGTATATAATAGCAATGGAATAGTAAACATGCGTGTATACTGATTGATCAAAAGCATGCTAATGACTATTTTTATTTGTCATTATGCTCAACAAACAATTGAGTTTTATACTAATAATATGAAAATGCTTTATAATGATAACCCCAAAATGACGCAAAGAAAAAAGATCAAAGTCAAACTGATAAACACAATGCAAATAATAAGAAAAGTATTCATTTGAATATGATAGTTATTAAAAGTCAGGAAATGGTGCTTTGGATAGCTGGTGTCAAATATTTCCTCTGATCAGAACGAGAGAGAAAATGTGGAGTACTATTTGAAAGTGTTGAGAGTGATTGGGCTAAGGCTCAGGTAAGTGTGCAGAAAACAACAGAACCACCTATGCGATTTTATTTATTTATCATTAGCTGTATGTCACTGACTGTCCCAAAATCTATGGAGACCCTATTTAGAGGTGGTAGTTTACTGAATAAGTTACACTGAGTTTTACATTTTTGTAGCACCTCTTCTTCACACATTGGGTCATAGAGCCATATGGAAAAAAAAGGTCGATAGTGTCAGGCCAAATTTTGTTTTATAGTGCTCATGTGAATTGACACGCTTACCCGAGACCACTTGAGAGTTGATGGTGGTCATGGCGACATTCCCCTGTTGCAGCCCTCCAGCAGGCACCACAATCCCTGAAGGGTTAACAGAGCTGGAGACAGAGGTCATGGATGGAGAGGAGGTCTGAATTAGTTCCTGGGGGATAACAGAGGGAGACACTGGTGAGCAACTCTAAGGGGGGGAAAGCTATTGCTTGTGTGTGATAACCAACAGCAAAATTTACCTGCTGATGAATGGCGTATCAAGGGAAACACTACATTACTGCATTATTACGCTAGGTACCATTAAGGAACTCTAAGCTCCACGGTGGGTCCATCACTGACCTGCTGCATGCTGAGACTGGTGTGTGACGGAGAATAGGGCCCTCCGAGGTCATTACGGAGGAGGTTATCGCTGTGCATCTTGGTCTTGAGACAAGTGATGTAACGGTTGCAGAAGTCCTTACAAAGCTCATTGACCTTCTCTAGTTCGAGTAGGTGGATTCGCAACACCTGAATGGCCTTTACCATCTGAGAGCAGCAAAGACAAAATATGAAACAGATCACATTCACCTTCTAAAACACTGATGACTTTTAGCGAACACCTTACCTTTAAAACACCAGGTTAACAACAGAAGAACAGAAGAATACGTTTGATGTTGGTCTCATGGATATTGCTGGCATTTGGTTTTATTGCAATTTATGTTACAAAGATCTGTAACGTCTAATGTCAAAATCAAAAATCATTGGTAATGGTATTTACAGATGCAGACTGCTGACTGACCTGCATCACTGATCCGTATATATATTAATACATTTTGGAATAAATGCAAATCTTCTGGTTTCTTGTTGTAATTATTTAATTTCTGGTACCCATCCGTAATGCTGGGTAATGTCTTTAAAACCAAGTCCAGGTAACAGATTAAAAATCCTTAATACGGAAGACCCATGGGGGCCTGAGTGACTCAATAAACATTTGGGAAGTGCATCACATTCAGTAAAACAAACTAAAAAAAACATCTGGAGCCTTTCCACTCAATGTCTGTGGACTACAAATGTTTTTACATTAAGCATCATCATCATAACAGTAGTGTGTGAGTGAAGTGTATGTGTTAAGGCTGTCAAGGTTTAGTTCTATTTGGATTAGTTAAGAAGCTGCCATGTTCTTCATGCTCTTCTAATTTTACCAAGACATGCACCAGTATCAAAGTGCATACTGCACTCTGGCTGTAAGATTAAGTTTTTCTTGGTCTGCAACTTTGCAGGGTTCTAGTGGCTGTGCTTTTAAAATTACATATCCTGGCTAAGTCATTCACCAGTGTCTTGGCAGTTGTTTTGGGGTCTTTATACACATCTCACTATTTGTCTTTTCAGACTCTTTAAATTATTTCACTTGCTAACTCTGTCATGTTTGGTCTGTAATTTCTTGATGACACATCTCACTCCAATCCTTGGCACTTGGAAATGCTGTGATAACTTTGTATATCCATTTCTTCCTTTGTGAGCAACTATTTTCTCAACTGTGAACTCATTTTGTTTGTTTTTTGTTTTCCTTGTCAGGTGACAGCTCAAACCCTTGCTGAAGTTTTTTTTCTGTGTATGATTTGGAAGATAACCCTCGGGTTTCACTTGATTTTACAGCATTACAAATTTAAAGCGCATGACTGCAGCGCAGTGCACGGTGGTTGGTGCTTAGTTTTTCAGGGTACTCATAATATCGACCCAGCTAAACTTTTGTTTTTAAATAGTTATATTAATTTATGCAAGTAGAAATACTGTATGCTTTGTAAAGAAAATAATTATATTTAGAAGTTCTATAAGAAGTATAAGACTTTGAAAGCCATTTACACAGTTTTCAATAGACCAGTGTCTAATATTTAACAACTCCAATTCGTTGCAGTTGTGTTGCTATGGAACAGCCTATTAAAGGATAAACTGCTGACAGCTACTGAGAAGAAATGAGAAACATGATTTTTGTTTTGCGTTGTTTTTCTACTAAGTTATGATCTGTCATTGAGTGAAATTTGGTTTGTTGGTTTGGCTGAAGTGACAACAGGAATCACTGACAATATATATATATCATCAGCTGCCTGGCTTTTCTTCACTCTGTGTGATACAAGATGGCACACCTTCAAAGTTGCCATTCAAGGTCAACAGAATGGTCAGAAAAGCACTTGGCCAAGGAGGAGATAAATCAGCTAATTAAACTGCACTTGCTTAATCAAGGGACCAGTAACTCTTGTCCTCATCGCAGCCAGTCAGGCCCAGCGTAGCATTACTGCCCTATGGAAGAGTTAGTGTCCTCTGGCAGAGACGCCTATTCCCATTACCTCATAAAACACACAGATGCAGGGTTAATTGACTGTTCAGCACTTGTCAGCCTGCAAGTACTGTAATGAGAAGAGTGCACTTTTTTCCTAATTCCTTGTCTGTGTCTTTGTGTCTGTCTGGCTTCAACTCCTCCCCCCCTTTTGTCATAGAAGATTATCAGCTTCCTCCTTCTCGTAATTTATAATTATTTCTAACTGTTGTGCACAGAGAAGATGGGAAAATTACTTTAAAAAGGACTGAATACTTGGAAATAGCAAAAATGGGATTCAATGCAGACACAGAGCCACATCTGTTAAGATTTATATTACAAAAAAGAGGTTCAGGAACAGAAAAGTTGGCCGCCAGTAGGAAGACAGGCAGTAATTGCTTGAAAATACTTAATTTTAGTGAAGTTTTTTATTAGTTTTAGTATTAGTTTGAGTCTTTAAATTTTATTGTATGATTTAGAAAAATCAGTAGAGGCCTTAGAATACATTTTTTTAAAGTTGTTGACTCAGTCTTGTAAACATCCAAAGTCTCAGTTAACACACCCATTAATGCCTCATCAGGCAAGCCGTAATACAATTTTTACCAAACTAACAAAAAAAAAGAGAAAGAGAATTTTTTCTCTTTATTTTTATATTTCACAAAATCATTTCATTTAGTTCTAGTTTTATTTGAGTTAAATAAAAAGTTTTTAGTTTAGTTTTAGTTAAATAAAAATAACCTTGGTTATGGCATCAGTCTGCACTCTGTTTAAAAGGAAAAGAAAAGGGTGAATTCAAAAATATATTCACAGTCTATTCATACAAAAGCATACAAAACACAACAAGACAGAATAGCTGTGGAAGTGACAAACTAAAGAATTCTTAAAAGAAGTGGAGGACTCTTCGGTGTGTGAGGGAGAAAAGGTTCCAGTTAATGTGTGTTCTGTCGCATGGTTCATATAATACTGTAGCTGTATGTTTGTTATAGGTTTTTCATTTTTCTCTTCTTTAAATCACCTCTGTTGAGTTTTCTGAACTTTTTTAAGAGTTTTTTTTTTTTTTTACTTCCATTGTTCTTTATTCAACCTTTATTGTGAGCATCTTTCCATTTGCTGGTGTTTCCTGAAGTTGCAGTACATGCAGTGTATGACCTCTTAGGGCTACTGCAGTTATAGTTGTATATAAAAATATAAAAGGCAGCTGTGGCTAAAAAGGTAAAATAGCTCATGTACTTATTAAGGATAATAAAAAAAAACTGTACTCAGAAGGTAAAAAAACAGTAGAAAGTACTGCATTACGTATTAATTACTGTTACATATTCATTTGAAAGAGCATCGCTACCAACAGTGCCATCTTCAGACACGCAACTTCACACAGCAGGCACACTGACCTTCCCCTCATTAGGAGCTGTTTCTCACAATAACACTTTGTGAGAAATTTTGAGAGGTCACTAAAGCTCCCATTTGAACAATATTAAAGTTTGACCAGCATATACACTAATGTTAGCTTTTTCAACTATTAGCAATTACCTGATAGCAACCTTAGCCATCTGTTATCATTAAAATAGCAGCTAGCAACTGGCTAATAATAGAACCTTAACATTAGTCTGCAATGTTAAAACACTGTGTTAGTTTAACAGGATAACACCTTTATTTGTATCTAAAAAGTTCAACATCAACTGAGAAAAGTTTATCAGATACTCCAACAGCCTACTTCATACATTCTATTGGATCTGGATCATCAGCTGGATCAGCAATGTAATATACATAAATATATCCATCCATTCATTTGCTTCCGCTTCTCCTTTTCAGGGTCGTGGGGGGAGCTGGAGCCTATCCCAGCTGTCATAGGGCGAGAGGCGGGGTACACCCTGGACAGGTCGCCAGTCTGTCGCAGGGCCAACACACAGGGACAGACAACCATTCGCACTCACATTCACTCCTATGGGCAATTTGGATTAATCAATTGACCTATCCCCACAAGCTGCATGTCTTTGGACTGTGGGAGGAAGCCAGAGTACCTGGAGGGAACCCACGCAAACACGGGGAGAACATGCAAACTCCACACAGAAAGACCCCGGCCTGATGGTGGAATTGAACTCAGGACCTTCTTGCTGTGTGGCAACAGTGCTAACCACCGTGCCACCGTGCTGCTATAAATATATATAAAATATAAAAATATAAAAGTCACCGCGATTGTGGCTCACGAGTTGGCAGTTTGTCTTGTAGTCTCAGTCATTGTGTCCTTGGGCAAGACATTTCACCCGTTGCCTACTGGTTGTGGTCAGAGGGCCCATTGGCGCCAGTGTCTGGCAGCCTCACCTCTGTCAGTGCACCCCAGGGCAGCTGTGGCTACAATGTAGCTTGCCATCACCAGTGTGTGAATGTGTGAGTGAATGGGTGAATGTAGTGTGAAGCACTTTGGGGTCCTTAGGGACTACGTAAAGTGCTATACAAATACAGGTCATTTACCGTTTACAGTGTATAAGGCAAAAATAGAGTCTGTACAAATAGTATAGTGAGCTTGAAAATTAATATTTGGAATGACAACCTTTATTTTTCGACACAGTCTTTGGCTAACTTTCTTGTACTTAAGGAATTGTTCCCCAGGTTCTAAAGTTCTTCTTCATGCACTGCTTCAGTAATGTTGAGGTCTGAATTCAGAGGACACCAATTCATGACTGATGCTTTAACACATGTGATATGTTGACTTACCAAGTTGTCCAATTCTGGATCTTCGCTAAAGAAGGGTTTATGTTCTCGTTCCTGCTGGTGCACAAAGTTTTCTATGTCCACATCAAAGCTGGCTGACGTGATGCATTCAGATCCCTGTGTGGCCTGTTCACATTTCTCAAACAGCAATGCTAGCAGGGGAAACAATGGATGCCTGAGGAAAAAAGATAAAGAGGCACAGTAGGTGTCAGTTTCTAAAATTGTTAATATTATCTTTTCTGCTGTGAACAGAATCTTTCTATAAAGATCAATATAATTGCTTGAAGGTGAGGTCAGTGCTGAAGAGACTCTCTTTTCTACCACTCTAGTTGTTAAGGATGTCTTAACTACATAAAAAAAACAACTCTAATCTTCACTTAGTCCATCATTCAATCAAATTTCAACTCAATTTAACCTATATAATGCCAAATCATACCAACAATCACCACAAGGCACTTTATATTGTAAGGTAAAGATCCTATGATAATAAAGCGAAACCCCCAACAAATAAATAACCCCCTTTGAGCAAACATATGGTTATAGTGGAATGGAAAAACTCCCTTTTAACAGGAATGGACCTTGCAAAATTTTAGACCTTTAACTTTAAACAAAGTGCTTCTGCTATTTTGCTTGTACTTTAGCTACTCCAGGCTTAGCCACATGACAGCTGTGTGGTCACCGTGCTCATTCTCACGTTCCTCCAAACTGCAACAAATTATCTGTGATTAATTGCTTTTGCTCTGATGAAGATAACTGTTTTAGTTACAACACCAACAGCATGGTTTAATTTTAGAACCGACTTGCACCTGCATAATACAATTGAAAAATTCAATTTGTGTTAATTTCAGTCACTTTATCTTACATCTTGATAAAGACGTTTTCCAGTCAGAATGCGGACAACTATCAGTTGTAACACCTACGAGTTTGTCCCAATTCAGCCCCATAAAATAAATCACTCCATGTTATAATCTCTTACATTGCACTACTGCCAGCTCCTCCATAATCTCAAACTCTTTTGTTATCCCTCATACAGCCTGTGTTCAGAGTCAGGAAGTCTTGCTCTGACTTGATTTTGACTGAGTACCAGTGTGAGGGTGTATACTGGGTTGACCCACGGAGACTGATTTAGGTGCTTTCAGTTGGAACTATGTTGAAGTCAGTACCCTGGATTTTGAACACCATACCTTTCCAGGTGTGGCTTAGATTTAATGACTAAATCACAATCTGAGAAAAAAAAACTTAACATGAAATGTTGTCACAGCACAGCACAGGCTGCATATAAAACATTACTTTAAAAAAATTATTTGCTGCATTGTACGCTTTGACAACAACATTATGAATGAGGAAATGAATAATCAGCTATCATAATAATTCAGGTGCAGCAGGAGGGAAGGAGTTCGAGAGAAACTTAAAGAATATCTGACAATCAGTAGGTTTTTGTAGAGTCTGTTACCTCAGTAACTGACATAAATTGAAGTTAAATGTCTTTCTATAGCAGAAAACCTGGAGTTGCCTGGGCAAACAAACTCTGTGTTGTTTGCTAATCCTACTTCCTGGAATAGGGCCCAAGTGTAACCCAACTAGAAAATTGTTCTTTTTCATAACGTCATATTGTTTTTCATGTTTCATAATAATAATGTTTTCATAATGATAACTGTGTGCAACAAGTAGAGGTAAGGCATTAATTTGGCACACCAATGGAAAATAGTTTTCAGTAAGATATGCCCATGCTTCTTTGCTCATAGCTACTCCAGGGTGAGGTGGCAGCACATTGGAGCACCGTAACCTTTTAAACATTAAAGCTTACTGTCTAAAGGAGACATGGAAGTCACTTTAGTTTATCATCAACGGGTAAGAAGAGACCAATCAAGTCTCTAGAAATTAACATTACAATTTCTAAAAGATCCCTCAGACCTCTGCAGGGAGCGTAGGAGAGTCTAAAGTTTTTCAGTCACGAGTTTTGTCTTTCTCTAATGTCCATCAGTAACAAATATGGATTTTTAGATTTTTTTTTCCTGTTGGTAGCACCTATGTTGTAGAAGAATACCTGTTCAATCACTAAAATTTCACTTTGATCTGCAAAAGCTAAAGCGATTTATATGTCTTCTATATTTTGCAATGGGACAGGTGATTCATTTTCTGTGTAAGAATAGTCTGTAAAATCCTTTTAGATTGATTAGACTGTAGATTGCTAAGTGGTTAGTTATATTGTATATTGTTATAAGACCATACAATAATACAGAGAAACCCCCAACCCAACACATGACCCCCTAAGAGCAAGCATTTAGCAATCTGCACAAACAACGCTAATGCAACTAGAAGCGCAGAACCCAAGAGTGATGTCAAAGCTAAGTCTGTCCTGACCATAGCCAAGCAGAGCTTCCACTTCAACAGAGGACATCACTACTATCATTGCGATAGTAGTCATGCTTGGTTTATTTCAGCCTCCATTTCTATCTGTAACTGGTTCTACAAAAGACTAAATAGTCTGGTTCTTATATAGTGAGCATTCAAAGCACTTTATACAACTTACATCATTCACACATATGTGTTTTCTAACGTTCACACTATGAATGCATCAGAGACCAACTTGGGGTTCAGTATCTTACCGGAGGATACTTAGAGCAGGTCTTCTATCAATTGGAAGGTTGGCGAATCAATATCTGCTCCTGTTTACAGTCTGCAAACCTCATGGCCAACTAACTCAAATGGCAATTAGCCAATGGTACTGTGAACAATTTGCCACTCGATACCACATACGCACACATTAGACTTGTCAATAGGGACAAGAATTTAAAACATATTGTAATATAAGCTGTACTCCAAGGACTCCTAATGCCCTTGTCCTACTTTTAACAGTGTGGTAGCTCTGTGAAGTACTTATAGTGGACAGGATATGGTCTAGTAACGGCACAGGGCTTCAGAGAGTTATCTAAATTGTTCCATTCTGTCTTTCACAGAGAACGACATTTGGATACTGTACAAGGATCTATAGTGTGCTGCTGTATACAGTACATGTTACATTATTGAACACATCCACTCGCCCCACTTTGATTCCAGGGGTACTTGGGAAGACAAATGGATTATAACAAACATTTTGTGTAGCTAATTATACAATCCTGAAAGCTGCTTACACATGGCATATTTTATATTCATATTCCATGGTTTTAAATGTACAACATATATGTGAAGGCTTGGGGGAATGGTGATGTGTTTACTGTTTTAAAATACGAAAAGGCATTGATTTGATTGATGGTGTCTTGTATTTACTACATGCATAATAAATACTGCTTGGAGCTAAAAGCCACATTTAGGAGTGAAGAACTTTCATTCTTACATTTAAGCACATTTATGTAGAATCTGAATGTGGCTGTATAACTTTTAAATTAATATTGATTGCATAAAGTTTTGTTTCATAAAGACACAATGATGATGAAAATTGATGCAGTATACTTTTTAATTCCATTCAACTGTAAACCATACAGGCAAACATATCAATCACAGATCCTATCAGCTTTCACATAATGATGTAAATGTTGATGTCCCTCTGGGGACAAGTGGCAAAATTTGGGTGGAGACATCTAATATTTTATTTTTAGTATTTTCTTGATTCATACCACAACAAGCAAGTACTCAGGAAACTTTATAACAGATATGCAAGTTACAAAAAGTTTTCATTTTAAGCATCATCAGCAATGTTATAGATAAAGTTGTAAAACAATAGTAATGGGATTAGTTATTGTTGCATTTGACTTAGGAGATGCTAATATGCAAAGTGGTTCACTGCTATGACTTACAGAAGCACTTAATTATACTCATTCACTGTCTGTATAAGTCCATCATACTTCCCGTGTTAGCTTCTTTTGGTTTACTTTTATACTTTCTCCCTTCTTTTCCTATCATTGTAAAAATGACTGTATTCAATATTTTCTCTCCGTTCTAATACAATTTGCAAATTCTGATCAATTTAATTTATGTTTTAATCTGAAAAAATATACAAACACACCGTTCGGCCTTAAAGGCGAAGTTGTTAATGTTTTGTTTTTTAACCATCACTGGTTGAAAAGTAATAACCCTTGAGAATTAGAATTCAGTGTCCTTAGCCAAGGAGCCTCATACTGGAAATGTTTAATGTATTTCTATCTGCCATTGAGAATCACACAAAACTGGCACTCCACATGGAGTTCCTCTGGAGTCAATTAGTGGTCGTTTGTTGTTTACTTTCAATATAGAACTCAGGATTGCGGTTTCACCAACAAAATACATTATGGGACTGTTCTTCATGAAAGTCTGAGTGAATGGATTAGTGGAACATACCAAGATAAAGGTATGTAAGTCTGATGTCATTAGCCATTTCTGGGTCCAAACTCCTCTTCAGCTCTGAAAGTCAAACGAACACTGCGGCATCACTGAGAATTACAAACTGTCTAAATTCTTTCATCTTTAATAAAGTGATCAGTGTGGCTGCTCTACCAGGTGTAACAATTAAGTTTAAAATCCAGGCATCCATGAAAACAAAATTTGTGAAATTTATGAGTTAGAAGTTAGCTCACTACTTTCCACCTAAACATAACATACCATGTTCTGACTGAGGGATTTCTGAAAAAATTAAAACGTACAGCTCTGCTATCACTTCTGACATAAACGATGACAGGAAACTAAACAGCAGGGACGTTTGTAGGGTTACTGAAGTTGAGCTAGCTGGTATATAATGATGTGGTACACGGTGGCTAGCTATACACCTACAGTGGGGCAAAAAAGTATTTAGTCAGCCACCGATTGTGCAAGTTCCCCCACTTAAAATGATGACAGAGGTCAGTAATTTGCACCAGAGGTACA
>NW_005187498.1:636396-637886 GCF_000239375.1 Pundamilia nyererei
GTGGGGGAACTTGCACAATCGGTGGCTGACTAAATACTTTTTTGCCCCACTGTATAGTTAGCATGGCTGCCCCACATATTAGCATAGTGAAGCTGGAGGATGAACGCTAACTTTTTTCCACTCAATAAAAGTAAACGCGAGGGTTCCCGATGGTTAGGGACAAATGCAATTGTATGGTAGGATACTGTAAATGGACCAAACTTCACTCAGCAGAACAAATGAGATAATCCAGACACAATACAAGGTTAGTCATTAATTTACTGCTGCATGGGCTGGGCTGTAGTTACATTGTAAGGTTTTAAAAAATGAGCTTTAAAATTAATAGTGGCAATAAAAACCGAGAGAGAACGACAGTGATCACTGATGTTTTTAGAACAAAATGGCACATATTTCTGGCAGAAACACACGCATATATACACATTATTGTGTAACTGGAGTGCAAGTGTGGAGCAAGCCTTCAACTGAATACACCTCCAGGCTGGTCCCCCTGGTGGATACACAAGACATTACCACTAGTATTCCTAAATGCCGCTTAGGGGCGTTACTACTCATGGTTGCATGGTCCATGTCACAGGAGGGTCATCTATCAGCCGGCAATCGATCAGGATTCCACTAGGCATCCATCATGGTCCTGTCAGGGATGAGGCAACTATTTTAAGTGGCTGTAACTGTAAATCTCAAAACAAGGTGACTGTTTCTGGTGAACACTGTGAACCTTTCAAACAATAAATGAACTGACTCTTACATATCGCTTTTCTACTCTTCCATAGCACTCAAAGCCATTTATACAACATGCTACATTCACACCCCTTCACAAAAGCACTTTCTTAAGTGCTTTTCAGTGCTTCCCAGCTAACATTCACACTCTGATGGCTGCATTGGAGAGCAACTTGGGGTTAATATCTTGCCCAAGTATACTTGGCGTGGAGACCAGGATCAAACCACAAACCTTCCAAACCTGCTCTACCTCCTGAGCTACAGCCAAGTTGATAGGATTTTAGTTCAGTGAGTGAGAACAAATGCAGTCAAACACAAAGCTTCTTTATATAAAGATTCTACAGTTCCAGTTAACTGGATAGCAAGCTAACCCACGAGTTTTGATGAGAATGTCCAGCCTGATTCGAAGACTGCACTTTTGTTGCATTTCATTTGCCTTGGAAACTGGATGACAGATCTGGGAGTGATGCTACTCCTTGCTGAGCATGTTCCAGTAGTAAAGTCAGAAAGGCACAGAAAAACAGGATTTGTTTTGCTCATTAGCAAGGCAGAGGCATTCATACATCACTAGCAATACAACACTGCCAAAAGAAAAACCTTAAACGCAGCACTGCAGCACATTCACAGACAAAGCTGTGCTGTGCAATACTGTGCACAAATACACAGTAGTCGCAGTGTAGATTACAAGTTCTTCAGTTTTACTAATGTTTACACACACACACACACACACACACACACACACACACACACACACACACACACACACACACACA
>NW_005187498.1:637909-647814 GCF_000239375.1 Pundamilia nyererei
AGAAGATGAAACAACTTTTGGTTTCATACTATCTTATTAATAAATATGACTTGTTTTTCTGATTGTCTATTTGACTTTTACAATTCCTTGGCTGGTTCTTTGCTTAATATTTATTGCTATTATTTTTCACTTTCATTCTATAGACTATAAACGGTAAATCGACAGGAACTTATGTAGTGCTTTTCTACTCTAACTGAATGCTTTGAGCACTTTTAAAATTATGGTAGGGAATTGTGGCGGTATGGACCCTACTCAGGCTCTAACCCATGGCTCTCATTTCTAGCCTTTAATAGTCAACTATATTATACTCTAATCTCCCTGATCCCAATTTAATACTGCTCCCTCAGCCTACGTGCCAGGAATATTAAACAGGACGGTCACGTGCACACTGGAGAGATGCTGCATTTTTTGTCTGGTATCTGCTTGAGTTGGTTTGGAGAAGAATCCAGGTGGGGGAGAGAGAGAGGTTTATTTAGTCTTAGATGTAGTGTTATTTTTATTACACAATCTGATTAATTTTGACAATTTTCTGAGTTTATTTAAACTCATATTTTTACTAAGCTCCGATATCTACTCAAAGATAACGCAAATGACATATTAGCCCACAAGTGTCAGCAAACTGATACTTTCCTTGTCTTATTAGACATGCCCGTGTGATTTGTAAACATCAGACACAGAAAAAAATACTTGACTGCATCTATTAGCACAGTGCTGTCAAGGAGATCTGGCCTTACGGGGCTTAAAGCCTCAGGAGCATTGTGGCAAGAGCTAGAGAGTACACAACACCTTTAGTGGCTGGTAAATAAACAGGCAAATTGAAAGAAGTGATAACAGTAGGCAAGCTAAAAACAAAGCGAGCACGCCACTTAAAAGTGTTAACCAGATGACAGCTGAATTTCTTGCATGTCCAAGACAAGAAATTTAAATCACTTTGCATCAAGCTATTTCTTCAAATAACCTTAACATGATAACATGAGAGAAATATTTGATTTTGATCTCTTTCTATTGGTGAATACTTTAATAACAACTAGAATGTGATTATGCTTTTGTAAGGAGCTAAAAAAAAAAATAGTGTCAGTACCCAAAACTATAAGCGGTGTTCCATCAGGAAAAGGAAAGCAAGCAATGCTTGCCTTATCAGATCTAAAAACAGACATAATGTTTTAACCGACATTAAAACGTATCACAGCCTTTCATCTCATAAAGCTCCTAACCTGTTTGCATCCATCATTAAAATTACTGTAATCTTGTGACTGCAGCTGGCTATTATTATTGAAAGCTCCGCTGTTTTGTACTCAAAAGAATGTAGTAGCTGTCTCCATCTCCTGTTCACAATGACCGGGGTGAGCAAGCTAAGAGGCCAGAAGCTTTTTTCTGGTGGTTTTGCGCATGAGCATTGTGGATAAACCTTTGGTCTCTTTGGTAAACTGATAGCAGGCAAGCAAGGCAGAACAGTACAAATGCAGACCACAAAGTGGTACTACCACTTTGTACTGTGTACAAAGTGGTCTGGAAACAAAATGGTGTGGAAACAGAGCAAGCACTCAGTTATTTATCATTGTAACAGATCAGTTTCGTCTTGCTTAACCACCTTGGCCAACATATGTCATGATAAATAAAACTAATAAAACAGGGAAGTTGAACAGAAATGATTAATTTGTTTTAATATATCCAAGGCCTCATGAAGAGCTTTTTCAGAGACCTCTGTTAATTTGGGGGAATATTTTTCTGCAGAATAATTCTTTTTATTTTCAATACTTTATGCAGTTTTCATTGCTACAGTTTTATGTGCAATGAGAGTGTTTTCATAATGTTTTATTGCTTCTTTTCTTAAATTAGTGGTTTGAAAATGTCCTTGCCACTGTCAGATAGTAGTTAATTTTGTTTTTAGTAATATAATAGAATATAATAGATTTACATGTCTTCAGTCAGGAAGGAGTGCAGAAAGGTGAAAATGTCCATGAGAGTGCAGATGGCAGCACAAACGGTATGTTTTAATAAATACAGGTGAAACAAACAAAAAACAAACTTGCCAACTTGTACAGTAATTACATTTCATCTGAATTATTGTTCCGAATGTGACATGTTTTGTTTTACTATTCATGCCATGTGCTGTAATTTTCACTGACATTTGTAGTGAATGAGTAATAAAAAGCTCACTTGCATGTTAAAAAAGAAAACAGAGAGACATCTTTAACTGTACAGTTTTTATAGCTGATGATGCAAGCTATAGATTGAGACGTTTCATTTATCTGTTCTTCCTGCTGTTTGCATGTCATGTTTAATGACACTGACTCTAATTAGGATTCGCAAACAGTAAAGTTCATTAAACTGTTATACAACAGACTTTGTTGAGCTAAAGTGATAATGAAATCTAGAAACAAATTGTTTATGTATATGGTGAGATCTATATCTAGACAACAACAGCTTTGTAAAACCCATCCATTTGCATTCATTATATTTCATTTGCATTTAATTTTTCGTATATTTTCTTTGCCTGGCTTCTTGGCTTTAAACCACATTTCATATTGTTTAAATAAACACTTTTGTAGAAATCAAATGTCAGAAATTTCAGTCTAACATTTTGCAGTGTTTTTGGCAAAACAGATCATATAAAGTCTTTTGTTAAAGCAAACTACATCTGTGCGTTCTCTTGTGTAAAATCAAGTTCAGTGGATATGACAAAGTAATTATGGGTTTTGAGATTACTTTTGGAAATTCTAAGCTAATCGTTGCTGTCAGCAGTTCAATGTTGGTATATTCCAAAATCATGTAAAAGCCTAAAACTATCAAGGCACTATTGGTCTGCATGAGGAAGTCTGTCTCTGATGATGTTACACAATTGCACGCTGTTGGAGCTCACCAACTTTGAGTGAGGTCAAAACACCATCCTTCGGCACTTTCTATGACCTTTACACAGGAAGTTGGGATTAAGGTAGATGGGGTGTGAAAAGGCATGCATTTTTATGAATGTGAACATATGTATGTGTGTGCCAGTGTGTAGTCACACAGTGTGTGCTTTCCAGTCTCCCGCTACCTCCTCCAGCCATCTTGAGCACCCTCATGTTGACTGCCAGAAGCAGCGGTTCCTATCTGCAGTGCGACGGAATCGAGATTGCTGGCTGGGGGATCATTATGAGGGCCATAAAAGAGCGATTTACAGGACGGCCAGTGAGTGGAGTCATCACCAACCCCCCACCTCACCCCAACACACACACACACACACACACACACACACACACACACACACACACACACAGACACACACACTTTTTTCCTGCACTGCACCATGCTGGATCACCAACGAAAAGCCCAAAATGGAGAATCAGAGGCGAGCGGAGAGCATGATGACTTAAACATGAAGGTGAGGCACGTGGCAGCTTTAGTGGAATCTGCTTTATGACCTGTGGATCTAAGCAAGGGAATAAGGTGCCAGTACATTTTTGATCAGATAACAGAACACAACAAAAGGTAGAGCACTTTCAAAAAGCACAAAAAATGTCTTGTCTTAAAGTGAAAAACACATACAGTATGTGGTACTTTTTTTTTTTACATTTATTATTATTTCTTTGGGGTTTTCTGTTGTTGTTGTTGTTGTTGTTGTTGTTGTTGTATTTTCCCACATATCCATAGCCCTGAACCCCTTAATCATCACAACCTGTGTTTAAATTATGATTATTTTAACCAATTATAAAATGTGTAATACTAGTCCTAGTTTTTAACAGAAAAAATGACCTTGTTGATATATATTGTTTTAAACCACAGTTTTCACATGATGTCAGATCTACTGGGACAATGTAGTGGACACGCCCACCTGGCAGGCATTTATCTAACTGTATTAAATAGTTTTTCATTACACTTTTGCACTGTGTTTTCAGCAGTTATTCTATGAATTAAGCGTATGATTTCAACATTTTAATGACAACTATTGCAACTTTTTTCTAATTAAATATTTAACCTTAGCTAACTATTTGGAAAATCCCTTCATTACATTTAATTACTTTTACATCAACCATTTGATCTCTACTTTTAACTTTTTTTCATTGCTTCAACTGTCTACCACAGGTATGGTATGTGATATTGTAACTGTGTTATCACAACATCAATCTACTATTCATAACACAATCCTTTACTTATTCCTTGCTAGTGCTATATTTGGTCATATATAAATAAAGCAGAATTATTATTATTCACTATATTGTTAAAAGTATTCACTCACCTATTCAAATCATTGAAGTCAGGTGTTTTAATCACTTCCATGCCTACATAAATATAAAATCAAGCACCTAAGTATGTAGACTGCTTCTTCAAGTATTTGTAAAAGAATGGGTAAATTTCAGGAGCATGGTACCATGATAGCCACTTTGTGATATTTCCTTGCTACTAAATATTCCACGGACAACTTTCAATGGGAATGACAGCAACTCAGCCACAAAGTGATAGCCCTCCTAAAATAATAGAGTGGTAGTACCAACTTTCTGCTGAGTCAATCACTACAGACATCCAAATTCCATGGTCCCTAGAAATGAGCTCAACAACAGTGTGTAGAGA
This sequence comes from Pundamilia nyererei, assembly GCF_000239375.1. Lineage (NCBI taxonomy): Eukaryota > Metazoa > Chordata > Actinopteri > Cichliformes > Cichlidae > Pundamilia > Pundamilia nyererei. The sequence goes on from NW_005187498.1 coordinate 642,461, forward strand.
ACTTCATGGAATGGGTTTCCATGATTGAGCAGCTCAAGCCTTACATCTGCAAGCACGATATAATTCGGCAGATGCAGTGCTGTAATCACCATTGGCCACCATTGGACTCAATAGAAGTGGAGATGTGTGGCAGTTGCCAGGAGAACGGTACTTGTCTGCATTGTGACAAGTACTGTGTAAAGTGTAAGGTTTGGTGGAGGGGGGATTATGGTGTGGGGTTGTTTTCAGATGTTGGGTTTGGCCTCTTACTGCTTCAGCATATTCTGGATAATTTCATGCTTCCAACTTTGTGAGAACAGTTTGGTGTTGTCCCTTTCTGTTCCATCATGAGTGCAGGCTAGTGCACAAAGCAAGGTCCATGAAGACATGGATGAGTAAACTTGGTGTGGAAGAACAGAATTCTGACCTCAACCCGATAGAACGCCTTTGGGATGATTCATAGCAGAGACTGCAAACCAGGCCTTCTGGTCCAACATCAGCATCTGACATTACAAACATCTGGAAGAATTGTCAAAATTCCCAGTTCTAGATGCAGTGAAGCATCCCACAGCATAATCCTTCCACCACCATGTTTAACGGTGGAGAAAGTGTTCTTTGGCTTGTAGACCTCTTTCTTTCTCCAAACATAAGCAGTGTCGCTACTGCCAAAGATATATACTTTTACCTCATCTGACCAAAGGATGCATTTTCAGTATGTTCAAAAAGTCATTTTATACAAAAAGATCATAAATGTCTGGACATGTACACTCTATCCAGATTTGAAACTGGTAAACAGAAACAGGGAAAGTGAGGTACTCAGAAGAGGACTTTTGAACATCCACTATTCCATCACATGTTTAAGTACAAATCCATCTGCCGAGGAAGACTGTGTTATATAACTGGAAGCTCCAGGAGAGCTACTGAATGGAAATGTGGTGAGAGGTTCACTGTCTTTCAAGGAAAATAAAAGAAATGTCAATCCCAGTTGAAAATATTCTTTACATTTGAGTTTTAGCACTTAAATCTACCAAGTTGTCTACAGCCTATCAAAAACATTAAACCTGCAGATGAAGAGCAGCGCATGAAAACAAGCACAAATCAAAGCAGCGTAGTCATCTAAGGAACGAGTCATGTTTACCTGCATTTGCAATAATCTGTTAGGCCACCAAGTGGGTACAGAAAGCCGACGGGGTGGGGTTTGAAGGTACCGCTGTGTGTTTTTGCGTGGGGATGCGTGTGAGTTGGAGAGAGAGAGGAAGAGACAGAGGTCCTCCTCTCTCTCTCTGCTCCCCACTGTTTGCCAGTCTAATCAGGCCTGCTGTACCCCTGTATATTAGAAGCCAGTTTGTGGTGAGCCCTGCTGTGTGTGCTCCCAACAAGGCCCCATTTCCCCAGGCTACATGTCTGAAGCACACCCTGTGTTAGAGAAAGGAGTGTGTCACACATTCACACACATACATACAAAGAACCTGCGGCATTATCTGAAAAAATCCAGTCTCCTTTTCTGTACTTCTCAATATTGCCTTTTATTCTTATGTCTGGTCTTGAAACCCTTCAACCAATATGTCATCTGTATTTAAACAGTCTACCTTTCATTTCACTTTGTATCCCTGTGTGTATGTACATCCTTTCTGATTATCCTGCATTGGCAGATGTTCTTTACTTGCGCTTTTGGCAATACACACACACACGCACACACACACATACATATATACATATATATATATATATGCGCGCTTTTTAAAAAAGCTGACAAAATACGTGACTTCGCCTACATTCTGTAAAAAGGTACTGTTATTTTCAATAAAGAAATAAAGATAAAAATTGAGGCTGACTGTTGTCTTTGCACAGAGTGTGGGTTAGCAGCTGTGAAGTGTAAATTATGTCCTATTCTGTGTTTGCTGTAGGCCACTCGTGCTAACAAAAGATAACATGGATCGCTAAGTTGTCCAAGTAAGAAATTAAAAAAAGGTAAAATTTGGACTTTCATTCTCAACTAAAGTCAAGCGGAAGGATACTCATAAAAATGAGTATCTTAAAGAAACAGCCAATAAAGCCACTTGAGCTTTGACACAGTTTCTTGCATTCAGAAGCAGCTGAACACCAACACATGCTGACCCGGTAAATGGAAAAAAGCACGGCCTGTTTTAAGCCCATCAAATGGTGAGAGACTTTGGGTTGCTGGAATAGCAGCACAGTGGTGGAGAACGCATTGATGCATTGTGGCAGTGAGGATAAATAGACTTTATTGTGCATTAGAGACTCACACAAACATGGAGGCTATAACAAAATGTGTCAATCCTAGGATGTATCAAATTAAAAGTAATCTCCTCCTGTGTATATTGTCATGTTGTAATGTTGTCAACAACAACTGCATATAGAGGCTGAATAACTCGCTTTAGCTTTGTGAATTAAGGAACTAGCAGCATGGCTAACTGCTAACCTTTCCAGAAACACAAAGAAACCCCATCAATTCAAAATACAGGGGCCAGGACCAGCATGAGAAGGGCTTTCAGCAAAGATCCACTATGGAGGCATGTCAGTGGTAATGTGCACCACATACAGTTCTGCATTTGTACGGCTGTCAAAGACAAGAAGGAATCGAATTTTATTTCTATTTTTCTCAGATTTTTTGAAACGTATAAAATGACAATGACTACTTCTCGTAAGACAAAAATGTGTTTATTTGATTTTAGAGATTTATGAAATAACGTGTAAGTAACTAAATGTAGCATATGCTTCCATTTAATGTATACAGCAGATGTATGATACAGCCTGTGAGCACTTTTGAAAAGCACATTCACCCTGTTGTTTATCATTGATTCTCTACTCCAAGTTCTCTTCATGTAAAGTAAGTGAGCTGTTAAGTCAAGCATAAAAGTGTCACCTTAAAAGAGCGCATTGGTAAACACATCTCTTCTACCCGGGCTGGTTCTGAGAATTACAAGGACATTTCTGTTGAAAACAGAAACGACTATTATGATGTCTCTTTCAATTAAGCCCGTGTTTCCATCTCAGCCGCAAATTCTACATTCGCAACCTAAAAAACAAAAGACTCACCCGCTTTTTAATAAGATGCAGAGAATCCAGAAGGATCTTTATAGTAAATGCCACAACTCATTAGGCTAATTACCCTATCACACATTTACTCTGCTGCTAATAACAAAGTAGGCAGAGAGACAGAGAGACGGAGAGAGAAAAGCACACATCTCCTCATAAAATTGGCATTCCAGCAATTAGTGAAAAGAAACATTAAAGCCTGCACAGGCTTCCTGAGCAAAATAATTAAAGAAAAATGGCAGAGATGCTGATTCTCACTGCTCTTCTCCTTTCAAAGTCTACAGCCCCCATATGAGCACAGCACAGAAGCATAAAAACAAAGTGCTATTTGTGTCTTTTTGCATAATTTCACTCACTGTGGGAGACGGAAGTGAAGTCAAATTTAATTGTGTTTATAACAAGGTGCGTTTAGTCATTAGTTCCTCACAAGGGCAACAGTCATGCCAAAAATTCTAATCTGCTCAGCACTTCTTTGAGTGCTTAAACACAACTATTTCAATAGGAGATTTTAAACAGCACATGCTGGTGAATTCTTAGGGCTGCCTCTAAAAGCTAATTACTGCATTTTAATGACGGGCCATTATACATATTAACTGACTCATTCGACATTATATTCTCCGTAGCACCATTTACTCTCATCTCAATTTACCCTTTAGCCCACTGCTTTTTTATCACATAAAGACACTGATCATCTACAGCTATGTTTGTCTGTAACACTACGTTTCACAGACCCTGCCATTCTGTGAAGGTTCATAGTTGGAAAGGAGATATCTCAAATGGAAAACTTTTCTCAATTTAATGATCATTTTTTAAATTTTAATCCCCTTATAGGCCTCTGCATGTATCCCATTCACTCAGTGAAGCAATAGGGATCTACTAATCCAGCACCCGGGGAGCAGTGTGTATAAAAGGGTACCTTCCTTAAGGGTACCTCAGGATAACTGTTCGGTGGATTCAAACCCCCGACCTTGTGATCGTGGAGCAAACCCTCAAACCTACTGACCCATCCCACCCCTAGGAAGACTCCTAACAGAGTAAAATGACTAAATATTTACTGAGCACTACTAAAGAAGTTCCACTCTCTGAACTTTCACTTTCATTTGGGGAACTTCAAGACCATCTAGCTATTTATTATTAATAAGTGCCACTAAAGTTTATGAGAGTGTTTAATTTCAGTATACATGTAAAGTATTAACAGACTGCTAGTGTTTTTGTTCGCAACTTATTAGCTATACTGTGTTTGTGATAAAATCAAATCAAATCTGGAATATTATTGCCCAGAAACAAGTGTAAAAGATTACTTTATAAGGATTGTAAAGATTACTTCCTTTGTGCAAGCAGAGTCAAAACTGCAGAGAGAAGAGCAGATGCAAATATCAGAGCTAAACAATACAGGTTCTTCCCATCACTGTCTGTTTGGTTTTAATCACTGCTACCTATACTCTGGAAAACCTGATTCTAATCTAATCTAACCTGATGGACTGGAAATTATAGTCAATGCAGGGGTGCAATTCAAATGGGATGCACATATTTTGTCTTTATATGATTAAAGTGCCAGTTTAGGACAGTCAGTTCATATAATGCAAGTCTATTCTTGTCAGCTGTAGCTTTTAGCTTAATAATAAAAGCAAGTAGTCAACAAACAGGTTTTATAACTGAGATCGCATTTTAATAATTTCAAATGTTCTATATGTCACAGCTAGAATTAGTAATTCGTGTTGTATATGTGGTTGAGAACTGTTAAAGGAGGAAACCAAGATCCAAAACTCCCCAGAGGAAATGAAAGAGGGGCTGATTCCACCACCACAAATACACCCGGAGCTGCTCCAAACATGGTGCCTCACATCAAAGACAGCCTTGTATCTCAGTGGATCAACCAAGGACTTTACAGTGGCTTGCCTCAGGTCTGCACATGGGGGGGGGGGACTCACATCTCCAGCAGTGGCAGATACACTCAGGTGGGACCCTAATACCATACAGTGCTGGGCAGCCTTCACTCAACAAATCAAGTTAGTTGCTGATAGTCTGGCAACACCAGGAGATCAGCCAGCTTGATTAAAAATGCCTGTATATTTTGAATAATTTACTTCATAAATAGATAATATAAACTCATTATAAGGGTTTATCAATATTCTAGTGATGAGCTGAGAGAAGAGGGAGGTGTAATTTGTATCTTTTTTTTTGCTGGCATTTTTTTTTCTTTTGCTGGCATTCTGGGTTTTCCCCAAGCAGTAATTTTCTTACAAACACATATATATATATATATATCAATATTCTATTCAAAATCAAATCAATCAATCAATCAATCTATATAT
>NW_005187498.1:649872-657820 GCF_000239375.1 Pundamilia nyererei
AGATTAGTCAAATGGTGCTGAAAGTGTGACTTGAGATTTATTTGCTGATCATATGATTAATTTGAATTTTGAATAATTTGAATACAGAACTTCCACACAATCTGAAAATGTAAAAAAGCAATTCACTAAACAGCATAAATGTCAACTTAATATATCTACCAGTGCCAGGCAGCTAATATAAAAACATAACCTAAGCAGCAGCGTAACTGTGGTAACTACTTTCTTTATTTCCTGTAAACAGTATAACCTTTTTCTTTTGTAATATTGCTGCACTTTACACAGACATTGGCCAGAACATAAAGTAAAAGCCTGTAAAATAAGTATTACGAGTAATTGTGACACATGATGAAATCCATTTTCACAAACATCTCTATTATCTCTATTAGTATGGTTCATGTGTTTCTACTTAAATGAACATCTATTCACAAGTGTGATTCCAAAAGAAGCTCTCTTTCATCTGAAGAGTGATGCTTACCTTTGAAAATGGCTGTTGGCGTGAAAGAGAAATAAATTATGTTTTACAATGTTGATCTGGAGTCAAGCTAAAACCTCACACAAAACAAATGGCCAATAAAATTTCAAATATCACTTTCAACAGCAAATAAACAAATGATTTAAATTTCTTTTTTGTCCTCTTCTGGTCTGCTTTATTTTTGTTGGCTGTTCGTAATTCAAAACAGTGAGTTTATAATGAGTGATAATTATAACAATTTAGAGCCCACCTCATTATACAGACAACTGCTGCACTATGAGATACTTTTTTTTAATGTCTTGTAACATTTACACAGTTCAAAGCAGAGAAAACTGAACTGCCTATGAGGAGTCAAGGAACAAAGGTGCTCTTTGGTTTATAAATGAAATCTGAAGAAAGCCCCTTCAAGTATAATTCCAAAAGCTTTTATGTCATGGCTAGTTTGAGAGAATGCATTAAAAACAACACTAGTGCCTGTGTCCTTCATCGGTGAGTAACACATCAAGTTAATTTACTACAGTCTCTTAAAGTCAGCATGAAATGAAACATTTCTTCAAAGGGGAACAATTGAAATGTAATTCAGAAGCAGAAGGGTGCACACTGCCAAACTTCATGACACAAACACATGGGTAAATAATCAAAACAAAAAACCACTGATAAACAACATGGTCTTTCTCTGCTTCTTGTCCCTGGTCATCTTTACATATTTATGTTTTCAGACTGGCTTATAGCCCTTACAGTAAGAGATGACTCATGAAAAATGTAACCAACCTGTAAACAGCCCTCTTGTCAGATTCAAGCTGGGCCTGGGGGTCAAGGGTCACACTGACAGAGCTATTTGGTGCTGCGGAGGCTGCTGGGATGTGGACCTGTGGGGTCTTGGTGTTCTGTTGAGTCGTGCCCGTCATCTGGTGATATTTAAAATAATCACAAAATGACTTAATGATAAATTTATGTTCTTTTTTTCTTACATTGGCAATTATGACTTTGAATATTGCTTTTGTTTTAGTATCATCTGTGATGTTGCATATATACGGTGATTTAGGATGCTAATACGCTCACAGTAATACTCCTAACACGGCAGTGCTAAGATTTAATGATTATCATTCATTTAAAGCATGCTGACATGCTCATATTTAGTAATTACCACTAATTAAGTACTTTCAAAATCCTACATCATCTCAAGTTATCGCAGTTTCATTCCGATAACTTGAGACGACGATTTTCAGAAAACTTGACCTCTGACCTCTAACCTTGAGGTTTAGGTCACTGAGATTTGAACTTGTTTGTTTTTAGTATGTGGCCCTTTGGTATCAATTTGGAAATCCTAGGTTATCACACTCACAAACTTGGGTGTCCATGTTGACTGCCAACCCACCCACCTGGCAGGGTGATGACAGCCCCTCAGATATATATAAAAGTCATTTTTTAAAAGTAATTCTTGTAATTGCTTTTCGAAGCAAGTAAGGCCACAACATGCACTGAATTCTGTCAGATGCCAAATGAGGATGTCGCTGGCATGAATCATTATGGCTTGACAGGTCAATGGCCTGATGATGCTGTTAAGCAAATGAATTGTGAGTGAATGAGTGAGTTAGGACAGGTTGAGTAATTGAACAAGACACTTACAGATCTTATAGACTGCTGTTAAATGATAAATATCCAGTTTGGAACAAGAAACTGAACAGTGAATTAATCAGAATATAGAAAAGGAGTACAAAAGATTTTGACTGCCTCTGTCAGTAAATGTTTAGATTTTATATATGTCTTATAAGATGCACAAGTCTCATAGGATGTTTTTGCTTCTTTTGAAGGTATTTGTATTGTGGGTGAGAAAGAGGGCTAACATGTTTTACAAACATGACCACTCGTCTCCTTGATTATCTTCTTCCTTCATTCCACTTTTCTCTCTCATTCGTTTTTTATGAGGATATGAATGTAAAAAAAAAACCATCCCCCTTCTGTTTTTTTTCAGCAGGGTGGGGTGGAAGGAAGCTTCAAGTCTTAATCCCAGCACCAAATGGGAAATAAATTAGGTTCTTCACACTTAACTAGCTCTAATTTGCATTTACCGAGCACACAGGCTGCAGCTCGGGAGCTCTCCCCTGGCACTAATCCTCTGGCGAGAGCAGACAGAGGTGCTATGAACAACAAGCAGGGTTAGATGGTCAGATGAACCTACTCTATTCCACCATCACAGGATGTCTGTGGCGCTGAACAAAATATTCTCTATTCTAATATTTCTGTACTATTATGTATTATCCTTTCTGGTGATCACTCAGTATAAGCTGTGTATTTTTACACAGGTATCACTGTATCTGTAAGTTATTATTTAAAGCTAATGTTCAGCCAGGGATTCTCTTTATGTGCTTTATCATCTTTTATGACAGCATCTTTTTTCATGTTCACCCTTAATAATTCTCATAAACTTAAGGAAAAGTTACAAACAGATATGATTTTGAATAGTAGATTTAGAGGCTGGTTCACTACAAATAGCTACACATTTGTTTTACATCTATGAATGGTGCTGTACTGTAGTTCTCACAAAGGATCACCCATCCAAAATTCTATACAAGTCTGTTTAGAACATATCCTTGTAAAGAACATCAGTACATCTGCTGATGCATGGCTTGTGAGTTTACCAAACTATCAGCCCACAACACAACAAGCCAGCTCCACACTAGTTCCACTTTATATGTTTTAGGCTAACACCTGGCCTCCAGGTGGCTAACACCTGGAGGCCAAATAGCAAGTGTGGCCTTAGTAGGTTGGAACTGATTGGGCTAACGGGTGAGTAGACAGGACCAAAGGCAGGTCATGATATCATTGAGTATACGGTTTAGATTATATGTCATAGAATATGAAATGATTTGTAATTTAGCAAAACATTTTATGTAATTTTCATTTAGTTAATTTCTGTGTTCTCACAAAAATCAAAACAAATTCAAAACCTCAGCTCCTGTTGAAAAGAACAGCCTAATGCATACTGAGAAAAGATAGCTAGATAAAAAACAAGGGCATAAATCCCCTGTCAACAAAACCCCAAAGGTTAAACGTTACTTTCATTTTTTTTTCTTTAACTCCAGAAGTTGTTTAAAATGACACTATGTATGAATCATGAGAGGCTGCTCTTAAATGTGTACTACAAATCATCTTAGAAATTCAACTATAAAACAGTAAAAGTTTCAGTTTAGGTAAAAATTCAAAATGATTATTTTTCAAATCTTTAACCTTCAATCCTTCTCATCACATCCGGATTTATGCTTGTTGGCACATCCCCAGTTAAGTAAGAGCTCAGATAACACAGAAAACCTCCATAAGCCAAGCTGTGTGTTCACATTAGACACAGGGGTTACTGTACAGAGGTTTGTACCATATGACAAGTCTTTAAGTTGGCGCTCTAACCTGTTGGCTCTCCTGGTACGATGGCGGAGGAGCGCTCTGGGTGGCCATCATTGTCACTGCAGATGCTGGGGACACATGTTGCATCATGGGATAGTTTCACATTGAGACTGGTAAAGAAACAGACAAGAAAGAAAAAATCATAAATCCAGTGCAAGCAAGCAGTGATTGCAAATTCTATGACAGCAGCCACCACCAGGTGCTGCTATGATTAAATCATATGAGATGGGTTTCTCAAACACATCATCTCACACTTCTATCCCTTCTGCACTTACTAATTTATTTCTTTGCTATATTTCTCTTCAGTCTACTTCTGCATGTGTTGCATAGAGCTCACAGAACAGTCAGTATTAACACTGAGTGATCTAACAATGCTGACAAGTAAAAAGAAAACAACCTGATTAAGTGTGTGCAGCCCTTTTAATGAAATACCTTACATAGCAGCAGGTTCATAAGGATACCACAAATAAAGCCCACTACTTGTTTACCATTTACAGAGAGCTATGCTTGTTTGCTAATTACAGATGGCTTTACATGCATTGTGGCGGAGTCACCTTGGTCGTCTCTATGTTTTGGCTGCTGATGTTGTTGCTGTGCTGTAACTAAGCCAATCAAGAGGGCTAATTAGGGCTCTTGTTGGTAGGCTAATTGCTATTGGCCAAGACCCCACAGGGCTGAGGGCCGTACCCTGTGGAACTCTGTTGTAACCATTGCCCCCACCCCCACTGAAGGAAGCTAATTGGTTTGCAGAGACACACATACACACACACAGCACAGCTGGATCTCTTTCCTTAAGTTACATTTAACCTATGTGTATACTGCATGAAAATGCCTTGTTAATGTGAGCTGATGGCAGAAAATGTGTTTTAGATAAAGGTGTGGTTAAACTTTATTAAACCTTTTGTGAGATTTCAACTTTTAAAAAAAGGCAGGCTTTAAACTCTGATCTCACAAATCATGTGAGATCAGACACATGGGATGTTTCAATCTGTCACTTTAAACAATCCGTTTGCTCGGTACCCTGAGCTGGGAGAGTTATTGGAAAAATGCACTCTAATGCCACATAAAGCCTTGCGTGGTTGTGAAAGACAGGCAGCAGTTACAATGGACTGGTGCACTTGGACTGAATGGTATTGACCTGGAGGAAAAGCACTTGATTACCAGCTAGTGAAATGAAACTGGAACATCTGACCAAAATCTCTGTAGCGCTTGCAACATCCGCTCAGGAGATACCGCCTCAGGAAAATGGAGCAAATCAACCAGACTGTTAAAGCCAAGGATTTGCAGTATTTGACAGTGAAGTTACAGACTATAATAATCATATAACACTGTTTACATGATAGTATAAACGAGAATCTTGGACAGACTACAAAAGAAAAACTGCAAAAATATGTAATGAATAAGTATATGAGACACAACAAGTTGGACTATTACAGAAACATTAATGAGATTATGTTTGAGTATTATGCGGCATTCCTCCTTCCAGCACTATAAAATCTCCTCCTATGGCCTCCTGTGTGTTGAGCTGAGTGAACAAAAAGGCTCCTTTTGGGTAGACTTCAGTATCTTCAGGAGAAAGACGGGAAGCAGCAAGAGCAACTTTTTTCTCCTCTCTACTCTGGGATATTACATGACAGACATTTCACTGCCAGTCAGCTCATCACCCACTGAGACTCAGACCCTGACAATGTCTCTGAATGGGAAAGTCAGAGAAAAGACAACCATAGTAGACCTTTCTCTGTTTGAGTGGCACCCCTATCCACCACCGCTGCCAGCATTTTGATTTCAAATGATGATTTGGTTTCTAATTTGGGGTTTCAGCTGTAAATCTGCATGTTTTATTGTGTCATTCTGTTTCAGTGTGTATGTATTCGGTGCACCCATATATAAGGACTGTTTGCTCTGCGTGCGTTCACACTTGTTTGTGTGCCATGCGCATGTCTCAGTGAGTCGTGTTGTGTACCGATTGTGTCTTCTGGTTTCTGTTCTCATTCCAACTGGTATCAGCTGAAAGGCATCTTCTCTGTTATCAGTCCTCATTTTAATTGCAAATGAAGCGAGCGTGTTAGTGATTAAATGGAAAATTGCACATTAATTGATGAGACTGAAGATAAAGCAATTCCAATTACCACACAGTATTTTACGCAGCCTCTCAAGTTTTGCCATCCCTCAAAGGAACAAGCCACCAAATGGTAAATTTGAGCAGGCAATGGTGCATCCATAAATATACACACACTGAAACATAACTTGTGCACAAACACATGCTATACCAAGGCTGCTGAGGCGTGAATGTACATACAAGAGCAGACAAGAACACTGGGGAAAAAAACCCAGAAAAACACCAACAAGATATTTAATTTCAACCCAGCAAAAAAAATTCTCTCATGAATTTGAAAGTACAATTTTTGAAGACAATAAGCATCTGTCACCAACCCTTTCCAAAGTCACCAAAGGTGTGTGGTTACACAATAAGTTGTGAAATTAATTTCGGGGATAAATGACATGTTTGTTCCTCAACAAGCCCTTTCAATTATTGCAAAGTTCGTAATGCATATCAATTGAAAAGTGCCTGTAGTCACAATCAAAATTCAAGAGCAAGCATAAAATAAAAAATGAGAAGTAGGCATAAAATTATTTCAACAAACATCAAAGGGTTTTGTGAATTTGGATTGGAGGCAGACGTTCTCTTTCATCGGATTGTGTGCAATAAGGAACATTTCTATTCAGCATTCAATTTTCCAACAATTCTCAGGCATAGAATGGGCCTGTGCTCTATTGATGCAAGGTTAGGCTGCAGTGTAGCTGCGGTTTCACCCCGTTTACCTCCGGCATTGAATAAATATTCATATCTAGTCACACATGATGTGATCACTGCCTGTGGACTTCACAGTTCAGCTATGTCTGAAGTGTTTTTTCTCTACTTTGGTTTAAAGGTGAATTTCTTACAAAGTGTCCAGCTTCTATTATACATGGGATGAGAGTGTTTCGTGCCACTGACTACGGTGATAAAAAGAAACTTTGCGATTTAAACACACAAAGCAGCACCCTGGAGAACACTTCTTGCATGCCAAACTGTGACCTGGTAGGGGGCTTACACTGGTTCATTAATAAAAACAAGCCTGTTGTAGACAGAGATGCGGTATTCTCTCAGGTTGACTTATCAACACTTCACAGCAAAGAAGTGAACAGAGGTGATGGTGTTGACAGTCGCACAAACTGTGGAGTACAGGTAATGTGAGTCCTCACATGTAAAACTGAAAATAACCATGTTGCTGAATTGGTGGTTTGATGTGAGGCTGTGATGTTCAGATTTTTATAGCACTCTTGAATTCGGTCTCCAAACAGATTAAAGCTGAATGTTAACATTAGCATGCATTAGTGTGCTGTATATGCATACCTATATATATAATGTAAAAAAGTGACCAAGTTAAATATGTTTTGTTAGCATGTTTGCTCCATAATATTATCCATTATCATCTTATTTATTTTACTTTAGCATGTTAGCCCCACAAGCCAACAACACGGCATAATCTTACATTACCAAGTTAACCGTGACACTTTCTATCACTTGACGCTGTACACATGTAGACTCCACAGTATCAACCATTACCATCCATCAATCCACTTTCTTCCACTTATTTGAAGCCACTTTCTCTAGCTTATCCGGGGGAACACTGAGGTATTCCCAGACCAGCCAAGAGACATAATCCATCCATCTTCTTCCGCTTTATCCGGGACCCGGTCGCGGGGGCAGCAGCCTAAGCAGAGAAGCCCAGACCTCCCTCTCCCCAGCCACCTCCTCCAGCTTATCGGGGGGAACACCAAGGCGTTCCCAGGCCAGCCAAGAGATATAATCTCTCCAGTGTGTCCTGGGTCTGCCCCGGGGCCTCCTCCTGGTGGGACATGCCCGAAACACCTCCCGGATGGCCGAACTTCTCACCCTATCTCTAAGGGAGAGGCCAGCCACCCTTCGGAGGAAGCTCATTTCCGACGCTTGTATCCGCGATCTCGTTCTTTCGGTCACTACCCACAGCTCGTGGCCATAGGTGAGGGTAGGGACGTAGATCGACCGGT
>NW_005187498.1:657840-663731 GCF_000239375.1 Pundamilia nyererei
CCCCGAGATACTTGAACTCCTCCACTTGGGGCAGGAACTCATCCCCGACCCGGAGTTGGCACTCCACCCTTTTCCGGCTGAGAACCATGTGTTATGAGTGGCTGTGTGCAGACAGGAATAGGACCCAAGGTGCAGACTCCGGGGCCAGATGTGAGCTCAAAACAGCTTTAATGTTAAAGCATCACTGCAGCCACCGCACCAATCCGTCTGTCGATCTCCGGCTCCCTTCTCCCATCACTTGCGAACAAGACCCTGAGGTACTTGAACTCTTCCAGATATAATCTCTCCAGCATATCCTGGGTCAGCCGCAGGAGCTTCTCCCGGTGGGACATGCCTGGAATACCCCAGCCAGGAGAAAGCATCCATGTCATGGCCAGACCACCTCAACTGGCTCCTTTCGATGTGGAGGAGTAGCGGCTCTACTCTGAGCCCCTCCCAGATGGCCAAACTCCTCACCCCATGTGTAAGGAAGAGGCCAGCCACCTAAAAGGTGAGGGCTGGAACAAACATTGACCGGTAAATCAAGAGCATTAGTTTTACGCTCAGCTCTCTTTTCACCATGACAGACTAGTAGTGCATCCGCATCAGTACAGCCACAGCATCAATCCATCTGTTGATCTTCCGCTCTCTTCTCTCATAAACAAGAGTGAACAGCCAGTACCCATTTAATTATATTACTTTAGCATATCAGCTCTAAAATTTAGCTTATTAGCTACTTATACTAGATATACATGGCACATGTAGTGGCATTTACATAACCTTCAGATCAGAAAATAAATGTAATAATCTGCAATCTTTGTAATACCCATTAGGAGTTTACTTCACTAGTTCCACCTTATACTACCTCAGTAAACAAATGTACAAAAAATGTATGGTCTTAATAAAATGAAGACCTTTAATTTTATTGAATTCATATCTTCTTCACTACAGCATGATTTCAATAGAAGTCAATGTGTTTAGTGTTTCCTTCAAAAGCTAAGACTGTTGCGACCAATTACCAAACTAAGGAAAGATGAGTTAAGTGGCCAACTCACCTGTAAAAATCATTACAGTTAATCTTGAGGATGTGAATGTTTGTTTGAAATGCTATGAAATTCCTCTATCAAAATCTATATGGCCCTGTGTGAAAAAGTGTCTCATGTCAGTCTGGAAAGGCCATCTCTAAAGCTGTGGGACTCCAGTGAACTACAGCGAGAGCCATTTTTTTTTACATATGACAATAACATGGAACAGTGGTGAACCTTCCCAGGAGTGGCCAGCCAACCAAATTTACCCCAAGAGTGCAGTAACAACTTGTCCAAGAGGTCACACAAAACCCCAGAACAACATCCAAAGAACTGCAGGCCTCACTTGCCTCAGCTAAGTTCAGTGTTCATGATTCGACCATAGGGAAGAGACTGAGCAAAAAAGGCCTGCATAGCAGAGTTCAAAGATGCAAGCCAATGCATCTCGAAGGCTTGTCTCAGTTTTGACAGAAAACATCTTGATGATCCCCAAGACTTTTGGGAAAATACTCTGTGGACTGACAAGACAAAGGTTGAACTTTGGTTGAACTGGCTAACATAGCATTTCAGAGAAAGGACCATTATACAAATAGTAAAATACAGTGGTGTTAATCTGATGTTAATCTGGGGCTATTTGGTTGCCTCAGGACCTTGAAGACTTGCTGTGGTAAATGGAACCATGAATTCTGCCCTCTACTAAAACCTCCTGAAGGAGAATCACCTCAAGCTGAAGCACACTTGGGTTCTGCAGCAGGACAATGATCCAAAACACACCAGCCAATCCACCACTGAATAGCTTAAGAAAAATAAAATGAAAACTTTTAAGTGGTCTAGTCCAAGTCCTGACCTGGATCTGATTGAGATGCTGTGGCATGACCTTAAAAAGGTGGTTTGTGCTCAAAAACCCTCCAATGTGGCTGAATTACAAAATTCTGCAAAGATCAGTGGGTCAAAATTCCTCCACAGCCCTGTGAAAGCCTCATTGCCAGTTATCACAAACGCTTGATTGCAGGCAATTACTTTTTCACACAGGGCCAGTAGGCTTGGATTGTTTTCCCCTTATTCATAAACACCTTCTTTCAGAAACTACATTTTGTGTTTACTTGTCTTATCTTTGTCTAATATTTAAATTTGTTTGATGATCTGAAACATTTAAGTGTATCCAAAAAATAGGAAATCAGGAAGCGGGCAAGCACTTTTTCACATATATTTGTTCACTTATATGATCAGCACTGATTAACCAATGAACCAAACAAAAATCCTTATGTGATTTTCAACAGACTTGTAGAGGCTTATCAAATACACATACGACAGTCTTATTTGCTTTCATTATCAACAGAAATAATGAAATAATCTCACAAGGGCAGGATGCAATTGGAAGAGAAATTAGCCCAGTCCCCATGATACCATTTTCTTAAAAACCCAAAATAACAACATCACTAAAGTTTGACTGACTTAAATAGTCCAGTACAATTGGACCTGCTTTTAGTATCCAGCAACTTTTCAGACATAATATCTTGTGCATATTGATGAAAATAGGGACAGTGTGCCACAGTTTTACACCAGAGGATAGCTTCTAAGCCACTTACCCATAGATTGCAACACTTTAACGTAGTCTGATATCTGAACTGGTACTGTATGTACATGCATCAAAGAGGCAGTCCTTCCATGCATATCCTGTCATAAAAATCTCATTTGATCTGTCTTGGGTTTGTTGGTGAAAAGGTTGACCTGCAAAAGCAATGAATAACATTTGGAAGTGGGTATGTCACCTTGGTCAGATATTATGCATCTTGATGCCCTGCAAGGGGGGGGAGATGAATAAATAAATAAGATGTTTTTGAATACGAGTAGGATCTAATCATTGCCTTATTGTCAGGCCTGATTTACAATGCAAACACCAGGAGGCAAGGCCTTGATGGCGTTGAGTAAAACGATGGAGGGAAGGGTGGAATGGTAATGAGATTTGGGGCCAGGGATGGGGGATGCTATGTACACATTTGTAGTTGGACTCGATACACAAAATCACAAAACACACAGATCCAAGTGCAAATACACCGCATGCAAGCAGGAATGGGTACGCATGCAAACACAGGCATGTATATTAATGCACAAATTCCAACACTAAACACAGAGATCTCAAAGCTTCAACCAGAGTCATCCTGAGGGCAATATTACAATCACTGTCTCCCGGCATACCACCATACAAGCACGCATACATCTGTATACACACACACACACACACACACACACACACACACACACACACACACACACACTCAAAGGCTTGAGTGGATACACGGCCTGAGGCAAAAAGAGTCTAACCAGTGGTCTTAGGGCTACAAATCCCCCCAAGGCTAAAGTGAACTCCATGCATACTGCAGTCAGGA
The DNA here is from genome assembly GCF_000239375.1 of Pundamilia nyererei. Lineage (NCBI taxonomy): Eukaryota > Metazoa > Chordata > Actinopteri > Cichliformes > Cichlidae > Pundamilia > Pundamilia nyererei. The sequence goes on from NW_005187498.1 coordinate 661,235, forward strand.
CCCGGTCCATGCTCCCAGACCACCTCATTAACCCAATCCAGCAGCAGCTCCCTCCACCCAGCCAACCTCACAACTTTGCTCTTCAACAGTCCATACTTACCATTCATACTAGTATCATTTATTCATCTGCTCTTGTTGATTGGACTCATCCTCGCCTGCATGATAAATAAGGCATGGATTTGTAGTTTACTGAAGGATGTTACAGCAGTGTTGTGGTCAGTGGAAGGATTTAGCTAAGATCAAAATGTCAAAATGACAAGGCGTAGAGGGGCCCACAATGTGGGACTCTTGGGTCAACAGGGAAGTATTGGTATGTAATTCTGCATTTCTGCAGTGTCGGGGAAGTTGCTCAGTCTTGCCTCACCGCAGACAGTGTGGAGAGGGACAGAGAAGGATGTTCTGTTGCTGAAATAAAACGTGCAAAAGAAGGAGAACATGGTCCAGTGGACACTGACTGAAGATGTTTGCAATAAAAATAGGTTATATAGGTATTGGCTACGATATGTAGTCATTTCATTTTAACTAAATCACTAAGCTGCATCATAATTATCAACAAGATGCTTCTTACCATTAAGTCTTCTCCCTCTCTTTACTCACTTCACTCCAAAGGTTCCTCCGACTTTCAATTTCCAATGACATTTTGTGCTTGAATTTAAATGTCTAACCTTTCTAGTTTATTCTTTCATGCTGAACTTGATGAATGTCCTTCACAAATTCAAATATACCCCACAGTCTTAATGAAGACTTGGGATTTCCTGTGGGTGTGACAGTTTGCATGATTCGCCACTTTCTTTGAATGTGGTGAACAATGGCGCCAGCACTCCACGCTGACTGCAATTCTTTTCTTTGAATTTATGCAAATGTTTGTTTGGATATTAAAGATTCAAGTTTGATTCCATTGCTTCCTGCTTTTAAAATTAGATTAAAAAACACAGACTAAAATGGATGGTGGTGAAAATACAGTGCAGTGGAAACATTTTTGGAATCCCCCGTAGGCAGGTGGTTTGCATGCAAATAGCCTTATTAACATAGCTAAAAACCCTTCTTGTAATGAGGTGAATTTTTAATCTAAAGAGACTGAACACATAAGACAAAGAATATTCTTGCAGCAGGTAAGTCATTCTACCATCGTAAATTCAATTCAATTTTATTCATATAGTGCCATTTCACAGGTACAGTCACCTGTACATTGTAAAATAAAGACCCTGCAATATTAGAAAGAAGTTCCAACAATCCCACAACCCACTCAAGGAAGGTCAGCCATCCAGCACAGTGAGTTTAAGGTGAGGGGAGAATCTGAAAACTAGTCTAGAAGAGTATTTATTGTAAGTTTCAACTTTTGCTGTGGTTTGGATAATGGAAGGTGGATAAATGAAAGTTTTGTGATAGACAAAATTATGTATTTTTTCTGATTAAGTATTAGAAAATGTTAATAAATTATTTCCATGATGCTTTAAAATGTCATAGTAACATATTTGGCTATAACTCAAATGTGTTACTGTGAAGGTTTGTTTCGACGCATTAGGCTCCAGTGCACACCTCAATCTTCCATCAAAATAATTATAAGACGAACATGGATATTCTCTACTACATATACAACACACACGGCAAACATGGCATGAGGCCACCAAATGGTTGGCGGGCCGACTTCAGTAAACTTATTTTTGTTTCAGCTGTGTCGTGGATAAATTTACACAAACTGGCTCTGCATCATTTCCTAAAACAAACATATACACAGGCACACACACTCCTGGGAAGAGTGGGTGGGTTGGGTGGAGAGTGCCAACAATGTGCTCCCCTCCATCAACAGAAATAGCAGTGTAACAGCGTCTTTCTAGTGGAAAAAACTCAGAGAACCAGAGATAAAATGATGGTTGGTGGATTTCAAAGCAAATTCAGCTGTGATATTCTGTACCTTCTTGTTTGTATATAGGACCAAAGCCAAGTGCACTTCCGCCAAGTGGGATCGATATCACATGTTTCTGTGGCATAGAGCTCAATGAAACAATAGTTTTGCACCATGGTATTCAAGAAAATACTAAAAATCACTCAAATATATGAATGAATACCCTCATCATTCATTATTGTCTGCAAATTTAAATGAAACTAGTTTGATGAAGTGAAACTTTTTAACTTCACATAAACAGTGTAGGGGAGTAACGGAATACATGTACCGCTGTTATGTATTTAAAATACAAAATATGAGTAACTGTATTCCATTACAGTTACCATTTAAAAAGGTGGTATTTAGAATACAGTTACTTTGTTGAAATAAAGGGATTACACGGCGGTCTTTTCCTGTTTCATATGTTAGGTTATGCCCTCTCTATTTTTGGTAATTCCACACCGGTGGAAACCCAAACAAAACACGCATTAAGAGGCCCAAATACCTGTGTCTCAATGTCAAGTCTCATAATGACGTGAAGAAACATTTTTTAAAATGATTTAATATGAAGGCAATCCGGTTGTTCAGTCTGACGTCACTAGCCGTGTCTGG
>NW_005187498.1:666140-687561 GCF_000239375.1 Pundamilia nyererei
ATCACTGAACAACCGGATAGGCAGAGTGTTACAGGCATCGCCCTAAAGAATATAGCCTCATGGGCAGTGTAGTCCGTGCTGCAGGGAGAATGGACTGCCATACCCGTTATGTGTCTGTGAGCGTGAGGAGGGAGAAAAAGGAGAGTGGAAAAGTACAAGCTGTCACCGAGCAGAAACGGGAGCTGGAAGCATGTAAATATAATAATAACCACTGCAGCCAAAAAGAGTGCCTGACGAGCCCAGTTGTAAGTAAGCTATTAAGATTTGACTGTTCACTGTGTTCGTGTTTTCCTGCGAAACAATAAGTTCCAGTGGAGCAGCCTTTCAACGCCTCTCTCTGTCCCTGCATGGAAAGTTGACCCAGACAACAAAGTAAAGCAAGTTTTCGGCTACGAGCCCGACACGAACCCGACGTATTAGCCAGAGGTCCCTTTACTACGGTTCCTAGTCGCGGACCTGTTTTATATACGCGCGGAATAGTTTTCTATACGAGATCGCTGCAAAAAGTGCAGTCTTACTTAATGTCCACCTACTGTTACTCATTTTATATTAAGATTTAAAAATGTAGCTGGTATTGGTATGGCAAGTAACCCTCAGTAATAGTAATAAATCACACAGCAATAGGACATTCATGTAGTTTTAAAAAAAAGCATGATAATATATTAAGTAATCCAAAGTATTCAGAATACGTTACTCTCATTGAGTAACGTAATGGAATACGTTACAAAATACATTTTGGGGCATGTATTCTGTAATCTGTAGTGGAATACATTTTAAAAGTAACCTACCCAACACTGCACATAAAGAAGAAGCACAGAACTCCACCTAAATGTACAGATCTTAGTAGCTGTCATTTCATTTGATGACTCTAGTGAATTCCATAAGTGGATGAGCGATAAAAAAAAATGAACATTGTGTTTTACTTTATATAGTGTATGTCACTGCAAAATGAAAATTGCTTGATTGCGTACCCAGTTTCTCAGTAGCTACTGATAGCGTAACATTAGGTCAAACAGCTGTCAAGCAGTTATTCTTTAAACCAACTCACTTTAAATATAAATCAAACAATTTCATTTCTTGCTTAAATGTATGAAATTTGGGTCAGCTATGTGGTAGATTGAACTCAGAACTAAAGAGGTAGTTCATAGAATGAAAATATATGAAACAAAAAATATATATATTTATGTATGTGTAGTACATATCAGGCAAATGGGTATTAAAAATACTCAAAAACTGCTCAATTAATGTCTCTACTTTTTTGGTCTTAAGATAAAAGTGATGGAATGAAAACTAAATGTATACAACATTGATTAATGTGTTGGTCTTTACGTCTCAAGTTTTTCTTCTTTAGCTACTGTTCTGGGCCTGTGTAGGGCAGAATTCATGAGACATTCAACTCAGGATCACATTTTTGAGGAATGCAGAACATGTTATGTCACACTCTCCAAGGGTTTCAGCTTGGACCATGGTGGTAAACCAAAAACATCGTCTCACTTCCTTTTAACTTACCAAAAGAAACATTGTATTTACGATTTATGCATGAGCGACATTCATTTGTTTAAACTGAAACGCGCTGGGCATGCAAATCACGTCTGTGAAACAGTTCCAAAATAATCAAAAAAGGAAATTCAGAAACCCTTAAGATGGAATGACTAGAAAGTATAAAACCCTGATGGCAATATCCTAAATTTAGAGAGAATGATGAAGGCAATATGAGGCCATCTAACAGAGTTCCTTTACCTTCTTATTGATACATTTGGGTTACTTAAATAATCATCCAATAGTAATTATGTTAACAACTCCCCTCAAGTCCTGACTTTGAGCTTAACAAAGTTATTCATAGAGGTTTTAGTATGAAACATACATATACAAATGCATTTGTGCCATTGAGCTGTTTTCCAAGAAGAGCATCTGAGACATTCTGATGTTGAAAGGTGTTGCGTGGCCGAGTGTCTGCACTTGACACGCAGATGCACATATGGGAGCAACATTTCCTCTGCTAGCTGATAACCATCAGAACACTGAAGGTAGAAAATTCAAGCTGAAATTGGAATGCCCAAGCTTGTGTAAATGTAATCTACAAGACTTTCCCCACTGAATCCTTCCCCAACATTATGCTTGTCTTCTCTCCTCCTCCACCACCACCACCATCTTTTCACTCACTCCTCCTCATCCTCCACTGTCATGTTTTCTGGCACATACATTGTGTAGATTATCTGCCATTGCGTCTGTCAAGTTCTTTTTTTTATGGATACCTCCCTATCACAGTGAGGGGGGCCATCTGTGTAATCCTAGAACAAGTTTAGGTACTGGCAGTGTAACGCGGCTGATTAATAAATTGTACAAGATGCATGGCCACTTATTTGTTTGAAAACTTAATTGGCTACAGAAAAAACTATGTATATGTGTAATGCAATGTAATGTAAGTTGACCACTAAAAACAAGAATGGGTGGAATAAAAGTTCTATTACAATGACTATTTTTTCTGGTATTAATCATAAGTAGAGCTTGCTAAACTGAACAGATAGAGCGGTTGGTTATTTGACAATAATATACAATAAGTAGCAAGCTAATTTTGGGACTGAATAATAAAGTCAGTCCAGAAGTGCCGGAAAAAATTCAGTTCTTAGTTATGTTTATATCTTTACCCACCATTTTAGCAAAGGATCGAAAAGGAGCTTTTTGCCGTCGATACATGGTTGCAATACCCTCAGCATAGTGCGTGCATTCTCTGGATTAAGTAGCTTAGACCATTACTTTTTCAAATAAATAGCTATGGTGTTCTTGCGCACATTGTGAATGTTGACTCATTGGCTCATTCACAATGTTTCCATCTCCCTCTGACTCTTGTACCTTATATATCTTGTTAGCTAGAGAGAACTACGAGGAGCTTGCACTTGTAATTGTTTCTGCTACTGTCTCCAACAATGTTGTTGGATCTAACTTCAGTATTGGCACTGACATTGTCCTTAACACTGTAACTAGTTTAGTTAGGACAAGTTTGTCTTTGACTGAAGAAAATATAAGAGCATCCTTGAACATGTGCAGCATGGTGGAAAATCCAGACAGGAATTTTGCCACAAAGATTGGGATAAAATCTGCTGACAAGCTGAAGGAATGCTACAGACATGGTCACATGTTTGCCAACTCTCATCTCAAGATGAGGCCTGTGACATGAGAAAGATGGCTTTGGTTTTCCAGCCTCTGGCAGAATTGGTAGAACAGACTGACTTTGAACATCATATTCCAAAGGCCCATCTTGAAAATCATGGACAAGTACAAAGTCAGCCTGGATACCTCTAAAAAGGGCCACGATGGAATATGTTATCAAAATGAGAGATTTAGTTCATCAGTAATTTATATATGTCATTATTTATTGATCAGGCATGGTCTGATGACCTGACTGTCTTCTTTGAAAACACTTTGTAAACAGGGTGTCTTTGGTTCATGAGGTAGAGCAGGTCATCTATTAATTGGAAGCCAGCGAAAAAGAAGTTGTTGATTTCTTCAGTCTACATGCCAAAGCCAAAGTATTCCTGGACAAGATGCTTTCATTGCATGTTAGACAGAAAGCACTAAGACGTTTATGAATGTATGTGTTAATGTTTTATAAAGCACATTGAGTGTGTACAGAAGAAACACGCTATATAAAAACTAGCGTTGTCAGCATTAATCTCGTTAAAATGAAGTTAACGCCATAACCACATTAACGCGGCAAATCTCCGTTAGCGAGTTAGCGTGGATCACCATGTGCATGGGGCTACACGGCATCAACGCGTTAGCGCAGTTAGCTCGTTAACGTGTTAGTGCCATCCAGCCCCACGGACGGGGCAATTCACTATTACTCGCTAACGGAGATTTGCCGCGTTAATACGGTTATGCCGTTAACGTAATTTTAACGAGATTAACGCTGACAGCACTAATAAAAATTAGTCAGCTACTAGATTACCACCTCTCTGTTTGTGTCATTGAGCATGTTTAGGTCAGCTAGTGTGATGACAGAGAAGATGGCCTTGTGCAAGTATTTGCATATTTATTCTGTGTCTACAGGTGATAATGAAGTGTATGTCAGCAAGACTTTAGGATCATAAATTCAAACTGATAGTAAACATGGTTTCTTTTAGCCATGGTCATTAACAACTCCAATCACATGTATAACTAAGCTCCTAAAGGTCATGTCGGAATGTAGAGGCAACCTTTATCATTTTTAAAGTCAAGGACTTGCTGTCCTATTATTTACTATCCATCCATCTTCATCCGCTTTGTCCGGGTCCGGGTCGCGGGGGCAGCAGCCTAAGCAAAGAGGCCCAGACCTCCCTCTCCCCAGCCACCTCCTCCAGCTTATCCGGGGGAATACCAAGGCGTTCCCAGGCCAGCCGAGAGATATAATCTCTCCAGATTAATATCCTCACGTTATTTTTTCTCCTCCTTTGTTGAAAATCAGCCTCCTTCTGAAAATTATTTACTAATTACTAATATATGTTCTATCAGTATAAAAGTTTCTCCTGTGAAAACACATGGATATGTATGTTTAAATGTGACTTGTAGCATTTCTCAATATTTTTCCAAGCAGCCAGACTTTCTTTTAATTTTTATATTGGCTTCATCGGGTGAAGGCCTCCAGCTCGCACTGGAACGGTTCGTAGCCGAGTGTGAAGCAGCGAGAATGAGGATCAGCACCTCCAAATCTGAGGCCATGGTTCTCAGCCGGAAAAGGGTGGAGCGCCCACTCCGGGTCGGGGATGACCTCCTGCCCCAAGTGGAGGAGTTCAAGTATCTCGGGGTCTTGTTCACAAGTGATGGGAGAAGGGAGCCGGAGATCGACAGACGGATTGGTGCTGCGGCCGCAGTGATGCAGATGCTGCACCGGTCTGTTGTGGTGAAGAGGGAGCTGAGTGTAAAAGCGAAGCTCCCAATTTACCGTTTGATCTACGTCCCTACCCTCACCTATGGCCACGAGCTGTGGGTAGTGACCGAAAGAACGAGATCGCAGATACAAGCGGCGGAAATGAGCTTCCTCCGAAGGGTGACTGGCCTCTCCCTTAGAGATAGGGTGAGAAGTTCAGCCATCCAGGAGGGGCTCAGAGTAGAGCAGCTGCTCCTCCACATCGAAAGGAGCCAGCTGAGGTGGTTCGGGCATCTGACAAGGATGCCTCCTGGGGTTGGTGTTTCGGGCATGTCCCACCAGGAGGAGGCCCCGGGGCAGACCCAGGACACACTGGAGAGATTATATCTCTCGGCTGGCCTGGGAACGCCTTGGTGTTCCCCCGGAAAAGCTGGAGGAGGTGGCTGGGGAGAGGGAGGTCTGGGCCTCTTTGCTTAGGCTGCTGCCCCCGCGACCCGGACCCGGACAAAGCGGAAGAAGATGGATGGATGGCCCTACACAAATGTAAATTTTTATTATTAGTACAGTTTTCGAGGCTTAATGAAGGCCATTCAAAGTTGTCTTTGGGACACAGGCTGCTTCTTCACTCATTTTCAGTCCCTGTACTTTTTTTTTTAACATTTTCAGGAGACAGTTTTTTTCTTTGTTATGCACCCTAACACCGAACTATTAATCGACGGATGAGCTACGGTTGTGCCCACAAATAATAACAACTTACCAAAGATTTTTAACACTTTGTTTCTAACAGCTGGTCACAAAAACACTAATGATTTGTTCTTATTTCTGTAGTTAGGTATAAAGTAGTATTTTTGCACCAATAAGGTGATTCCTAAAGCGCTATAAGCTCAAAACCAATCAGAATGGTGTGCAGTGTGTGGACAACTAGAGGACCAAAGAGGAAGTGACATCTCAGATAACCTGTATCTGACCTAAGAAATCATAAAAAACAAAATGAACAAAGACTTGACACGGGACCTGAGAGATGGATCTGGCTCTTCATTTGAGTGTTTACCGAAGCCTCATTAGAAACAAAAGCACTCAGAGAGTGCAACTCCCTGTTAAAAGGGCAAGGGCTGTACTAAAACTATGATATTCGATTCTGTATTCGGTTTTTTTTTTCTTTATTTTATCAGCATTGGTAATATGGAAACCTCAATAATGATATCTGCATTGTTTTTGTAGATCACTTGTGTTGATGTCAGCATTTTTAATATGAAAAGGTAGTGTAGCATATTAATGTTTTTGTTTCATTGTGAGGTCAATTATTTCTTGTATTGAAAAAAGAATATTTTAAAGGGATATATTGGTTTAAAGTACGATTCAATGGAAACTAAATTGTTTCCTAAGTCATGTGAGCCTGACCTTTGACGTATGACCTTGAAGCATTACATACTAAGATGGTGAATTTTATCATCCGTAGCCATATGATTGGAGCAGCACTGGATGAAATCTTTGGCGTCTATAAACTGTAAATGATATATTCATGCAGTGTATACTTGGTGGCCTCATTGTGATGTCATTGTGATGTCAAGTACAGCTCTCTCATTCCCCTTATGATACATTACTTTCTTTTTTTTTTTTTCAAAGTTAATTTTGAACTTGGGATCTAACAGTAAGGTCAACATCAAATACTCATGTCCCCCAAGGCCTAGTATATTGTTGTGAAGTTTGAAGACAAGCCATACAAAACTGTGCAGAGTAGGGTCATTTTAACAGACACCAAAATAAAAGGCAGTCAACACTGTAAAAAGAATGTTTTGCTTCTAGAAACCTGGACTACTCAAAGAAATTACAAGAACGGTTGTCTAAATTTGCGTACACACACATACACATTCGCTTGTCACACATTGCTATGAAGCTGCCCAGCTGGTTGCTTGTACACATTCCAGGCTCTGGTTGCTTGGTGGTCACTACATTACTGCAAACTGTTTGCAGTGTGTACAGAGCTTACGACAGTTCAGGCGGTGTTGAAGAATAATGGTTTATGACAAAAGCAGTATTTAAAATCATGTATATTTACACGTTTTAATAAATTATTCCACTGTTCCTAGTAAAATATAAGGAAATGAGGGATATCTCACAGCTTTTGCACAATGCTCTTTTTGTGCAATAGTGCAAAGATTATTTAGTTATTTTCTCCCACATGTCATCATTTAATTTTGAGTTCTGCAATCGAATACTTGTGATACCAGCTGTGGGCAAATGAGCAATGAGCACGTTTGACTAATTATAATGTAATGTGTTTGTAATCTACAAAAACTGACTTTACTATGAAAACTGTGAAGTCAATTTTACTTGAAGATTTAAAAAATTTAGTTGAGGTTAATCATTTTTTTCTAGCTTCCACCTCCATAGATGCTGTAAAACCTTCAAAAAAAAGTTCAAGTTTCCATGAACTAGCACTGATATCTTTATTTTGTTAAGGAAATGTGTGGACTCAACCATACAGAAAACAATGGAAAATAAAATAGGTAGCTGACTATTACTGGTCAGAGTCTTCTGAGAGGCTAGCTAATGTTTGAAAGTGAAATTTAATGAATGGAGCCACCTGCAGAAGGCCCTGTTGCACAACCACCCCCACAATATACACACACAAACGCCCTAACAATGAGATCAACAGAAGGGAATATTTGAGGAGACTAGTGGGGGATTAATGAGAAGGGGATTAGAAGGTGGGTGGCTCTCTCTCTATGTATTTGTGTGTGTGTGTCTGTAGTGTTAGCTACTTGAGTGTCAGCATAGCTCTGGTTAGGGACAGGATTGTTTTGAGTTTGTCTTAGCGGGACAAGGCTAGCAAGCAATCAGAGACAGGAGTAGGTTTAAAGAGAGCTGTTGGTGGCCAGACTGAACTAGAGACTGAGATGAGTGAGCAGACTGGTATGTATGACAGCTCTGCACTGAGAAGCCCGGCCAGAGTAATGACAGGTCATACTCTCTGAGCATGCAAAGCAGAGAGTGAAGCGAAGGCAACTGGGATCTTGGTTTGGTAAACCTGTTTCTATTTTATTTTTTTCAACAGTAAGCCAGTTCTGTATTTCATGTAGTAGTAGATTGTAGCAGATAAGAGCTTTGATTTCAATGTGAATTTACTTTGACTCATGTAGACAAAAAGGAAGTGATAAAAAGTCTTGATGCATTCTCAATCATCCAGGAAAATAAATCTCCAAAAGTTGATTCTGTTCATCTGGACGTAGCATTTTCTGGGAGAAACGTTTCGTCACTCATCTAAGTGACTTCTTCAGTCTCAGCTGACTGCAGGTTTCCCCAACCTTATAAACAGTTTATAAACTGACTGCAGGTTTCAGTCAGCTGGAAACCTGCAGTCAGCTGAGACTGAAGAAGTCACTTGGATGAGTGATGCAACGTTTCTCCCAGAAAACGCTACGTCCAGATGAACAGAATCAACTTTTGGAGAAGTGATAAAAAGTATTTATCACTTCTTCACTTCCAGTATTTAACATTGGATTTTTGTTTGAAAATGAAAACATTGGGGGAAAAAACTTTTAAAGTACAAAAAAACAATACAACAAGAATTGGAAGAGTTAATTATCTCCTATGTGAAGGTCTGATGACACAGAATATATTTTAACTGAAGCAGAAGTGAGAATAAAGCTTAGTTATGGGAAATCATTTTTAAACTCGATACTTAAATCGAAACCTAAATCCACTAAATTCTAAACAAATGTGGATTCCAAGAAATTCAGCTGAATTAATTTCAATTGATTTTAATTCATTTCCAACAAAAGTCACAGAAGAAAATGCTCATTAATACTTAGTGGTAAGTAAACCACTGTTTTTCTCTAGCTGAGCACCCAAAGCACTTTCCCACACAGTGGATGTATAAATGGGTGAATGAGGTAAGTTGTCTAATGTTATACCAGCACAAACAGTCTGTCCAGCCAAACATTCGTCCACATTCATACTCTGATGGATGCATCGGGGAGCGACTTGGGTTTAGCATCTTGCCCAAGGATATTTGGCATGCAGACTGGAGCAGACAGGGATCAAACCACCAACCTTCCAATTAGTAGATGACCTGCTCTAGCTCCTGAGCTACAGCCGCCCCACAACACCCCACTGTTAAATGTCAAAATAAACAAGAGAAGGTAGAGATAATATCACTGAAATAATTTCAATCAGACTTCCATGCTTTGATGTGAGGAAGGTTACTTTGCTCAACACTTCACAAATCTAATTTTTTCATTGTCTTTTTAACATTTCTCTCTCTCCAGAGTGCAAGCTTCAGTGCATCACACATTTATCTTAGATCATTTAAATGTATTTCCATTGGACGTGAGTAAAAAGCAAAAGAAAGAAACATACATTTTGCATTTCAAACTTTTCATCAGGTTTCATTACTTCCAGTTGGGAGCTTTTAAGTGCAAAGTGAAGAAGGGAACAGTGGGGTGATCAAAACTTCATAGTTTTATTTTTCTTAAACACTGGATTAAGAATATAGTGAGAACATTTAAAAGAAAAACTGCAAGGCGCTCATGTTTTGCACTTTTGGGGCAGTCATTTTGTATTTAAGTTTGTTCATTTCCAACTGAATAACAGGGTATCAGGGTACCACAAGCGTATCAGAGCTTCAAGTAAAAATAACAGCTGCACATCATCAGTGAAGCATTACTACTCACTGCGCAACAACTCTGATAAAAACTAATGGAAAGCAGAGGATGAACATCCTGTTTACATCCTAAGACGGTAACATATGAAGCTGTTTTTAATGTGCAGCAAAACTGTCTTACATGCACTTTATAAACTGTAAATACCATATGGATGTCATCTAATTCCTTTCACAGACCAGCTCACATAAGACATGCAGGTGCAAGTAGATCTAAAACTGAAGCTATGCTCATAAGAAGGGAACAAACAGAAAATGAAGTGCTGTTGGATTCATCTGAAATGTGAAGACCAAATAATGAAGCCAACACCAGCAGTGTTTGCTGCTCTTGGCTGGACAGGCTCTGTTTGTCTTAGTGTCGGGGGGCAAAGAGAGCTGGCAGCTGAATGGAATTCTTCGAAACACCAAATAAACCCATATTAAATTTCCTCTGCAATGCTTTAGGGAGAGGGCTGAATATGACAGGGAGGACGGACAGAAAGGAGGACAGCAGGAGCTCATTGTGTAGAGGCGAAGGTACACTGCAAAGTAGGTAGGTAAAGAGCTCAAAATATAGAGATGGGAAGGTGAGAAGAGACTGAGAAAGATGTTTGCAGGCTGTGAAGGGAGGATAGGGAAAAGGTCCAGAGGGAAATGGAGAGCGCAAGGTCGCAAAGGATGTAGAGGAGAAGCTGTGAAAAAGGTGAAAAAGAAAAGAATAAGAACGGTCATAGTAGAAAGACACGCCGAACAAATGAAAGTCACTATGTTGGCCCCAAACTGGATTCCTACCAGAAGAGAGGCACTCTGGGCATTTACCAGTCATAGTCATAGCCCTGCTTTTGTAATGGTTAACGTTACTGTGCACAGGTCTGAAATGTAGTTGAGTATCACACAGCTTTTTGTGGCCACTGCTGCAAAAAGTGAATATCTCATTCATGCAGAACAGATGGTGTGAAGTCTACGCACATCACAGTTTTGGCAAAGTGCAGTGCTGTGAAAAAACAATTGCCCTGTTTCTGGGTTATAGCTGTCACATGTGCATGTTTCAGATGATCGAACAAATGTTAGATTTAATATCAGACAAAGATCATCTGAGGTTATGATGATTACATTACATAGGGCCAATCTACTTGGCCCTATGTGAAAAAGTAATTGAATTAACTACAATTAACAACATTTGCTAGAAACCTTAGTTGAGTCTTACCGGCCACACCCAGTCCTAATTACTGCCAGACCCACTGAATCAAGATATAAAAGTAGACTAAAAAGCAACAAGTCACGTCACGATCTAAAGACACTCAAGAACAGATGAGAAACAATATAACAATAACACATCCAGGAGGTGAAGAACCCAAAACATCATCTAAAGTAGTTAAAGATACGTGTGGATGTCTGACAATCTGGAGCTGCTTTGCTACTTAAGGACCGGGACAACTTGCTGTAATTGATGAAACCATGAATTCAGCTCTATACTGGAAAATCCTGAGAGAGAATGTCTGGCCATCAGTTTGTTCCCTGGAGCTCAAGAAAACTAGGGTTGTGCAGCAGGATAATAATTGGAACACATCAGCAAATCCACCTCTGAACAGCTCAAAAAAAAGAAGGTTTTGGATGGACAGGCCACAGCTGAGGCTTAAGTCAGATTGGGATGCTTTGGCATGACCTTAAACATCTTGTTCATACTTAAAAAAAACAAACAAACAAAAAACTTTAATGTAGTTAAATTAAAACAATTCTGCAAAGAAAAGTGGGACAAAATTTCTTCAGAGTACTGTGAAATTCGCATTGCCAGTTATCGCAGGTACTTCATAGTCCCCTCAAAGAATGCATGGGGTTAGGTTTGTTTGGTGATTCTAAACTGACTGTTGATGTGACTGGTTGTCTCTATGTGTTAACCCTGTCCCAGACTTGCTGACACGTCCATGGTGTATCGTGCCTGTGGCCTTTATTGGATAGACAGAAGAAAATTGATATCTGGATCTGAAACATGTAGCTGTGACTAACATGTAAAGAAATCAGAAAATACTTTTCACAGCATTATAAAAGTGAAACCTAATACATAGATGTTGGAAAAGAATTGTTACAGTTGAATTCTCCAGGTGTGATATTTAAAAATGAGAGCAGATTAACTCTCACAGTTAGTGAGTTGTAAAATAAGGTTTCCATGGAACAGTTCTTCCAGTGGACCAGTGGACCCCGGGGGACTTTTGGATGCAGAGAGTATGATAGAGTAGACTGAGGAACCTGGTCATTCAAGAGGGCCCAGAGTATAGCTGCCGCTCCTCTGCACTGAAAAGAGCCAGTTGAGGTGGTTCAGACGTCTAATTAGGATGTCTGCTGGATACCTCTTAGGTGAGGTGTTTCCAACATTGACTGGAGTCTCCAAAGCAGACCCAGGACACTCTGAAGGGATTTTTGGCTGACAGGCAATGCCTCAGTTTCACCACAGAAGAGCACGAGGAGGTGGTTGGGAAAAGTCTGAGCTTAGAATGTGTCGCCCACAACCCTGCCCCAGATAAGATATCAAATACAAGGATGGATGGAAAACTCAGAAACTTCTCTGAAAACTGCACTCATTAAAATTAGCAACCAGAACAAGAGTACCATATGAGTACTGTGTTAAATAACTGTCACAGTTCCACAACGCCCGCCCCCCCCCCCACCCCCTTAGCAACTATATACTTAGCTGTTTGTCTGCTGATGACATGGGAAGGAAACAAAGCTAAAGACAAAAAATGATATATGTAATCACTATTATTTTGAAATGAAACTCAACAGCACAAAGCCCCGGGTGCACCGGCAAGAATCCCCCAAACCAGAGCTATAGGCTGTGAGACAGCTAGAGGTCTGCTTTGAGGATTATAGCCTCCAATTCTCTCTCTGCCCCCCTCTCACTTCTCTCTCTCTGTCTCTCTTTCTTTCAGCTGAAGGGACATCTGGAGTGCATTAAAGCGTTGAGGACATTGGATCTCCCCAGAGCGCTCAACTGGATGGGTGGCCCACTGTAGCCCCTTTTCAGCAGCAGGACCCAACCCTTCCTGATTGATAGAGGGAGCCCCACATGCACACTTAACACTCACACACATCCTACATGGCTGACATACACCATAGACCACTGAAACACCGGTAGTGCTGCTAACGTGGATTAATTTGAACACATGTTTTTGCTCCTTTCAGTGTGTGCAATTTGGCCTATCAATCATCCATTGATACATTTTGTGTGCTGTACATTCCTGCAGATTTAGGCCATATATTAGTGAAGTGACTTTGAAGCTAGCATGTCGATACTAAACACAAACCAGCTTGGTTTAATGGAAGCTCCTGACATATGGAAGTAATATAGGAACACGGATACTCTGATCCTCACTGACAACATGCAGTGACTAAGGCTTTTTACAGCAATCCTCGACACCTCATTCACAGACATAATGAAGCAAATCAAAACCCAGAATTGTACTTTCTCATTAAAGTACAGGATGGACAATTCTATAAGAGTCTTTCCTACACACGATTAGAAAACACAAACTTTCTCAAAGAGGGAAAGTTCAAAGAAGCTCCTCATTTCCAGTAAATTGCTTTGCCTGATTTGCCATTTCAAATAAATTGCAGCGTTGGCCAAAATTTGCAATTCACTGGAAGTCGTCCCCTCAGCCACACAGAAGAGGTTAATCCATATTTCGCGTTTGAATATAAGACGGAAAAAGAGAAAAAGGGAAGATAGGTAACTCTTTGCCAGGAGATGGGGAGCTGAGGGGAGGGGAGTAGTGAGAGAAACTGTGGGAGTGGAGGAAAAGGCGAGAGAATGGGAAGAAACAGGCGTCATTTAGAGTAAATGGCATCCAAAAACCCTCTCCAATTATCTTTGCCTACCATGCCAGTGAGACTGACTTAATTAAAATGACTTGAGAGGGAGGGGAGAGAAGAAGAATCTGCCAGTGATTGAGGGGGCAGGCAGGCGACGTATCTGCACTGAAACACAAAGCTCAGGCATCGTGCAGGCTGTCGACCACTCTCCCTTTTCAATTCTCGACTTCAAAAGTGAATAAAGAAATACTAATAAAAAGAGAGGGGCTCTCACCATTTGCAGCCATGTAATTGCGCTATTTAAATCCTACATTTTTTATCATTGTTGGAATATTGGTCGGGAGGGGGGTTGAGTGTATAAAAATGGATAGTGAAACAGCCCCATACCCTCACCACCTATAATCTCCGTGCCTTCTTTCTCAGAAAATCCTCTGACAGTGACCTTTTCGCATGAGGTCTGTTTCTATGGAAACAACGTCCAGCCCATCTACGTTTGGTGTTTTCCTGTCACCGGTCTGCCAGAACTGGCCCACTTGTGACTAAGAAGAAGAATGTGGCACATTTCAAGATCCGTCTCCTGTTTGTTGTTTCCACTGGTGTGCAGCCACAGGCCTGGGAAGCAGCATGGAGCATCTGCTATGGTAAACACACGTGTGTGATGTCTGAAGCCTAAAATGTTGCAGTCCTGTGGATGTGAAATCATACAAATTTCATGTTTTATGATGATTTCATGTTTGTTTTTTGTGCATCACACTGCAGCAAAATTTTTGAGTTATTATAAAAGTATTTTCCAAAACAACAATTACCAAAAAATGGATACTAAAGATATCCAGGTTGACAAAGATATAGTGACATAGTTACTCTAGCAGTTTTACAAATAGATCCCTCAGTTTATTATTTCAACTCTACGTCTTCATCAAATAAGACTTACTGTGGGTTACCCACTTTTCCTTTCTTGTCTTTATTTTTGCAGCCAGCTGGGGATGTATATGTGATTTATTTGAAGTGGCAGTTCATCTTATCAGTGTAAATCTAAAATAAAGCCAACGTTTTGCAGTTGTTACGACAGATATAACATACAGAAGAACAGGACGTCATTTTAAGAAGCCATTTGAAATCTGATACAGGTATCACCAACAAGGTCCACTGCAGAAATACTACTTAGCTTATTCCAGTATTATTAAAACTATTATGACATTTACTAACTAAATGTCCGTTTTTACACACGTTCACACTTAGCATTAACATGTGCCATGGATAATTGGTAGACAAATCTAATGTGTCTGTTTAGGAAGTGCAGTCACGAGCATTTTCGATAGCTCTGTGTAAATGGATCTCATCTTTCTCTTTTGGTTTGCAAAGACTAATTATTCTCTTTTCAACTGTCAGAAGGCAACAATCCAACTTCTGTTACCATTTTGTCAAAAGAAAACGAAGAAGCATACACCCATCTTCTTCCCTTTATCCGTGGCCGGGTCGCGAGGGCAGCAGCCTAAGCAGAGAAGCCCAGACCTCCCTCTTCCCAGCCACTTCCTCCAGCTTGTCCAGGGGAACACCAAAGCGTTCCCAGGCCAGCAGAGAGATATAATCTCTCCAGTGTGTCCTGGGTCTGCCCCGGGGCCTCCTCCTGATGGGACATGCCCGGAACACATTAGCCAGGAGGCGCCCAGAAAGCATCCTTGTCAGATGCCCGAACCACCTCAACTGGCTCCTTTCGCTGTGGAGGAGCAGCGAAAGGAGCTCTGAGCCCCTCCCAGATGTCTGAACTATATCTATAAGGGAGAGGACAGCCACCCTTCGAAGGAAGCTAATTTCCGCCACTTGTATCCACGGTCTCATTCTTTCAGTCACTACCGACAGCTTGTGACAATAGGTGAAGGTAGGTCGACTGGTAAATTGAGAGCTCTGCTTTTACACTCAGCTCTCTAGAAGAAGAAGCAATCCATTGATTGATTTGAACACGCAATCAAAACAATATAATTCATTATAAAATTGTTGGCATATCACTGAGTACTTCAACTAATACACTGTACATCAAAGGGTTAGGCAGAACATTAACACAGCCCATGATACATTAATATACACTCTAAATAGCAACCTGCAGGCTTCAAAAATTAATAGCAAAACTGCACTTTCCATAATGGCCATTGCTTAAAAAATGCTAAGAGTACAGTGGGTGTTTTTTTCTCCTTATAGCCTGTGCACTGGAATGTTGGTGTCTGCTAGGCCTCAGCTCTCCATGTCAACACAGTTTATTATAAGAGATTAATGAGCATATCAGCTTTGGGCATTGCCAAATAATAAAAGATTTGCTCTTTTAGATTTCATGAAGTATCTTTTGTCCATCCTATAGACATTCTAGACTTTGCATCTTTATCAAGAAAATACAGCTAGTGTGCTGTGGCAGCTGCTCTTTTGGAATTTAAGGCTCAGTTTGTTTGCCAGCAGATTCAGACACACTCTGGCTGATGAAAGAAGGTCGTTTTGTGGTGTAGTGTACACTGGGGACACGTAGCAATGTTAAAAACAATGTAAACGCTGATTTGAACAATATGTTCTCTTTAAGTGTTGTCTTGTTCAAATGACAAATGCTTTAAACACGTTTGTCACAGCCACTGCAGAAATTTCCATTTAAACATGAGCATTGTGCCATTTCAGTCTAAAATGTGCTTCTCTTCATAAGTTGCTGGCTTAAAAAAAGGAAGCAAAGAAAGAAAAAGTGAAGTAAATTGAAATTCATTTTGCACCAAAGTACAGTATGTGCTGCCAGTGTCAATAAAAAAAGCACTTCTCTGTCGCAAATACACACACATTCACAGACACACACACACACACTCCTCTCACACCTTGATCAGCCAATACACAATACTGCTCATGTGTCACAGCTAACACCTGTTACTGTGCTTTTGCCTTGTGAGCTTATTGTAACGGACTGTACAGAATCTTCCACTGAACACAATACAAACTCGCACCTGTCTCAACAAATGTGTTTGCACAGAAGGTTGGTGGGCGCTTTAATTTCAAGTTAAAGTGCCAGGATGCACTGTATAGGATAATTGCCAAGACTCAGCAACCACTGTATCAATATACATTGACTGGAGTGGGCACAGACAGCTTGGATATAAATCAAAGCTTAGAGGAAAAAGACACAAACACACACACACACACACAGCAGTGACTAAAACTTTGAAATCACCTCTTGGAGCATTTGTGTAAAAATTAGTGCATTTTCAAGTCAATGCAAAACATGACATTTTAGCAAACAGAAAAAGAAGAAAGAACTCTTGACAGCAAACTAATCTAAGGCAATATACTTGTTTCCACTTATAGTAAAAGATTCATTCTTAAAGGTATAGTAAGTGATTAGACAATGTCTGAGAGCTCTGAGGCCCGGAGATGAAGGAGCACCTCAGTTTATGTGAAACAGAAAGGGAGGAAAGGGGGTGGAGTTAGCATGACAACTGCTATTTTGATGGGGCCAAAGCCAAGTACCATCATTGTCCATCCCCCTGCTTTTCCATCTCCAGAGCCCTCTCGTCTCCTCTCCTCTGCATCCCCTTGTTTTCTTTCTCATTCTCGCCAATATTCTCTCTTCATTCTTCTCTAAATTCACATCTTCCTCTTTCCACTGCTTTTCTCCTCCCCCATTTTCTCTATTCCTCCCGTTCTCAGTATCTTGGTCTTAGAGAGCTTCACATTCCCTTATGTTGAGAAACAGAGGGAGAGACCGAATATTAATGATCCCTGTGTGGTTTCAGCGGGCTTGTTTGTTGTTTTTTTAGGGGAAGGAAATTTTACACTTCATGAACTCTGTTGACCTCATTCCATATCATCTTAGGGAAACATTTGATGATCGTTATATTAAAGGTGGTACTGAAAAAAGTAAGGAACAGCTCGGCACCTTTACCTCCCTAAAACTCACATGTACCGCATGCACAAACACACAGACACACACACGAGACCGCAGTCAGTCTCAGCTCTGGTTGCCAGGGAGACCGCCATACCAGGGCTCTGACCCAGGAGGTTTGGGACTGTTTTTCAGCCTCCCCACTGGCACCTCCCCCTCTGAAGCAGAAGAGATGGCAGCTGTAGGACAGCTGTTCCTACCAGGATCGAGCCTGAAACCACAACCACCATCCCACCATGAGCGCAGCCAGGACAACATATCAGGGGACAAAAAACACTGAAAAGGCCCAAACGATTACACACATCTGTTTGTTTCACGATAAGTCTGTGGAAAAGATTCACACTGAATTTATTCTATATTTCAGTATGACTCAGTATGACTTTTTTCTATCTGGAAAATGATCCTTTTAGCTTTTGTTTACATTGTTAGTCACTATATTATTATATAAATAATGTAACCTGGTAGCTCAGCTGACTGTGAAACTTTAGGACGTAGTTATATTTCTGCAATTACTGCATTATGTCGCTTTAGATTTGGTACTTTAACCCTTACCATGGGCCTTTTGCTGGGCCCATTTTACAAGCTTTATTTAACTGGCTGTAACTCCATTAGTGTTTGTTGTAGAGACAAAATTCACATGGTTTTGCAAGAAGAAGATGAGTTTCATGGGGATATTTAATGTATCATAGTCACACAAGGCATTCACGAGGTACTGCTGTCTGAACACAGACAGAGTTTACCATCTGTGCTTCACATTACCTTACTCCTGAACCATTTTGACCTAGAGAGAAACTTCTACTTGCTACTGGAAGATGAGAATTTTTTATTTTAAAGCAAAAATAAAAGTAAAGTAAGTCCATTAGCTTGTGTGAATCTTGGTTAATAAAGAGATAAGAATAAAAAGTATAACAGAGTAGTATCATTTTCAACTTTGGCAGGTTCTGTTCTCAACTGTTTTCTTAGTATTATTATTATTGTTAATTACTGTTTACCTTACAATATACAGTAAAGTGCCTTGAGATAGCTGTTAGGTAAAACTGAGTGAGAAAAGAAGAATTTAGGCAGTTTGACTGGGGCAGATGAGGCACTCATGATTTTCCTTATATTGTGGCTGTTCAGACTAATACAGGATGGATTCCTACACTGTTCCAAAAAAATACTAATGTCAAATTATTTTACTGTGTATTTTACAGTTGTGTACTGTTTTTCTAGAATATCATTACATTTACATAAGTAGACTGTGATCTGACACGTCAAATGTAAAATAACATAACATCACTGTAAATGTAATAAAACACAATTTACTTGTTTGTTAAATATATATATTGTACATATGCATATTTAGATCGTAAAAATACAGCCAGGAATGTCTCCCATCATGCCTTGGGACATGTGCTGCTGTTTAGATGTTCTTGTTTTATTGTTTATGGTTACGTTACTTTAAACTGTTATCTTGAATGTTGTGTTTACGCCGTGGTGCAGCGTCACTGATAGTTGTTGTTTTGTAGAGAGAGTGCTGTACCATGAGCGACTTCTGTTGTGCTGTTGTTGAACCTTGAGGCACATTGTAGCACCGCAAGTGTTTTAATAAGCAGCTCCCCCTACCAGCTTGGGGTTAAATAACAAGCTCATTCTCTCTCTGTGAGCTTCTTTGTTAAGATTTCTCTGCATGCCACAATGTAAAACATTGCACGGACACGCTGTGCTAATTATATATTTTGAAAAAGAAATGTAGAGGTAGGAATTGCAATTAATATAAATAACATGACGCTAAGCATCGGCCAATGAATGTGAACTAACAACAAGGTCGCGGGTAACGCTGCGACCGTAGGAAAAAACCCTAATATGAAGGTTTTTTACTGTGCATTTTACAGTAATGTTCTGTTCTTCTAGAATATCATTTAAGTTACGTAAATAGACTTTGACTTCACATTTTGAATGTAAATTAACGTTAAATAACTGTAATGTAATACAACATAATTGTCATGATTATTAAATGTATCTGTCTGTAAATATGCATATTTAGATTGTTAAAATACATTCACAAATGTATCATGATTTCACAAATATCTGTCCGTTATTTGAAAGATTGAACTGTTGAATTCAAATGTAATGCTATGGAAAAGTATATAACATGATCCCTATAAGCTTGTGTTACATCACATAAGTATTATTATCGTTGCTAGTTAGGCCGTTCGTGGCTCAAGAGTTGGCAGTTCGCCTTGTGATTAGAAGGTTGTTGGTTCGCGCCCCAGCTCGGACACTCTCCGTCGTTGTGTCCGTGGTCAAGACTCTTCACCTTCCGCCTACTAGTGATAGCCAGAGGGGCCGATGGTGCAATATGGCAGCCTCGCCTCTGTCAGTCTGTCCCGGGGCATGCAATAAATTATTATTTAAACCAACTGTTAACTGTATATTTCTGTACATTTACATATTATGATTCATATTTCCACATTCAGTGACCTTGTTTATAGGTAATTTCATTGTTTGATCGCATAAAATGTTCCTAATTTAATGTCTAAAAGCACTTGGAAAAGGCAGAATCCCATGTCAAATTAGCGCAACAAACTCTATTTTCATTACTGAAAATGACCGTATTTTTATGGGACAGTTATTTTCTGTTATTTTACGGTCGTATTTTTGCCGCCCCAGCTGCCGGAATATTACCGTTTTTTAAGATGTTTTTTTTCCTATTTATAGATGGTTTCATTGTTTAATCACATTAACATGTTCCTGATTTAATGTTTAGTGGCACTTGAAAAAGGCGAGATCCCATGTCAAATTAGCGCAACTAATTGCATTTTCATTACTGGAAATAACCGTATTTTTATGGGGAGTGATTTTCTGTTATTTCACGGTCGTATTTTGGCGCCCCAGCTGCCGGAATATTACCGTTGTTTTAGGATGGTTTTTTTAACAGTGTAGATCAAAAATATGAAATAGTAAGAAAATAGTTCTTTTTGCTTGAAATGTCAGAAATGAAGGTCTGGCTTTGGAGTAAATCACATTTTTCTCTATGGGCTTTATGCCATTTTTGGAATTAAACATGTATTTAAACAACATTTTAAAAATAAGGACAATTCTGAAGCTTTTTGTTATAGCAAATTTATCAAGTTGAGAACAGGAATTCTTGACAGCACTTAAAATTGGCAGATTTATAAACTTCTTGGAGGAAAACGGGTCATATGAATATATGTGTGACGAGCTGAGGATACATATTTGATGAAGTGTTTGAGAATCTAGAAGGGTTTTGTCAGATAATCAGATCAGATATTTTAACCTTAAGTCTATTAACTGTAAGCTACATTTGAGCCTAAAGTCTAGAGAACAAAAACACAAGGATCGATGTATTTTACTAAAAATGTTCATTTTATTGTAGCTTCTATGGAACACTGTTTTTAAATTATGGTGGTTTATAAACCTGCCTGGTGATTTTTTTGTCCATGGCACAATAATAAAACCAACCAATTCAGTTTACTATGAGCAGACTTCTTTGCAGTGTATTAACACAGGTTTAGTTCATCATTACTTGATTATGCTTGCTCTGACTTAAAAACACCTTGGGTATATGTCACACCTGTATGTATATATAGGCAGTACACCTGTAGAACTTAAAAACGCATGATTCATTATTTAATATGTCAGTTTTAAACTAAGCATTATGTTCTTAAAATGAAATAAAGTCAACATTGTATTGTTAAAAAATGAAATAAAAACTCAATTTTACCTTTCTGGAATCCACAGCAGATCTACCTTCTGGATAATTGGCCTTATTTCCACTGTGTCCACATACACTTTGCAATTCTTCACCACTATTTATATCACTGAATTTCCCTGGATAGCGGTTCTGGGATTCATATTTGCATGTTGTCGAAAGAACAGATACATTTGCATTGTCTCTGATCTAAAACAAGATGACTAAAATTAATTTAAAAAAAAGAAACAGTCGACCAGTTGACAGCAGATCTTTCAAGAATTGCTTGTATGTCTCAGTGCAGCACTCACAACCCCACTATAAAGTTTATGCTGCATAATGTTGGATTTGTTTTGTAATTGTCGTTTTTCAGAAATTCATAATAATTACCCCTGCCTGACCCACACACACAAACACACACACACACACACACACAAAAGAACCTCAGAAATCTTTAAAAAAAATGTTTCTATTGGGTAAAACTAAGTAAGTGCACCCGGTCAAATCCTTCTGCTCACCGGACCT
>NW_005187498.1:689955-696274 GCF_000239375.1 Pundamilia nyererei
TTTGTGTTGTTGTGTTTGCACATCTCTGTTGCTTGTGGGGCTCGCACACAAGAATTTCACTCGCATGTGCTGTGCCAGTGTGCCTGCACATGTGATGTGACAATAAAAGTGATTTGATTTGATTTGATTTGTAATCAATTGAACCAATAAATTAATCAGGATAATGTTTAACAAGGTTACAGATAACATTAGCTGAAGAGATGTTTTTATATGGATTTCCACACAACTGGACTTTTTTCCAACCAGAGGAGAGGTGAATTATTGGTTAATTCTCATAAACCTGGAATTTATCAACTAAAAATACATAGGAGGGGGGCAATGGTTTTTGAAAGCTGCCATGTTGCTCGACCATCTTGAATACAGTGACTCAGATGGATATTGCAATTCTACCTAATCAGGTTCTATGTAGGTGACGGGTCAAATATGTATTACGTTAAAGGCAGAGAAGAGAACTTGTAGGCGATCACGTGCCGTGGAGGCACATTTGAATTTGTTTCTGCACTTTCCAAGACAACATATCAAGGATCATATCTACGATTAGTCATTTGTAATTGAGGTCCTTTTTACCAAAGCAAACTTGTGAAGGAAAGAAACAGCATGACCAGTATCATCTTCTTCCATACATAGGTGCATTCTTCAGGAGGAAGATGCAGGAGACACATCTATTCTGATATTTAGAAAGCGTATCTATGCACTTCTATATGTGAAAATGATAAAGAATGCCTGAGAGCCTTACTGCATTTTATTATATGTTGAACTGTTACCTGTTTCCTTCTCCCAAATGTAGAGATTTTAACCACTACATTGATGCAGAAAAAGGAGTTGCAGTAAAAATCCTCAGAATGTAGGAAATAGTGTTTGATCTTTAACGTTTCTTGGAAAAGGACTTCTAAGACCAACTTAATGTACATTCCCCAATGATGAAGTGAAACCTGCACCCAAGTACATATGTTTACAACAATACATCATAAGATAATCACAATACCAGCTCTGAAATATTACGCGTGCCCTCTCTAGTTTCTGGTTTCGTGATTTAACTTTTATGCAGTTTTACAGTATTGCTTTGGTCTCATAACATGGTTTTGTGTGCATGCTATGCATTCGCATCTTTCTCTGTGAGAATAACGTGTGAAAAATGTGGGAGGACTTGACCTCGACGTTCTAGTCTATCCACAAATATATCATTTATATATACGATGTTACTTTGCCAATAAAGAAACAGTTGCCTTGAGACTGTTTCCAACAGCCTGAGATACATAAAATTGCTGCTTTTTATGATCAACTGGACAACCAGAGAAATGATGCGCACTTATCTCTTTAGCAGCGTCTGTTTTTTCATTGTAAGGCACTGTGCAGTTTTCAGTAGCATTGTATTTCTCTATAATTAGGTAGTATTCGTGTGCAAGAAGAGTAACCTGTTCTTTTTTGTCATCGGAGTGCCATGGAAAGGAGCAAGCTAAGTTAGTGTGGTGGTGATTTGGTTCTCCCCCTCCATCTGTTTTGTTTTCCTTCCATCTCCCTCTTTTTGATGAGCTGGGTCTTCAGTCCCCCTTATAAAATCCCATTAGATCTTAATGAAGTCAGGCTCCTAGCCTCTCGGCCTCACCTCATTTAGCACAATTGTCTGGCGGCCATTAGCATGGAGGCAATTACAGCCGCACGACAAGAGTAATTGGAAATGCCGACAGGGACCCTGAGAAATTGGAATAAATAAATATAAAAAAAAATATTCAAACTAATAAGCTTCCATTCAGATGGCAGGGAGGGAGCCGCATGTGTCTAAGTTAAATCAACGTAATTACAATTAGGGTTGGTAGGGTAAAGAGCCCGGGTGAGAGAGAAATGGATATGGATGGATTGGAGGATGTTGGTTAAGCACAGAGGTAGCAAATGTGATGGAGGGGAAAGCATAGTGAGGATATTAATGAAGAACTTAAGTGTCAAACACATTCAAGTCACAGAAGTTTGGAAGAAAATATCTATCTGAAGGTGAATTTTGTATTTTGTTGCCCAACTAGTACATAAAATAATTTCATTACTTCTTAAAATATCAGCATTATTATTTGTAGTCTGTTGTGAAAGCTACAGTGCACATATACAGCTTCAGATCTGTCAAAAGCAACCAGCTAAACAACATGAGGTATACCTGTAATAGATACAGTGTTAACATTTTTGTCCTTTTTTTCCCCAGTTACAGTAACTGTAGTTATAAAGTAGATATGTATAATATGCACTGTCTATTAGCATCTCCATGCTAGTTTAACTAAACCAGCAACAATCTATAAGCACCTAATTCATAATAAATATGTTGGGCTACTGAGAATGACTTACACCAAGGGATAATTATTAATAGTATAATATTTTTTTGGAAAAGAATGGCCAAAAAAACCCCATCTAGATTTTCTAGGCTGCAATAAAAAGCCTCTGGCCATCATAGCAAATACAACGTTGGCAATAACCAACATGGATTTTTCTTTGAGTCCACTGAACTGCACTGATTGTGTTCTTTCAATCATAGAGAAGATATGTACCTTATTGTGCAGGAACTTTAAGAAAAATATAAACTGACCAAAAAGGACCGCTTGAGTCTGAGAGGCTCTGAGACTACTGAAACAGCAGTGGGCTGCAGGACCTGAGCCAGATTGCCATGGCATCTCTCCTGTGCTGCCACCCCCAAGTCCATCCCCAACCCTCTCACTCCACACCACCCACTAGCAATCTTGCCCCCTTTCCTGCCTCCTAAACTGAATGACAGGTGGCAGAAATCCGATCAGCATGGGCCTTCATCAAGGAAGCACTCACATCTGAAACGGGCACATTGCCCACTCGCCCACCCGAGGGCCACAGCACACATGTGAGGCTGTTTGGTGTGTATGTGCATGTGCATAAATCAGACAGAGGATGGGGGAGCAGGGCTACAATGGACACAGAGGCATCAGAGGGAGAAGATGGGGGAGTGTTAGGGGTATAATGGACTTCTTGGCCAGGGAGCCAAGCGGCGAAGCTGGCACTAGGTGTCCGGGACTCAAACGGGAAACAGGAGGTTGGCTCCCACTATAGTCATTGCAAGAGTCCCATTGGGTCATCCACAATAGCAGGGCAACCGGCTGCTGTCAACAATGACCTCCAAGGCCTCACTGCTTGAACTGAGAGAGTCCCACCCTTCAGCACTTCCCTTTTAGCACTCCAATGCAGCTAAGCAGGGATTATTATTAGGGACATGTATTTGGAACATGTGTGCATGGCTGTGATGACCTGTCACTTGGAGTTGCTTTAAAGCTTTGGCTACTGTGCTTCAAAATATGGCTGAAGAACAGCAGTACTGAAGTTAATACACAAAAACTGCCACTTCTATTGTATTGCAGCTCATCTTTTCCTGCCCTTACAAACCCAATCAAATTTGAAAAACTCCCACTGTCCTGTTCCTCATAAAAAAAGTTTATTTGTCTAAAATGAGCACAATCTCCATGGGCAGCAGTGATAGTAAGTGGAAGGGGGGGTAATGTAAAGGGAGGTAGGGGGTCTCCTCCAAACACGAGGAGATTTAATTAGTGAAATCTCATTAAGTCTAACAAAATTAAGCGTAAAACAATCCTTGGTGGGGAATCGTGGTGGAGGTTCTGGGTGTAGAGGGTAGGAGGTGGGGGACACTTAGGGGCTGAGAGGACATGAAGACTGGCTGTGCGATTAGTCTTGCCTGTGTGTACGAGGAGACAAATGGCTTAGTATAACCAGACACCGCTTGGCAAAAAACTAGATTGCCATGTGTGTACAGCTCCTCCATTGTTCTAGTTCTTAACTCTTAACTCTTAACTTCTTAACTAAGCTCTTCCTAGGGAAGGTACATTTATAGAAATTGATACATAGAGTAGCTACAATATAGAATCAGACATTTCAAACTGGAGGCTTGATGAACGATATCAAGAGTGACTCTGAAACCTTCCTTTGGTGGAATACAGGTGGCTGGAGAGAATATCATCTGGACAGCCTGCCAATCTGACATACAACTAACACTTAGAGACAGGCATTCATTCACATTCACATTCACAGCTGTAGCCAATTCCCAGTACATGTGACAGAGAATATGCCAACTCCATAGAGAAGGGCCCCTGGGTCAATCTCTTCTTGACTTGAGCATATAGTTCTACCCACCATGACAACATGCAATCCTCAGATACTACAATCCTATCCTTATATGGACTATGACTATATAGGACTATGACTTTCACCATTTGCTTCACAAACATTTTAGAGTTGATCCTGCGTGAAATAGCACTAAACTACTGCTGTACTGGGTAGCAGTAGTACAGTGTAATGTAATGTTGTAGCATGCTGTGGTGCTATGTGATCATTTCCATTCTTCCAACGTACGAAACTGACAAACAAAAACACCAGTTAGTGTATTTTTTACATCAAAGAGAGAGATAGAATCTGAAATTATTCCAAGGACAAAGTAACTTAAGCCACTGGTAAATGTAGCCTACTTGTCACAGGCTGGGTCTCCGACCCAGCACTCTGAGTTTTCTTTGTATTTTTTGATATGTTATTAGTTTTTGTGTTATTTCCTATTTTGCCTTTAGTTTAGGCAGTTATTGGTTATTGTTCCTGGGTTTTCTATGTTTTGGGGTTTGGTATTTATTCATCACGTATTAGGTCTGTTAAGTTGTGTTGTCATGTTTAGTTTTAGTATTTCCTGTTTTATTCTGACAATGTCATGTGTTCTCTGTTAATTGTATTTAGCTTTTCTCTCCTGGTCCTGTCATTAGGTTTATGGCTGTCAGCTGTTTCCCCATATGTTTCCACTTCCCCTGATAACCTCATGTCTGTATTTAAGCCTTTTGTTTTCTTCATGCCATTGTTGGGTCGTCTGTTTATTCTGCCCTAGTTCTAGCCTGGTTCTGTTTATTTGACCTCAGTCTTAGTTTCGGTTTTCGTCTGTTATGTATTATTAGTCTTAGTCATGGTCTTTGCTTGCTATTTTCCACCACAGTCATAGTTTAGGTTTTGGTCTCAGAACCTTTTAGTATTTTGTTTCTTAGTGTCTTGTCAGTTTACTTTGGTTTCCTGGTTTACTCCTGCCGTCATCTAATAAAGCATCACCTTTCTGCTCAAACTTACAACTACTCGTCATCATCTGCTTTTGGGTCCTGTTTCCACACACATCGGCGCACCCCGCCGTGACAGAACGACCCGACCAGTATGGACCCAGCGGATGCAGCTCTCGTCGAGTGTCTGGAGGAGACGGCTCGTATCCAAGCGATCCTCGACCACATCTTTACAGCGCCCGATTTGAAGAGCAAGCTGGTGATGGTTAACGTTGCTGAAGCTATTATGGAGAGGGATCCCCGCCTTCTCCAGCTCCCGGACTCACCTGCCATAGTTGCTGCCTTTACCAGGATAAAGGAGATGCTGCAGGCCCAGGAACTATTGAGTCAGGAAATGGCTTCCAGCACCCACCAGTCACAACAACCCCACAATCAGTCATCTCCATTGCTGCCTCCGGAACCTGAGTGTGTTCGTGTCGGTTCGCTGAGATTCGCCACAGCGTCACCACCTCTCAGCTCACCAGTTTCCACGCCCTCATCACAGTCTCGCCATACTCCTGTCACAGTTCAGCGCGAGGTAGCACTGGACACCATAGACTTAGACCACGATGAGCGCCAGTCAATATTCTGCGCTCTGTTGGAGGAGGAGCTCCGGTGGAAGCGATGGCTCATTCCGGAGCACGAGCCCTCTTTCCGGGGAACTCGACTGGCTCTCGGGGGACCTCGGAGTTATCAGGGACTTCCACCCATCGCTCCGCCGTCTGCCACTTCAAAGAAGAAACGGCGCGCGCGCCACCGACGCTCCGTATCACAAACGCAAGTGAGTGATTACATTTTGGCTCCTCATGTTTTCTCTCAGGAGGTTGTTGAATTTGACACTACTTTTCCGGTTAATGAGCCCGGCTATAAAGAGACTGTTTGCCCTGGAAATGCTAGCCCTCAGGCTCAGCTAAGCCGAGGAGCCCGTCCAGCCTCACGCCACGCCAGCTGGGGGGCCCGGGGAGCCCGTCCAGCCTCACGCCACGCCGGCTGGGGGGCCCGAGGAGCCCGTCCAGCCTCACGTCACGCCAGCTGGGGGGCCCGAGGAGCCCGTTCAGCCTCATGTTTCGTCAGCTGGGGGGCCCGAGGGGCCCGTCCGGCCACCTTCTGCTTCATCACTTGCGGCTGCCGTATCGCCACCTGCAGGACCACCACCTGCTGCGCTACTGCCTGCTGCTTTTGCGACTAAGCCTGAGGACGACACCTCGCCTAGTTCTGCTATACCTCAGTCTGAG
>NW_005187498.1:696543-703233 GCF_000239375.1 Pundamilia nyererei
CAGCCTCCTGCCTCGTCAGCTGGAGGGCCCGAGGAGCCCGTCCCGCCTCCTGCGGCAGCTTCAGCTGCTTCGCCTGGCCCAGCTTCAGCGTCCTCACCAGCTGCTTCGCCTGGCCCAGCCTCAGCGTCCTCATCAGCTGCTTCGCCTGGCCCAGCCTCAGCGTCTTCATCGGCCTGTGCTTTGCCTGGTCCAGCTTCAGTCTCAGTTTCTGCTTCACCTGGTCCAGTTACAGCCTGTGCTTCGCCTGGTCCGGCCTTAGTCTCAGTTTCTGTCTCGCCTGGTCCAGCCCCTGCTGCTGTCTCGCCTGGTCCAGCCTCTGCTTCTGCCTCGCCTGGTCCTGCTCCTGCTTCGCTGTCACTTGGTCCAGCCTCGGCTTCTGCTTCTGGTTCGTCTGGTCCGGCTTCGGCCTGTGTTTCACCTGACCCGGCTTCGGCCTCGGCGCCTGTGTCGCTGTCGTCAGTTCCAGCCTTGGCTTTTGTTCTTGCTTCGCCTCCGCCTGGTCCAGCTTCGGCCTCAGTTTCTGTGTCAGCCTCGCCTGGTTCTGCGGTTGTGTTGCTATCGCCCAAGCCTCATTTTTCCCCTCGGGATTGCCGGCCACTTTCCAGGCCGTCTGCTGGACATCATTGCTGTCCGGGTCGGCCCCCTGAACTTTTGATCTCTGGCCTGCTGTGCTCTCGGCCTCCGGGTCGGCCCCCGGAACTCATGGGTTTTGGCCTGCTGGACCGTTGGCCTCCTGGTCGGCCCCCTGAACTTTTGATCTCTGACCTGCTGTGCTCTCGACCTTCGGGTCGGCCCCCGGAACTCGTGGATTTTGGACTGCTGGACCGTTGGCCTCCTGGTCGGCCTCCCGAACTTTTGTCCTTTGTTTTGCTGTCGACCTCCGGGGCGGCCGCCTGAACCGCTTCGCCATTCGCTCCTGTTCTGCCGGGTTCATGGTCGCCCTCGTGAAGCTGGGTCTCGGACTCTTGTGCCCTTGTTGTTTTTGGCCTGTGTGCTTCTGGTGCTTTGTTTTTGGTTTTGTTTCCAGCCCTCCTTCCTGGTCCCCCTCCGCCCGTCCTGGGTGGGTTGTTGTGGTTTTGTGTTTGTTTTCTGGGTGTTTTCGGGTGTCTGGAATCCGCCCTTAAGGGGGGGGCTCTGTCACAGGCTGGGTCTCCGACCCAGCACTCTGAGTTTTTCTTTGTATTTTTTGATATGTTATTAGTTTTTGTGTTATTTCCTATTTTGCCTTTAGTTTAGGCAGTTATTGGTTATTGTTCCTGGGTTTTCTATGTTTTGGGGTTTGGTATTTATTCATCACGTATTAGGTCTGTTAAGTTGTGTTGTCATGTTTAGTTTTAGTATTTCCTGTTTTATTCTGACAATGTCATGTGTTCTCTGTTAATTGTATTTAGCTTTTCTCTCCTGGTCCTGTCATTAGGTTTATGGCTGTCAGCTGTTTCCCCATATGTTTCCACTTCCCCTGATCACCTCATGTCTGTATTTAAGCCTTTTGTTTTCTTCATGCCATTGTCGGGTCGTCTGTTTATTCTGCCCTAGTTCTAGCCTGGTTCTGTTTATTTGACCTCAGTCTTAGTTTCGGTTTTCGTCTGTTATGTATTATTAGTCTTAGTCATGGTCTTTGCTTGCTGTTTTCCACCACAGTCATAGTTTAGGTTTTGGTCTCAGTACTGTTTTAGTATTTTGTTTCTTAGTGTCTTGTCAGTTTACTTTGGTTTCCTGGTTTACTTCTGCCGTCATCTAATAAAGCCTCACCTTTCTGTTAAAACCTTACTACTCCTCGTCGTCATCTGCTTTTGGGTCCTGTTTCCACACACATCGGCGCACCCCGCCGTGACACTACTAGCCAAAGAAATAATGTTACAGCTCAAAGTGTTGTTACCCACTATGGCAACATTGTTGATTGTTGGCTTTTTTTTCCCAAGAAGTACATGTCTGCTCTGTTTTAAAACCATGAAAGTTTGACTTCTTCGTTATAGGAAGTACCTTCACAGCACAAATAGGCAAAACATAGTCTTTACCTGCCTTAGAGTAAAAGCTGTCCAGTACAGAATGTACTATACTGGCCTTGGTGTTATACTACTGAGTTTTTCCATTTTCCTCAAATAATTCTAAAATAGCTAATTAGAAAATAACCTAAACTGTTTTTTTCTCCCAACAACCCCTTTGATATCAATGTCCCCAGTGAAAAACTAAATAAATGAACTGTACACTAATGAGTGCCTATAATTTACTAAAAGTGGAACGCTACAATTTTACTTTGCTGTCTCAATGACTCGGCAGCAAACTAAGTGTTTTGTGGGAAGAAGTTCCAGTCATGAGGATCTAAAAAACAATTTGAGGGCATTAATGGGTTGTTTTGTCATGTAAATGTAATATAGAACCACTATCCAGACCAAAGTAACATTCAAAAGCCAGACAATTGTTTCTTAGAAACCAATAAAGTGCCCTATTCTTGGTCTCCGGGAGGTCCAGGTATCATTAGAAAGTAATGGTCTTTTTAAAGATGGTGGTTTCCATCGCCACATAATTTCTGCTCAACATTATAAACAACATACAGAAAATATATGTTTTTCCCATCACCTGATTTTTCTAGTTTATCATTCATGACTAGGAAACTTTAACACACTTTATATTTAACTAGTACAACTTTAAAGAAAATGAAGTCACATTTTTACATGAGATTGCTAATATAAGCCTGACCTCACCAGTAAAATAACAAGAGCAATAACTAATTGTGGTAAATGGCTACTCCTCAGGTGACCTCTTGCTGTCTTCTTAGTGCACATGCACCTAGGGTGGTATGTCTCAAAAGCCTGACAGAGGAGGCTGATAATGGGTAATTTAAGTAAAACTATCTGTTCCTAAACTTCCTAGTTTTGTTGACTTACACTAACTAAACAGTAGCTAAAGACAACAGTAATAAACAAAAAAGGAAAGAACATGGAATAAGTGAGTTACCTAAAACCCAGGTCTTCTTTTGTGTGGATGTGGCATTGGTAACTGACTCTATTGTTTACTTGTAACATGTGCACAAACAGTTCATTTACTAAAGGGTTAATCATGATAATCAACAACTTCAAAAAACAGAACCACAGACAAACTACAGCAAGAAGCGAGTAAACATAACAATTCAGGGGTTGAAGAAATAGGGATAACGTTTGCTCAGGTGATTGAAATTCAACTGGTTAAACTGAACTTCAGCAGGGTAATTAGTCACAGTGTACCCAACAACAATATGCCACCATGTGTAAAGTATGAATTACATGTGACTCTGTGCTCCTAAATTATTACAAGAACTGATCTTGATGCCGCTTTCTCAACATTTCTCTACAAAACAAAACCGCACATAGATCTGCTTCTGATACTTATAATAATATCCAACATCACACAACAGGAAAATGGCACCTTACAATTAGCTTGCCCACAACAACGCAGCACCTTGTTGTATTATCTTCTGTCTGTCTGTCCTCCACTCCCAGCCTATTGAGACATTATAGAATTATTAAACATTTAGCAAAAGTTATTATTAATACTGAAACACTATTAAATAATAGGAGCAGGAATGCAACTGGTCAATCGTTTGTTTAAGAAGGATATAAAGTTGTCATTCAAACCAGATTTAACCTCTTAAAACCAGTCTGCATCATAAACTGTCACATTAAAATAATAAAGCCAGACTGTTCCAGATTCTAGATCGACTTCTACGAAAACTGGTCTAAAACAAGTTGTACTTTTAAAAACTAGTGAAACTATATTGTATCCAAGATGGCCGACTTCTAAATGGCCACCATGGTCACCACCCATCTTGAGGAGTTTGCCCCCTCACATATACTAATGTGCCACAAACAGGACTTTAATATCACCAACCATTCCCATTTTATGACGGTGTATCCATATAAATGGCCCATCCGTACAAATGTGATTATAATTTTGAAGAGGTGAAAACAGGGAGGTCAGTAAATGGCTGTGGTAGAAATTCCATTGAATAGTTGACTGGCTGGCTGTGACTGATCCACACGGAGCATTTTTGGTGCACATGTAAAAGATTTAAGTTCAATCAGGCATTCAGGCCTGGACACCTGATCTTTCACTTAAAGCTCCCCCAGAACAGTGGGAGTGTGGTTGGGCCTCACAGCAGGCCACCTACCTCCAGCAATCTGTGAACACAGAGCTTCTTAAGGGATGGTATTTATCCAGTTCTACACAGCTCAGTTGGGAGTACTCTGTGTGGTATGAAGGTACCACCCTATGAGTAGGGAGGACTGGTATGAAATCTGCTGATGTCTGAGCCCAGATACTTTTCTCACTTTAAAGTTTATCAGTCTCACTAAAAAAATGGAAAGAGATTTTTTATTTATTTATTTATTTATTTTGAGGATGCAAACAAAGTGGTTAATTTAATTTAACATTTAATTTTACTGGGCAAATTGCCATGTCATCCAAAACCCATTTCATTTCCATAATCCATCTAGTTTATCGCTACCTATGACGATTCAAAAAGGAAGAAAATCCTGATTATTATTGTTGTTGTTGTTTTAAATTGTATAGAACTTGTTATTTCTATTAGCTCTTTCTCAACTTGAAAATGTCAAGCCTGTTAATGTAAAAAGGACAATGTGGGGATGGGCTGTGATATAGATATAGGCATAGGGCCACTCCAGTGATAAAATACATCAAAATAAGTTGAACACATTTACTTTTTATACAGGAAAATGAAGCAGCAAGACTTTAATAATGCTGCGGCCTTCGTTTTTCAGCTGCTCCCGTTGGGGGAACATGTGCCTCCATCTCACAATCTCTCTACTATCCTCTTCTTTCCCTGTCCTCCTTCACTGCATCCTTGAATATTTTCTGTGGTGTTTTTCTTTTCCTTCTGCTTGGCACCTCAAGCTACATAAAACCTTTGTCAGCCATGTCACTATCCCTCCTCTGCACGGCCATACCATTTTAGCCTTGCATCTCTCATTTTTTCTGATATACACTCAATCTTAGCGGCCCCTCTGTTAGACTCATTTCTAGTCTTGTCCAGTTTTGTCACTCCAAATGAAAACTTTAACATCTTCAACACTACCACTTCCAGCTCCGCCTCCTTTCTTTTGGTTAATGCTCCTGTAGGTCTCGCTGCCATCTTATAAACCTTTGCTTTCGCTCTTCCTGCTGTCCTTTTGTCACATAACACTCCTGATGCTTCACTGCATTTTCTTCTACACCTTTGACAATGTTACTGTTGTTACTGCGCCAAATGTTATTTTCAACAAAAGTCAACTTGGATCATTTATAAATTTCAAAACTGTGTGTAATTGAGTATCACGTTTTGGGGGGTTTTGCTTCTGAAAGGGGGCGTATCAGAAAACAGAGATAGTAAAGAAAAACTTAAATCTGGGGGGAAACAAATATGTTGAGGATGTACAGTGCCAAGAAAAAGTAATTTCCCCTCCCCCTGATTTCTTTGGTTTTTGCATATTTGTAACATTTAAATATGTCGTATCATCAAACAAATTTTATTATTTTGCAAAAATAACTTGTGTAAATACAAAATGTAGTTTTTCAATGACGCTCTCATTCATTAGGAAAAAATATTTAAAAAAGTAATTGCTGCCATATTAAAACTGCATTTTATATTTACATGGTGGCAGATATTTTTCACTAATATTAAAATTTGTTTGCTGAAACATATAAATGTGACAAATACTGAAAATTTGAAGAACTCAAGGGAGGAGCAAATATTTATTCCCAGTACTATCGGTTGAGTTTCGCTGTCAAGCAGCCACTTCAGACCAGAGATTTGGGTAAGAGCATTTCTTAGATTTCCTTCAGCCACAAAGAAAACATTTTAGCCTTACGGTAATCCTTCCCAGAGCCCTCCCTAAGCTCAATGGCTCTTCCTCCCTAGGTGATCCCTCTGGCCCCTGTGTGTGATCCTAGAGGGGAATCTCTTTATACCAAAACCCACCGTGCACACCATTCCCCTCCTCTCGCTCCATGGCCCTTCTGAGACCCAGCTGACCTTCCTGTCGACGTCAAAGAAAAATCAGAGTGGAAGCTAGAGCAGTGAGGGTCTCCACCCAGGAGACGGGAGGTCTAATCACCCTGTTCCTCACGAAATCCACAAGAGAAACATTAGCATTCCTTAATCTGCCCAGTATCAGGTACAATCACTGGATGTGTACTTGCGCTTTTCTACTTCCATTTTCCTCTACGGAAAATAACATTTTACTTCAGTATAGATTTATATTTCCCAAGAAAATTATTTTTGCAACCAAACATTATAAAACAGAAAAGTTTGCTCTCAGTCTTGGAGTCTTGGCTGTCCAGGCATGTAAACCAAGCAGCAAAGTGAAAACGAAGCAACACCGAACAGCCAACAATTGTTGTTCCTCTTCCTCTCAGGGCAATTTAAGCTTGGGTCCAAAGGCAAGTTAATCCCAACAGACTCCTATGTTAAAATTCCAAAATTTACACCAGTAAAAATCATTACATACAGCTGAAGCTTAAAGTTGGTTTGACATGTGGAGCAGCGGCAGCCAATAGCTAGGCCCCACCTCTGCTAATTCATGTTACCGAATTTCACCTGAATGTGTTTGTGCTGTATATACTTTTCGGAGCACTTTTAGTACTTTTAGTACCTTTAGTACTAATCAGCAGTTTTGTTTTGTTTTTGTTGTTGTCTTTTTTTTTTTTTGGGGGGGG
>NW_005187498.1:703253-773594 GCF_000239375.1 Pundamilia nyererei
GTCATTTGTTTCAAGGTGTTTTTTTTAGGATTAAGGATAGCTACTAATACTACTACCACTACTTAGCTACTCCATAATGTGTGTCTGTGGATTAGTCATTAATCATATAGTAGGGGACAAATTGTTAATGCTGAGGTTTTGTCCAGAAACCAGTAGGTTACATCATGTTGGCTATGTTCATTTTTTGATGTTTTTTTCAATGAGTGAGAAGGGATAGCTCTCATTTTAAGAATTTCCAACAGGCTTGTCGCAATTTTGCAAGGAAAGTGCAGCAACACATCTTATTTTTTAATAGGATGTGTTTTAAATGTCTATTTAAATGGAACGTATAAAATATTAAATATCCAAAGCGCTAGAATTCTCACCATTCCCCTTTATCCATTATAACTGATATTCCCAATAACCAACTCAAAGCCAGAATGAAATTTAGATTGCACCTGTTTACAATTTCTGTTTGTAAGGGGCAACCAAAAAGAACTTAAAGGGCCCTTTTCGCAAATTTAATCAGGTGAAATAAGGATTATTTTGAACTGGGAATCATGCAAAGCTAGTCTAGCAGAGTCCAAAAAGATAAATATGGAGTACAATTACTGTAAATATGTAAAGATTCTGACTAGCTTTCAAAAGAGTATATGTGCAAAAGCATTGTAATGCTGAACAAGTTACAAAAAGGTAGTATTCGGTGTAGTGATAGGTTCACACCTCCCCAGTCTGCATTAAATCAAATAGTGGGAGGATGAGTCTTTGCTGTTGGTTCACGTTTCAGGGTTTATTATGACTGAAGGAGTGGGGCTCACAGAGTGCTACTCCCTGGACAAGTTGTGCTCCTTGTAAAATGATTGCTTTATTGTTGCACCGTGTACAACATTTGCTCATATCAATAATGGGATATGCTCCAATGCATCAGGCAAACCCTGGGAGAGAATGTAGCCTCATTTGGTTCATTCAATTTTCACTGTTCGCTTTCATGGCAAAGCAGGTTTTGGGTAGCCACAGGAATGAGTGAATATTCACAACTTCTTGACTAAACTTTATCTCTAATCATATGGAATCTCTGTACAGGGAGCAAAAAAATTCCAGATGGGCATCTTTAAGATATCTAAATCCCCCTCCGTTTGCTAGTAGGTTCTGGGGTCAAGGTGTGAAGGGAGGACCAAAAGACCTGTTTCCCACAATCCCTCCACAGCTATAGCCCCCCAGCTGTTCGAGGGCTTTCATAACAACAGCTGCGCAGAGGTTTAGTGGTTCATGTTGCTATGACAACAGCAGGATCAATTGGCATGCACAGACTCTCGGTGCTAATAGCAAAAGTGACATTATGGCATAATTTCATTTCAATAAAACACAGACAGCATTTTTGGTGCACAGAGATTCAGGGGCACATAAAAGGATAAAAGGAAATAATTAATTTTGCACGACAATTCTAGCAGCTCATATGTACAAAACTTACAAGAATCTCCCACACATATTGACAAGCCAGCAACATCTCATTTCAAAAACATTCCTCTGCGTTAAAGATAAGCTCAGTACAGAGCATGACTGTGTCCAAACTCATACAATAGAGGCTAAATATGTCTTCATGCCCGGCAGCTGTATTTGCCACAGATCGCTAACCGGCAGGATGTGCAACAATCAGAAATATTTCTGTTCTCCTGACAAACAGGATATCAGGTCACTTGGCCTCCTCAACAGTGAGGAATCTGATTGTATGGGGAGATTAAAGTATTGCGCAGAGTCAAGAACCAGCCCCAGTTCTACTTGAGGTTTACCAATGGAGGACATCTTTATTACTTAAATACGCTCATTGTTCCTTCACATATATTCAACAGTTAGTTAGAGTTTAGTTTTATAGCTTTAATCTGGCCAGTGAATGACAATAGTAGGTATTCCCGAGGGAGTAACCGGAGCTGGCATGGCGTCACCACGGATTTAAGCCCAGCATTTAATGAGCATGCAGCAGATACAGGCAGCTGTGCCAGACAAAACACAGCACAGGCAGCCTATTCGCACACTGATGTGAGCATGTTATCCAGCTGCTACACTGTGAAACACAAGGTTTTTTAACTTTGTATGTACACCACTAATCGTCATTCGGCTGATATTTGACATTGATTATTCCTCTCTGTCTCAAAGAATATGATAGGCCTTGTGAACGGTGTGGGGAAAGCCAAACCGGAATTTACAGCTAAAAATACCCACAGTGATGAGTCAGGATGGACTGAGCAAACAAAAAGAGACCCGTCTAATTTCCTACAGTCTGGCCTTTCAGTGAAAAAACTTCCAGAGTCCTTTCTAGTTAATGAGAGCAGCATCGAGAAGAGAGAAAAGATAATCTATAGACTAGTGGAATAAAAAGAGATTGTCCAATTTCAGTTCAATTCAATGCAATTTGATTTATAGAGCACCAAATCGCAACAACTGTTGCCTCACAGCACTTTACACTGTAAGGTAAAGACCTTAAAATATTTGAGAGAAAACTCCAACAATGAAATAATCCCCTATGACCATGCAGTTGGCGACAGTGGAAAGGAAAATCTCATAACAAGAAAAAAAAGAGCAGAGTTTAAGTCAAAGTTTAAAAATAATTACCCAGTTTGTTATCGTATTGTATCTAGAATTTTCAGGTGAAAATGAATTTAATTAATTTTTGGAATAAAGCTGTAACATAGTAAAAATGTGGAACAATTTGACCTGCTGTGAATACTTTCCAGAAGCACTGTAAAGCAGGGTATCATCTGCATAGCAATGAAAGGTGATCAGGTATAATGTAAATAGCAGTGGTCCCAGCACAGAACCTTGTGGAACTCTGTGACGAACTTCTGTGTGCGAAGAAGTCTTCACATTTACACGAACAAATCCGTTATTCTTTTACATAGATATGATTCAAACCATAATTCCTTTAATATGGTGTTCTGCTTTGTAATTAAATATTATGGTTAACAATATCAAATCACTGCACTTAGGTGAGGTTTAACATGAAATGCACAGAGATCCACTGTCAGAAACCATAAGACTGTCATTAGCAGCTGTCTGTTTTGATAATGAGCTCTGAAACTTGACTGAAATTATTCAAATAAGCTATTCCTCTGCAGATGGTCAGTTAGCTTTTTTACAACTAGTCTTTTAGGAATTTCTGAAATAACAGGAAGGTTGGAGATTGGTCTATAAATCGCTAAGACAGGAGGGTAAAGTAAAGGCTTTTTAAGTAATAGTTTAATACCACCATCTTAAAAGCCTGTGGTATGTAACCTGTTGTGGCAGGGCATGGGCTGTGGCACCGCTGAGGGGGAGGCAGACACACCTGAGAGGCATCAGCGATCACGTCTCACCGGCTTAGAATGATGAACTGGGTCCTGACTGGGTTGTTGTTGTTGTTGTTGTTGTGTTGTGTGTGGATGGCAGCTGAAAAAGAGCCAACAACCGGGAAATAAAAGTGTGTAAAGTGAACTATGTGGTTGGGTCCATCGCAATTTCCATTCCACCCATTAACAGAGATAGATTGACTACTAATGGTATGACTTCTTTCAGCAGTCTAGAAGGAACTGAGTGTAATAGACACATTGATGGTTTGAAGGAAGTAATTACTGAACAGAACAATCAGAGAGAGTTTAAATAAATATCAGCTGTTTTAAAAGTTTTGGATTAGCTGTTGGATTAGCAGTTGGATTAACAACTTCATTTTAAAAATCCTGCGACTATTAGCCACACCGTGGGCTGTAAGGAGCTCTCTGATTGGTTGGACAGACACAGGCTGTCTGCCTGGATTTTCTAGCTCATACCTTCGCCCTGCTAAGTAGCGTGTGTGCTTTTACAAAAGCCGTTCAGCCTCAGGATTTACACTCGACTTGACACGGATATGTGAAGACCCTGCAGCAAAACAAACAGCGCAACCTCTGACTGAGTGCCTGTTTATTCAGTCTGACCACCTGTTGAAGGTAACGTGCTAACATGGCTAACGCTAGCATCACTGCACGTCGCCACGTTATTTTAAGGTCATCTTAGCTTATGAAAATTTTACGTCACAGCTGTACGAGCTGGCTACGTGTTTTGTAAACTGCTGTGCTCTTCACAAATAAAGCTGGAAGCAGCTCAGACTATTAGAACCAGCACTGAGCCCTGTTACATTTACACAGTGTTAGAGCAACGGCTGCAGCCTACAGCCTTTAAACTAGCGTGTGCAGTTCCTGCTTTAACCTCCTAGGGCCTGGCGTCCACATATGTGGACATCACATTTTCACTCATTACATCCCACGGTGTGGCTAATTTGGATAGCCGCAGGATTTTTAAAATGAAGTTGTTAATCCAACAGCTAATCCAAAAGTTAATCCCTGAGCGAACAGGAAAGGGAAATGGATTTTGAAATGAGGAGTGGAATCGCCATTTTAAAAAGCATTGTGAAAATCACTTTATTAAAGTGCAATTCGAAAAAGGGTTTTGAAATGAAGTTTTTAAAAAGCATTTTAAAAATCAGTTTACTAAATTGGAATTCAAAAATGAATTTACAAATGCAGAATTTATTCTACAACTCATTATTTAAGCAGAGAATTCTTCATTTCCATGCGCATGGCTCTTGTGGTCCTCCATATTTGTTAACCTGGCTACAGTACTGAAAAGAAACCTGGGATTATTCTGTTTTCTTCTATCAGTGATGAATTGGAAGATGTCCCAGCTTTACAGAAGGCTTTTTTTATAGAGCACAAAACTATTTTTCCAAGCCAGACAAAGGTTTTCTAAATTAGTGAAACACTATCTCCTCCTCTTCAGCTAAAGGTTATCTGCTTTAAGGTGTCCATTTGTGAGTTATACCAAGGACTTTGATCTGGAGCTTTCTTTTTTAGAAGACTCATAGTATATATGTGTGTAACTCTGCTTTGTGTGCCCAACTCTGAATAATCACACTTTGGGGGCTCAATAATTTGATGAGATTACTAGAAAAGAGAGCTGCTCCATGTAAAGTGGAATTGATGCCATTTCTCCTAAAAAGACCACATAAATTTTTTGAATCAAAATTACACACTTTGTCAGTTTCAGTATTAATCAGTAATAATTTTGAGTGACTTAAGTAATTTCAAAATTAATGCAAACAGGTGCTTTACTTCTAAAGTGAATTCCAGTCTTGCAAAATCTAATTTATTCTTAGTGGCAGTTTTATATTTCCTTCAACGGGGGCTACTATGACCCCAGGAACAGAATCAACTATGGCTGCTCAAGTCTCTAGTGTTATGTTTCACAGACTAGAGTTTTTAGCTTGGCAGGTGTCTCATGAGAGGGTAAATTCAATTTGAAACATGAACAGACTAGTGGAGTAGCAGGGGTACAGCTAACTGGGGTTAGCTATCTGGGAGTCCAAAGCTACAAGTTTTATTAAAGTACCACTGATGCTAAAGGAAGCTGAGAAGTAATTAAACATTTGAAAAACTGCACAGGAGCACGCAGTTTACAAAGTTGCTGAGGGTGCGCTGCTGGTGCTTCATTTAAAGGTGTTTCTATAAAAGGGGCATCATTTTTAATTCTTCTTATCACCAATCTATTCACTGAGTTGTCGTGCCCTATGGATTGGTGCCAGTCATCTCTGAAGAGACCAGACAACTTCAGAATAAAACTGCTTCATCACAAGATGAATATGATAAAAGTGACTGCCCTGAAAAACATAATATTATTAATTTCTGTATTTAATTTGAGAAACTTGCCTTTAAGAAACGATACTAGTAAAATGCCCCTTATCAACTGTCATTATAGGTATCAAAAGTTTATACCACTGTTCTCTCAACCTACGTCACACATCTGCTTGTCTAGTTGAGAATATAATGAAACTGACTATATCTTTACTCTTTGCTTATGTACGAGACGTCAAAAGGAAGGCAAAATTTTTTTGATTTTTTTTAATACCATGATATTACTTGGCCTTGCCTCCATGTACTGGGATAAATATTTTTACTTGAGAATACATTTATGTCCGATTCAAAACTTGCCCAAAAAAGTTTATATCCCAAGGCACCAAAGTGCATCTGTTATGCAAAATGTATATCAAGATTTACATGCATTATCTTTTGAGGCAAACACACAGGTAAAAACACACTGAAAACATAAAGGATGTGTTTGCACTTCATTCCAGCTGTCAGACTGTCAGATCTAACACACAGAGAGGAGACACAAGAGGCATTTCCCAGGTGGAATCCTGCCTTGATTCTCACAAAAATGAATCAAACAATCCAGACAGACAGCAGGCCAGTTAAAAGAAGTTGTTTTGGCTCATATTATGCAATATCCTGCAGAGGTATCTCTATAATGTGACTGCACAAGTTTAGATATATTTTGAAAAATATATATTTTGAAAACTCCTAACTGATGTACATGTAAGTCAGTGAAATGAATCACATCTTTAAGATGTGGCCTCTGTGATAAATCAATGGAACTGCTGTGTTCTGTGGTAAGTACAAAGCACTGAATGGGAAGACTGAATGGATTAAACAGCCAGTGACCACAATTTACATTATTTTATATGGGTACATTCATTGTCAGATGAAGTGATGAACTGTAGTACGAACATCACTGATTTCTGATTATCTTTTTATGAAACTACAATCAGTGTTCTGCTTGAAAACCTTTGGTTGCTGTTACTCATATCCTTTCCCAAACATATAAAGGTAGGTTTTACTGCTTAAACCTATGTTAGGGACTAGAAAGGTGCTCATGTAGTACATTTCTAGTCAGTTGAGCATTCAAAGCACTTTCTTACTATAATCTCAACCAATGACACACACATTCATACAACACTTATTTACACGTAAGCACTTTCTAACATTCACACTCCATTGGATGCATCCGGGGCAACTTGGATACTGCCCGATGGCAGTTGCCCTTACACAGCATCAAAATGCATGTTATTGGGTGTATTGGACCAATACAAGCGCTCAATACTTTCACCCAGCTTCTCAACAAGCACATTTGATCAAGAGGTTTGCTGGAACATGCCCAATCCACAGC
Source organism: Pundamilia nyererei (assembly GCF_000239375.1). Lineage (NCBI taxonomy): Eukaryota > Metazoa > Chordata > Actinopteri > Cichliformes > Cichlidae > Pundamilia > Pundamilia nyererei. The sequence continues at coordinate 710,241 of NW_005187498.1, forward strand.
GCTCACAGGATCCCCTGCCAGCATCACAGTTCCAGACACTACAGGGCACGCACAGAGGTCCCAGGCCCATGCCTTAGGGCTGTTTTGGTGGCACAAAATAGAACTAAAATATTAAAAGGTGCTTTTAAATTTGTTGCTAATAATGATGATGTGTAATTTCAAAAATGCATCATAAAATGACTTACAGATTACAGATTTTCACATCTTGCACATAAATGATATAAAGCATGAAGACATGATCTGTTATTTTAATGTCCAGTTTGTATAAAATTTCAGAGTCATGTGGTAGAATGAAATTTATACACTACAGTACACGCTGATGACAAAGTCATAAATGTAGTGAAGAATGTTGATAATCTCCTCAGCCTGGTGCTGTATAGCAGTAGTAAATTTTGCACATAATCTTTCAATGTCTCTCAGACAGAAAAAAGTGCTTCCCATATGTACATTAAAGAAGATGGATGAAGGAAGCACAAAGAAAGCTTCGGTTAAAGCAGACTCATTCTCTCTGAATTTAAACAGCCAGTGTCTGCCCATTATATAAATAATGAGGCCGTAGTAGGAATAAAGGTAACACTTTTTTTTGCTGCAAATTTAAACACTCTTTCATTGTCTGAGCATGAAACAGCTCGGGAAGGCAGAAGCACAATGGACTTGGCAGAGGCGGCAAAGGCGGAACAGACAGAGAGGAATTCCCCATCAGTGTCTGAAGCAAACTAACCTTTCTTTTTTTCTTTCTGACTCTTCCCTCCTGGTGAGAGTCCAAAGGAAGAAAGTTAACTCTTTCACTGGCACACTGAATGTCTGTGTCAGTTGTTTGTTCAGAGTGCACAGCTCCTAATAATAATTCATGACATTCCTGTGGACTGAGGCTGCAGAATTTACTGACACCTTGGTTCTCTCTGCAGCCTCCACAATGTTTTTCCACACATTAGAGATGCACCACTTAACCCCCCCCTTCGCCACCACCACAATCCAGCTCCATATCCAGGTAGTTAAATACAAAGTACTTTCTGTCCTTTTCCCAGTACAGAAAATAGTGTCTTGAAGGTGCTTCTCTGTCTGTAAATGTCGGCTGGTGATGGTTTATAAATACCACTGACCACGGGGGAGAAGAAGAACAGTAGCATGCCGCTTCACTGAGATTGAGAGATTCACACAAAAGACTTATAAGAAAACCTCAAAACAGTAAACCGCTTTCTCAATTTCCCAGCCCTAGCTTGTACAAACACACTCTCATATCCTGGAAAGATAAGCAGGCCTGTTTTGAAGAGGGCATCAAGAAGGCAGGTGTAAGTCATCCCTCATCTCCTGTCATGGTGGGTCTCACCTAGGGCTGAACGATATATCGCATTTGCGATAATATCGCGACATGATCAAGTGCAATTTTCTAACCGCAAAGGCTGCGATTATACTCTGGACATGTCCAAATTCATGGGCTGCATCCTCCTGAGGCCGCATTTGTAGACCGATTACGTCACAGCGACGCGCCGAAGGCTGTCCAAATTACTACCATATCCCAGAATTCATAGCGCGGCCCAGCCAAACTCCAGTTTCCAGCAATGGCGGCCGCTACTAAGTTTTAAAATTACTCATACTAATCTTTCTGGGTCACAAAATAAACTTTTAACATATTTTCAGGCGAGAAAGTAGTTGTGTAAACATCAAATATCTGCTCGGTTTATCAAGATATCCCATATTTGCAAAAGTGCTTCGACGTTTTCAGAGGCGTCTGCTACCCTCCGGCTAGCTCGACAGCTAGCCGAGAGCTCGAGGATTACTGATGCGGCCAAGAACGGCACAACTCCCGGCACATCATTTTCAGATCACCGCGGAGTTTCGCTGCTCGGGTTAAACGTAATATATAAGTCACTTAGACAACCTAAAAATGTTATTGTTGGGCTTTTTTCAGTGTTTTGTTTGTTCGTGAGTAAATCGGTTTGGCTGAGATTAAAGTTATTAGATTAGATAAAATAAAACTTTATTAATCCCCCGGGTGGGTTCCTCCTTGGTTTTCACACAGCTGACTAAACGTCAAACAGAAAACTTATTAAACAGAAGTATGAGACAGTCGAGAATTTACACCAGTGTCTGGTTATATTTTAGATAGCAAGAAGCAGACGGCCGAGTTTATTAAACTCCACCGAGACGCTAATCAGAACTAGCCCGTCCAATTTCACGGCTTTAAATTTTAAAGGCGTGTTTGTGTGTGTGTTTATACAATTGCTATTATGTTTGCACTTTATGTGTAATGTTACTGTCTGCAGAGATCAGTAAGATGTGTGCATTTTTTATTTATTAGTTTTATTTATTTAATATTATTTTTTAATTGAATGACTGTCTAGTAGTTCACAGATGTCGAAAAACTGAGTGTGGTAAAGCCACTGATTTTTTTTATGTATATTTCTGCAATCTGCACATTGTACTGACTTTCATTTTAATGTTTACACCAGGGTTCCTTGTCAGCACTTTATGCTCAGATGTTTGTAAGCTAAAAATAAACTATTGTGTATGTTCAAATATACTGTTGTGATTGAAGAAGTTAAATAAAAATGTCAGTCATCAATTCATGCATCACCTCATGTCATCATAACAGAGGTCTGTCTTCCAGGAAAGAACAGTTTAAAATTAATGTAATATAGTATTGGCCATACTATATGATGTATTGCTTGTCTTTGTTTAATAATACAGAAGACAAAGACCTTAAAAAATAATCGCATATCGCATCGCAATCGCAATATTGGGGCAAAAAATCGCAATTAGATTATTTTCCATAATCGTTCAGCCCTAGTCTCACCTTCACAGTCCAACTGACACTACGCTGCAGCCAATCCTTTCTGAGAAGCTTAACCACGCGTCTCTTTTTGAGAGTGGCCCGTTGGTCAACTTTGCTCTGAACAAATGGGGAAAAAAACAAGAACGAAAGCAACCACAGCTAAAATCACGTGTTCCAGGTCCACATTTCCAGCAATAAGTCAGATTCATTCCCAGTAGATGCCGGACTTCACCAGGGCTGCCCTCTGTCACTGATTCTATTTACAATTTTTATTAATGCCAAGTGGTTTAAGGCTTCCACCTTGGTGGCTGCAGGATCACGTCTTTGCTTTTTGTGGATGATGTGGTTCTGCTGAATTTATTAGACTGTGGCCTCACACTGAAGTGGTTTACAGCTGAGAGTGAAGTAACAGAAATGAAAATTAGCACCTTCAAGTCTGAGTCCATGGTTCACAGCAGAAAAAGGGTGGAGTGCCAAATATAGGTAAGGATGGATGGATGGATGTGTTACAAATGTTCTAACAGAGAAGTTTGATATTTTTCATATTCAAGCTAGATAAGGAGACTTATCTAGGTTACCACTAGATCTATAAGAGACTGGCAGCCAGGCACTGAACTTAGTTTGGCAAAATCTGTAAAAGGCAACTCACAACAAGTTTTTGTGTTGTTTGTGAACAAAGACTGCAGTCTTGTCGTCATCAGCTAGCAGGAGATCCAGGATCCAGGAGACCCACATGATTTTATTCTGTTTGTATGCAAGCCCAGTGTCCCAGGTGTCACATTGCCAGTTTTGATGTCACATCATGTCACCTTGCCCAGTTGTGTAGCTCTTGATTTTTGTAACCTGGCGTTTTGCGCCACAAGACTTTGCAACAACAACAACAAAAAACCACTTGGCAAACTCTTTGCTTACAGTTTTGAGTTTTTCTCTTCCTATAACATCACTTACATGGCAGTATTGTCTAAGTGGCGACACCTATCGTTCTGCAGAGGCTTCCTGTGCCTTAACAGTGGGCATAAATAGACTTCAAGATGATATTGCAAAGCAACCTTAGCTGTCAATTTCCAAATTGGAATGAGGAGTGAGTAAACCTGAAGATGAATTTTGCAGCATGAAAGAATTTTAAATATTCCAAATTCTATCCTTTGGTGAATATATCATTTCCAACATGAGTTCTCTGACGGAAAACCTTCAGTTGATCCAAATGCTTTAAGAGGGAGCATTTTCTCTAATACTGGGTTCTCTTCCCTGTTCATTTCAGAATCAAATTTCAGCTCCTACTCCTCCCATACAAGGTATTGGATAATCAGCCACCGTCTTATCTTAAGGACCTTACAGTACCATATCACTCCAATAAAGCACTTCACGCTTAGACTGCTGGCTTGTCTACGGCTCCTAGGATATTTATTTACAAAGGTAGAATAGGAGGCAGAGCTTTCAGTTTTTAGGCCCCTATTCTGTCAAAACAGCTCCCAGTTTGGATTTGGGAGACAGACACCCTTGCTACTTTTAAGATTAGCCATAAAACCTTTCTTGTTGAAAAAGCCTATAGTTAGGGCTGGATCAGGTAACCCTAGGCTGCCAGAGGCTTCCCATGAGTGTTTCTTCTTCACTTGTTTGTTTTCACTGCATTTTTATACTTTATTTAATCATTCATTATTAGTAATCTCTGTCTCTAGTATGTCTTTTGTCGTGTCCCCTGTCCTAATTCCCAACCAGTTGCAGCAGATGGCTGCCCCTCTCTGAGCCTGGTGCTGTTGAAGGTTTCTTCCTGTTTAAAAAAGGGAAGTTTTTTTCCTTTCCACTGTCACTAAGTTCTTGCTCATAAGGGCTTGTCTAAATTTTGGTAGTTTTCTCTGTGTCACTGTAGGGTCTGTCCCTTACGACATAAGGAACATCTTGGTAAGACTGTTTTTGTTGTTACTATATAACAGGTAATAACATGGAACAGAAATGATTGACCTATTGCAGAAAAACATATCTAAAAGGCTTTTTCCTAACAAAAAGTTTTTTTCAGAGGAAACATTGCAATCTAGAAAAAAAGTCTTCCATAATGAGGCCAATTGGATTAGCAGTGGTGTGGTCTGAATCTGTGCAATTATTGTTTTAGACATAATGGCGAGTTGAAAGAGGCATACTGCAGGCTTCAGTTATTAGAGCTAAAGGCTCATTATTGGAGGCATTAACTCAGTTATTGCTACCAACCAGAATGGTTGGGTTTTCATACATCTTGGATAAACTACAGGACTTGCTCTGGCTACTTAATGCTTCCCCAACCAGGCCAGAGAGACATTTTTAAAAACTTCTGTGCCACCAAATCCAAATGATAAATCAAACAGGAGCCTTATGAGTCTATGAGACTGTTGTTGCTGAACTTGTTCTAAAAAGATAAAGACTGAGACACGGTCTCCATTTGAACCATTTGGAGAATCCCCTTAGAGTCCTGGTACAAGACTAGTGTTAAAGTTCAGATGTGTGGTACTAATCACATTTAAAAACAATGTCACATACAGTAATCTTTAGGTGTGAGCACAGAGCACTAATGAAACACTGATGATTTCAGTGAGGCTGTCCAAATTACTTATCCCCTCTGAAAAGCTCTTTAAACTAAAAAAACAAATTTCATCCACAATCAGCACTATCAGATTTCAAATTCCCATTCACACCACACTAACATTACAGCAATGCCAAGGCAGTGCCAGCAGGGATCCAGGCATAGATACAGCAGAGCGGTATGGAGACCTTGACCAGATGAGAGCAGCCAGGGGGAGGGGGATCTGGATAGCTGTCTTTCTTCTCCCAGACTCGAGCCCAGACATACAGAAACACACTTGACTCTGTACCGTCTCCAGACGACGCCAGTTCCACAGCTGTTTATAACTCACTTTTAGCACAAAACCATCATCACTCTTTGGAGATGAACCTTTATGAAGTCACATAGTGCGTGGGAGAGCTGTGTGGGTGCGTGACTATGTGTCATTTTTCATTCTTTTACTCAATTTTTTTTTAGTCGCTGGTAATTAAAGTGCTCTTTCCTATGAACTCCTCTGAGGTGCTTTTTCACCTCTTAGGCTGAAAACTTCTCTGTCTGGATTGATCTCAGTGGAGTTTGTCAGATTCTAATGTTATTTTCATTTAGAAATATAATAATGTATAATAGTGTGGGTTTTATGAATGTCTACGTGGAAAATAGGTGGGAAAATTTTTCTCAGCTAGGTATTGGAAACATTGCATGTTGCACCACCCACACCCACAGCCCGACACATGCACACACAACATTTTATTACAGAGTTAATTATATCTGATAGCAGAAGACACGCTGATTTTAATTGTACAAACTCTGAAACTTTCAGGATTTTGTTTGTTTGCCTTTCTTCTTTTTTTTGGGATTTTTGTTATCGGGGGAGGGGAGGGGTCAAATAAAGCCACTGGGCACAATATGGATATGGCTTTTTATTTTTGCTATGGCAAAATATAACTCCTTATTACGGTGTATTGCAGTTTTTAGGCACTTATCAGTGACAGGTGTCAGTGCCAAAAATATTGCAGGACAAAGTATGTACCTGAAAGTATCCACAATGTCACTTTCAGCCTTGAAATACTGATTTATGAGCACATACTGACACATTAAACTTTTTGAATTAATGTAGCTGCATGTTTCCTGCATTTAAATACATAAAACTATTTTAATACCGTAAACGAAACAGTCTAAATTTAGGCTCGATGATGGTTTCTCTGCAGAGTAGTGACATCACCTGTATTTTAAGTTCACGTTTTTTTCTCTGTTTATTTACATGACAGACACTGCATTTTAATAACACTTTTTGAAAATTGGACTTTAATTGAGTAGTAAAATTTGTAGCTATTGCATTTTCACAAATCCCAGTGTCTTTATAGGCAATTCAAACTGCCGTCCTGATTGGCTCCCCTCATTAAATAATAGCTGAACTGTTTCCAAGCAGGCAGCATTAAACTAGGATGCATCCAGCAGCAGGTTTACTTATTTCAATTGAAAGAGTTGCTGTTGTTCATGACTAACAGCTGTATCACAATGTTATTTTTTAGTTAGCCTTTGACTGACTTTCATTTATTTGCAAAAGGCAGAATAAGTAATGTTGTATTATAATGGAAGCTTGTTTGAAGACAACCTACAAATATTCTGAAAATGTCAAGAAGTTTAAGAAATATTAAATGCCTATTATATTAACAGCACACTATAACCTACTTACTGAAGTGCTGCACATCTGTCCTTTGGACTGAACAAGATCTATACAGCAGACTGCTGCCAAAGTCAAGCATTTACAGTAGTCTCCATTTTCCTGCCATGTCTTTTTGCATCTTACGCATATTAACTACTCTGTGTGAAACCTGGAGTCCAAGATAACATTACTTCTTATGAGAAATGTACCCGAGATGTGAGTGCAAACACACACAGAGAAAATAAATAGACACTTTATAGAGTGATCATCCAATATTTCAGTTCTTTCTGCATTTCTCACTTTTCAGGAATGTCTTGAACAATAGCCTCTTTGAGAGAGCGAACCTCTTATCGTGGCACATATCCTAACATGCTAATTACCCACACAGTTTGAGTTCATTTATTATGCATGAAATAATCTAATATGATGACTGTGATAATTATGCGCACATAGATAAGATAAAAGAGTAGTAACCAATTATGGCACGGGAGTTGGGAAAAGTAATTATTCTTTGTAGTGGAAAGAAGTCTCGGTAGAGAAAAAGGGGGTTCGGTCTGTTTTCCTTTTTTTCTACTTAGTACTGGATTTAACATGTGAAATCATGTCTACACTCCCAGATAATGTTTAAGGGGTATTTTCGTGATTTAAAGTCTTATTTTTTAGCAGGCATTTCATTGACCAAAATGAAAAAGTAAAACTGCAGTAGACCAGAATTTGCTTCAGCTGCTGATATATCCACTTACAGTGATGTTTCTGTTATAATTGCACACTAACCCCCCCAGCAAACTCCATGAATCTGACATGTTTACATTAAGACTTGAAAGGCAATGCAACTAAATGTCTTGGTTTTCATTGGCAGTAGCAAATCAGAAAGGACACCAAAAGGAAGGAGTGGTGCTCAGAGTCAAGTACTCACAAATCAGACGGGTGTTGTAGAGTCATTAAATATTACCACTTCTAAAATCAGAGCTGGCATGCGGTTAGCCCGCACCACTGTACAAACACACTTAACACAGCACAGCTTTCTTTGACAAATTATGTGCCTGCCACCACAAATCACAGGAAACAGAGACTCAGCAGTAATTTTGTTTCTCTGTGACTGTTTTGGCTCAAATCTTCTTATGAATTAAACTTTTATGTAACGGAATGTGGCAGCCTGGAAACGGTGCTGAATGTGGATTAATGTGTCGGCATGCTCACACAGACAGAGAAAGAAATGTTTTACGGTTGCTCGTAATGTCTTTAAATGAGAACCAAACTTGACTGAGTCACTGCTGCAGGCCAAAATAATGAGATACGGGAACGATAATTAAATGGGGGCAAAAGAGAAATTTTAAAACAGGTGCTAATTGCAAAATTTGTTAAAGGAGGACTATTGTCTCTGACCTCAAACTAAAACCCAACTGAAAGTGACTCAGAAGTGCACACGTCATGGTCACACTCATCAACCGTGTCCCGGACCAAGTCTCCTGTGGACTCCTGTAGCTGACTCATAATTATTTGCAGAGTCCAAGCTTCAGGCCAAACACGAGTCCAGAACCATCCAGAAGACAGCTTTTAAAAACAATACTGCATCAATTTCGACAGGTTTTTCAAATCAGCTCAATTTCCATTTCCATCAGTGTCGATCCCGCCCTGTTTCAACTACACACAGGTCTGAACAAAGGGACTGGCTCTCTGTGTGCTCTGTCACTTTAAACTGGAGGTTAATGTCAGTGGTGCTCATGTTTCCTTACACACTCAGCAAAGTCATAATGTTCTAAATGCAATGAAGTGAGGAAAGGAGAGAGCAAGGACGATGGATACGGCTAAGACGGAAGCTACTGCATATCATGCATTTCATATGAACAGCTGATGTTTGGAAAACATTTTCATGGATTTTTTGATGGATATTTTTTAGGGGCATTAATCCATGTTATTACAAGCTTGGAGTGAAAAAGAAGATTACTCCAGCTCTCTAAAAACAGGTCATTCTCTGGTCCAAATAAAACAAGAAAGACGTATGGACCATAAAGCCAGTTTTAACTGCTGCCTTAAGTTAAAGTTCAACAGGAGTATGAATAGACTGTTCTTGGTTGACTTCACTAAATCATTGATCATCTCTTAGACATCATTTTCAATATACTGCCAGGAATAAGTTCACCAACATGTTTTCAATATGTAATTTTAGAATAAGGCTGTTGTAAATGCTTGGGGTGTGTAAAGGACAATTTGACTCTAGATCTATCATATTGGTTCCCAAGTGTGGTGGGGTTTAGGTCCCAAAAGCTCTGGTTCAGATTAGGAAAGATGCAGGTTTCCACATTAATAAATAGACTTGTCCTTTCCAAGTTATTCTTGGACTCTTTGATAAGTTCGCAAAAACCCGATCTTTCTAATCTGCATGTTTTTCTCCAAAACATAACCACCAAAATGAATATTTGATCATGGAAAGGAGATTACTCTTATGAGCTGAAAACTCATGTTTTGTCATTGTCACTGGACAGTGGTAACCAAGGAAGTGCTTAATGCAGTATGCAATGTGTGTTTAGCATTGTAAAACTATGTACTTTTATTCAAACTGTGGTCTTTCCTTCTATAACCGAAAAAGCTATTTTGGTGCCTAAACCCAACCAAACAGAAAAAGAAAGAATGTGGAGTTAAAAACAAAAGTGCAAAACCAGGAGAACAGAAGAGTTTCCCAGGAGAACTCCTGTCTGGCTGTTTTCTTCTCTTTAGAGGGTGTGTAATTATGTCATCCATCGCCCCACCTAACACAGACTTTTGTAGGTTTTTATTGTTTTCCATGTTGAAAGCTGAATGCTAAAGAGTTGTCCCAATGCATCAGAATTGAGGCTAAGTGAGGGTGAGTTAAAAAACAAATACTTGGTCTTTTTTTAAAGTGAGACAGGTTTTTACATCTACACATTTCCCCCATATCTAACACTCTGACTAATAAGACTCGGTTAATTATTTCCACACCCAACTTGTTTAGTCCCGACTTTGAGAATTTCCACGTTGATATCAACCAAAAATGAAGTGTGAGACCTCAGTGGACTGAGAAGTGGATCATGGTCAAATGTTGGTGGCTCCCAAATCAAACTCATCCATGATTTATTATTTTTCTTTTGATTTTTCAGCCTTTCACCAATTACAGGACGTTACAGCAGGCTATTGTTAGACTTGGAAAAAAGAAGCACAAGAGCAGAGGATGGAAACAAGTTTTATTTGAAATATGGTCTGATGCTGGTGGGGGGAAATGGTGAATTGACCGATGAGATGGACACTTGGTTTTGTGGGGTTTTGGTTTTTTGGTTTTTTGGTTGTTGAAGACGGATAACAGTTGGGCTGCAGCTTATTATTATCTTATTATTATTATTTTAACAACTGGATATTCTGTTGATTATTCCATAGGTGAATCGAGTAATCGGATATGTTCTCAGTGGTTTCCATTTTAAAAATTTTAAGTTTTTTAATAGTTTATCTGCATAAACTGTCAAAAAACTGTCAAAAAACTAAAGCTTTTCATTGTCTTTATGTAAGCTGTTAACTTTCTTAAATGCAAAAATAAATAAATGATCTTAAGTGCGGTAATGTCAAAGAAAATAAGGTCTACATGAAATCTAAACTAAGGCATAAAATAAAACTGCCTTTGCTCTTTCTCCTTGGAGAGCTTTCTTACGCATCTTTTTGATGTTCGTGTGTGTGTGTGTGTGTGTGTGTGTGTGTGTGTGTGTGTGTGTGTGTGTTACTGAAAACAGAGGCTCTGATGATTAATCTTAATAACAATTCTGTGTCCACCCTAACAATAATAGGTCACAGGCTCAGAGTATTACTGGCACAGGTACATTTTTATCAGCCTGTGAAAAACCACTTTTAATTTTATATTTTAAGATATTTTTGTTTACTTTAAATATGAAAAAAAAATTAAAGCCTTAAATATGGTTTAGTACACCCCTGCTTGCTGCTGGTATCACTACAATAGAAAGCATGATGCCTGTAGTCGGCCTTCAGCAAGCTCATTTAAATATCGTATAGATATTACAGCTTGCTAAAGATGTGGTTTGATCACGGACTCCTGCTGACTGTTTCTAGTAAAGTTTATAATAAGAAACAACTATTTCCGTGGTGACAACTAAATGCTACAGAGCCTTGGATTAAACAAAGCATGAAGCAAAGAATTTTCATAGAGGATTTTTTTTTAATAGTCAAATTATTCAAGTTACTGGATGAATCACTGCAATCCTGGAATAGAAAAAAAAATATGAATGACAGAACACCTATATCAGACATGTCTGTCTACAAAACCAGTCAATATTAGCATGTATAGTGTTGATGACAGAATGCAGTATTTCACTCATATGTATATAGTTAATAGTTAATAATTTAACATAATGCATTTTATGAATGTAGTTGCTAGGGGACTGGCCATTTTGTTAGGTTACCGTGTAGTTATATATATAAAATGTTATTTCTACTTTACCATTAGCATCCCTTTGGATGAAAAAGCTGCTGAAATTTAGCAGCAGTTCGACATCCAAGATGGCTGATGTTTAGTGAAATATAATACAGGAATGAAAGAGTGTAGTGCTCCTTTCACATTTTAGGAGTGACAAGTCTTATGAAACACTGTGACAGATATAGCCTTCCTGTGGAAAATGAAATGCGCCTCGACTCAAGCCTGTACTGTCATAAAATCATGGCACTTTTATAGCAGGGTACTGGACTATGTAAAGGAAGTCATTTGCAGCTAATAAGAATGATTACTAAAAAGCACTGGGACAAATCATTGTGTCCTTGCCACTGCATAATGTCTTTACTAGTCTTACTAGTCTGCTGATAAGTCACAGTTTTAACTAACGACTTGTGCATTAACAAGAATTTCCCCGGGTGCCTTCAAAGACCTCTTAGAGATTAACAGCAAAGTATACAAATGGATTTGAAGAGACGACTGCTTTTGTTCAACTCTAATGCCAAGAATAAAGGAACAGCTATAGACTGAGTAAAAATATTGTCCTTCAGATCAATGGTGTCCTAGAGTGCAGTAGGCTGAAACATTCAGATGAGTGGCAGAAAGAGCAACACACTTGAATAATATCTTTGGAGAGGACTGTGGAAAATGGAAGTGTACTCCAGTAAATAGCCATTTGGAGGTCACAGCTTTAGCGTTGGTGTATTTCTATTCACAGCGCAGCAGACTTCAATGAGCTGCTGTGCCAACAATCAAAGGAAGCTGATATCTAAAGATCATCAACCACCATTTCAAAAAGGCTAATTTCCTCATCTTCTTGCCTATTGCCTTGTATCTCAATGTGTTGGTTTTTTTTCATCTGTATATTAAATTAGCTGTAAAACAAACAAACAACAAACAAACAAACAACAACAGTGATCTGAGATAGCTTAGTGCTCACAGAAACAGCCTGAATTCTTGTGTACCTGGTTGTAAAACTAATAAAAGCAGATCTGCATCACATAGAGGAGACAACGCTTTTCTTAATGGCAACTGCACTGCAGTGCCGAAAACCAGCTGGAGCTGTACCTGCAGTAAAAAGACGCTGGAGTTTCAATAAAAACAGCAATTTTTGAAGCGACATCAATATAGTTGCATTAAGCTAATTGAAGCTCCTGCCTCTGTATCAGTGCATGGTGTGAAGATGGCTTTATCAAAATAAGTAACAGTTCTGAGGAAACTTAAATATGTTTTATAGAATATTGCAGTGTGTGAAATTCCCAAAAGTGGCAACAGCATTTTGGCCAATGCATTTATTCATGTATTCATTCTCAATATGCAGCCACATAGTACTTGGTCGGATTTACTCTGCTGTGATCTACTGTTGAATTCAAATCAAATATTTTGAACCTCACCCAGCTCAGCTGTTACCAGGACTCTGAAATATAATAAATTCAGGATTTGCTGGCAGGATTCATATTTCTCTGTGAGAAGCTCTACTCATTTATTCGGATTATCTACATTCCACCAGAGATAAGAAGCAAAGGCACAATGAGGTTCAGAGTCTTGCTAAAGGTCTTCAAATGCAGAATATATAATGTGCTGTAGCTAATTTGATTGCACGCTTGATCTTTGAATAGTAAGCACCAATGTCTAAAAATATTATGTTTTAATTGTTTTCACTGCAAAAATAATGACATCAAAAGCAGCTGATATTAACACTACCGAATACTGACGACGTGAGAGAGAGGCCGCAGCCTGTTTCTGAAGAATCTTTGAAATACTTTTCACCCCCAGTAAACAATGCACATGCATCCTGCTGCTGGTGGAAAAACTAAGCTGTATTGGACTTTCCATTCTAAGCCACAACTTTGACTCATTTTAGGGAATGTGTCCCTGCTGGGCTTTCATTTCCTCTGTCTGAAAAAAGGAATGCAATCACAGAACTGATGCTAAAATCATTATCTAATGACTAAAGCCCTTATTTGACTCCTTCCATGCTGTCGTGTTCACTGTTCAAGCACACATCTGTGATTGTTATGTGAAGAAGAGTATTTCTAAAAGTTTAAGAACGATCTGCAGGGTAAACTGAATGTGCTACACACTATCATTCAGTGAATAGCAGTCTGGAGGCAGACATGGATTTTTCTTACTTTTTTCCAGCTGGAGATGAGCAGTGCTATACTGAGAGAACATTGTAATAACATTTTGTGGAGTAAAACAACACAAGAAAAAAAGAGTAGCCTGTGTCGTGGAGACAAGTATGTAATCCTCCACATGCTCATGTGCAATGGAATCACTTTTAGTTCATATTTAAAAAAAATAAACGAAACAAAACAATCTATGCATTTAAATAGTCATTAGGAATACTGTTTTACATCAAGACTTGTAAGTAATGTAATGACTGTCTTAAAAAAGTGACTATGAAGTGTAAATGGTATCAAATATATATTAATTCACATTTTCTCACTAACTTTATCTTAAAAATGCTTCCTTAATGTTTGCTTTTGCATTGTAGTTATTTGTAAATTCTACAAGACATACATCTGGAAACACTCATTGCTAAGGCACTAAGAGGATGTCTGTTGTTATACCGATCACCAACTGGCACTGGGGAGGAACCAGCTAAATGCACTGCTGTTTGCTATTTTAATAAAAAGGAAAATAACTATAATTGTTCTCAGATGCAATTATGGGGCAAAAATGTTACATTTTGATTGGTATTTATATAAATACCAGTCAAAATGTTATTGATTACTATGGGGTTATATACCACTATTCAGACTACATCATTTATTTATTGTTATTAAAGTAAAATGTTTTAATCGCTTTTTCTGCCTCACACTCTTTTCATTGTTGAGCGTTTAGATTAAAATACATTTCAGCAGTACTGTATGCCGTTACTGCCTGATTCCCTTTTTAAATTAAATTACAGTTCTAATCAACATGCCTATTCATTATAGTTTGTTTATGTCTTTCCAGAAACAAAGTCTGTAATGTTGACACTATATGGAGAATCGCTAAATTTGCCTGCTGTTCCTCTTGAAGCATAAATCAAGCCAATCCATCTCTCTCCGAAGCCCACTCCCCGGTGGCTTACTTAGAGCCGTGCCAGCACAGCACTGGCTGCGGAATGAGCATGGGTAAGCATGCAAGGGCTGTCCTTAACCTGTGCTATCTGACGATATAAAAAGGTCTCTGCCTCCTCCTGAGAGCAATAGGGATCAAGCAGGCTTAGTGGGCATGACCTACGAGGGCCCAGACAGGACCAAAACATGCAGCGCAACACAATTGTCTAAAGAACTGCCGCGCTATCGAACATGAGAAAACTAGACTACATCACTTTGCTCATGGGCCAGAACAGGAGCTATATTCACTTCGCTGAGGATACCCAGCAGACTAAAACCCTATGAATAATTCAAAACATCCCCTGTTTTTCCAGCCTGATTTTAAAAAGCCGGGCCCTCAAAAAAAACAACAAATTAGATATTTCACAATCTGATTGCTAGAAAAAAAGACTCCTGCAAAGTAAGCCCTATTAGTCTTACAAGAAACCCTGTGAAAAAAAGAGAAAGAAAGGAAAAAGACTGTCTCCAAAAATGATTCCACTGGCACCATGCAGGGAGGAATTAGCAGCAAAGGCGAAGAAAATGACAAGACATTCGCTCATGGTTTAATTTCCTCAATTGCTTTATGGCCATACATAAATGCTTAAATTGGTTTGTAACATATGCTCTCCTCGCTCTGTTTACTTCCTTCATTTAGTGTGACTGACTCACTTTATTAGTGATTATCCCCCAAAAAGCTGTAGGAATGCACAGCATCACATCTCATCATGTAATTTACCCATATAGTAAGAATGGGAATATGCAAATGGTGCCGGAGTATTGTGCAGCCCTAAATGTGCCCCTGGGCTGCTTGTCCAATGACACAAATCATCAATTAAGATCTCAGCAGGGTTTGGTGGATAAACTAAATTGGCATTATCGCCTTTTGACAATATGTAGAGCTGCGTGGGGTACATAACAACAAAGAACAAACATCTCTGAGGGTGACTAGTGATGCGTATCAACTCGTGTGCTTGCGTATTTGTGTACACCGTCTCGATCCATTCGCAGGTAAATCATCTACTGACAAAGGGTGATTTGAACGGTGTAAAAGCTAAAAGGGCTTCTCTTGCTCTTTTAACAGCAATTCACAGAACAACAGCAGTATCTTACAAAGTGTTTACTTTCACAGTGGGTGCAAATTTAGCCCCTCGTGGGATTTCATGCTCAGCATTTTGCACCTGGTGAATGTGTCTGACAAAGGGACCTAAAGTGGTCCAAATCGCCATCGTGATTTCTCAGGGAAGCAGATGATTAGTAAACAAATGGTTCAGGCATATTTAATTAAGCTAATGTACTCTTGATGTTCACACTATGGCCTTAGTTATTAGGCCCTCAGTTAGCTTTGTATAGCCAGAGCATTTTACCACTGAGAAAAAACAACTGTGTCAGTTGTCAGTTTAAATTTTATATCAAGAAAAGCTTTTCTTTTTTTAAGTCACATGTGTTTATCAAATCTGCGCCTGCCTATATGAAATACTGCCCAAAGGAACACAGGAGTTGGCTGAATTTGACTCAAAAAAACTACTAAGACAGAGCAAAAGACCAGCAAATCTGGGCCTCTCTAACTCAAGGATGTAAGTCAAATCATACAGGCTAGCAGTGCTGAAAACTAGCTGTCTCGCAGACAGTGTTTTGTGCCAGTCAAACAAGCTCTACGGTGAGCAAAACCGTCATTCAAGCAATTGTGGAATAAACAAGTCATCTGAAATAGAAAGTGGTGAGCGGCACACAAAGAGGGCCAGTGTTCAGACTAGGGAGGTTTTTGCAGGGCTGGGTAGGCTGAGTGTAAACTTTAGAGCTCACTTCAGTCAAACATTGATTGAGAAAATAAGAAGTCAAACATGCCCCTATATGAGGACAACTTAAATTACTACATGTAATATTTTAGCTTTATATATTGTTTGTTTTGCTTTAAAATACTGCTGCTACACTAATTTCACTGAAAAGCTTGGGTACTTTTGTAAGTCATCAGCAAAAAAATATAATTTTAAAGGTAACTATAGTTCACTTTTTTCAGTTTGAGATTGAAAAACATGCAACCATCTATTTTTCCTGCAAACCAAAACAATTACACACGCAAAACTCACGAGCATTAAGAAAAATAATAATAAAATTCAGTGAATTACATCAAATTGCAAGTGTGCAACATGACACCCCCCATTTACACCTCACCTAACTCGGTCAGTCAAAATAAAAGCCTTTTTAACAGCGCAACAACGAAACTTCAACATCAAGAAAATCGCATTACATTACAACACAACACGCCTTTTGCACGTTACAGACACGCCGTAAAATGAAGTGTTAATTTGCGATTAATTAGAATGGGATGAGGCGCTCCGAAGCTTTTTGACAAAGAAATCAAAGCAAACAGAACGCCAGCTTCCTGCACGCTTTACTGCTTTTATTCTCTTTAAACTATTACATTTGCACTAAAACATCCGCTTTATACATTAAAAAAATCTGAGATAACCGCATCACAAACATTACCGCGACAATTTCAAAAATCCAAATGCCGCATCAAGCAAAGGGAAAAAAAATCCACTGGTCTTTGAGTCCAGCACAAAAATGCTTCTCCTCTCCTTTCCCTCTCTCTTTTTTCACCCCCTCCTCTAGGCCCCCTCCCTTCCCTCAGTCTCTCGCTCTCTCTTTTTTTTTCTTTCTCCCTCCCTCACTCTCTCTCTGTCTCTCTTTCCCTCCCTATCTCTCTCTCCCTCACTCTGGCCTGGCTGGCTGTCTGACTGTATGAATAATGTCCTGCCTTTTGTAATGAAGGGGGGGAAAGGGGGAAAAAGGACGCTGGAGTGCTGAAGCCCTGCTCCCATGCACTGACATTGAAAATGAATGACAGCTTACCTGCATGCCAATCTTCATCAGACTGACACTGGGCTGACAGCACAGCCTATACTCCTCCACACAGTCGCTGACGTCAGTCATGTCAGGCCCCTCCCACCTCCATCTTCATCTCCGCTCCCCGTTTTCCCAACACCGGGCTGCTGATGCCTTCCAGTGTCCATGGGAAATACCGCAATCAGGTGTAGGGCTCCAAACACACGAAACCTCCAAGAAGAGCGCATTGACATTTGCGGTCGAGTTACGGTGGTGCAACTCGTTTAGAACAATCACAGTAACAACAACAGCAAACAACAGTTCATTTCAATAAAAAAAATCTAAAGAATTTAGTTGATTTTGAATCAAGAGAATCAGTCTGGACCAGCTTAAAACGCAAAAATGTGAACATTTAAATGACATTTTCAAATGATTTAATATATGAACACATTCATTGAGCTCGGGCGGACTCTGTTATAAACCTGAAAAGTAAAGTGACCTACATCTGTTCGGTCATCCTCTTTGCTTTCGGTCTTTATACAAACATAATGTGACAGCCTTTGTCAGGAAAGTGTGTCCAGTTACAGGCAAGCTTGAACCTTTTTAGTATAAGAAACCTAATTCACTGCGTGTTGATTTCCTGCTGTTCTAATCCCTACAGGAATCCCCAGTTTTATATTCACTTCATTGGCTGCATTTTAGGATCCATTTTAAGCTGCTTTTATTTGTCTTTAAGTGTTTGTCAAATGCTGCCCCTCTGTATCTCTCTGAGCGTCTTCATCCATACATAACTTCCCGGTCCCTCAGGTCGGCAGACCAGCTCCTCCTGAGCGTGCCCAGGACAAATCGTAAGCTCAGAGGGGATCGGGCGTTTGCTGTGGCAGCACCAAAATTGTGGAATGAGTTGCCTTTACATGTTAGACAGGCACCTTCCTTATCTGTTTTTAAATCACGTCTTAAAACTTATCTATTTACCTCGGCTTTCAGCACAGCAGGACTTGTTGATGTCTCTTAATATGTTTCTAATTAATTATATTATTTTTAAGGCAGCACGGTGGCACGGTGGTTAGCACTGTTGCCGCACAGCAAGAAGGTCCTGAGTTCAATTCCCCCATCAGGCCGGGGTCTTTCTGTGTGGAGTTTGCATGTTCTCCCCGTGTTTGCGTGGGTTCCCTCCGGGTACTCCGGCTTCCTCCCACCGTCCAAAGACATGCAGCTTGTGGGGATAAGTTAATTGGAAAATCCAAATTGTCACTGGGTGTGAATGTGCGAATGAATGTGAGTGCGAATGGTTGTCTGTCCCTGTGTGTTGGCCCTGCGACAGACTGGCGACCTGTCCAGGGTGTACCCTGCCTCTCGCCCTATGACAGTTGGGATAGGCTCCAGCGCCCCCCGCGACCCTGAAAAGGATAAGCGGATGGATGGATATATATTATTTTTAATTTTAAGATATTCTATATGTAATTTAAACTGTTTTCTCTTTGTTTTATATTTGTAGCACTTTGGCCAACATTGTTGGATGTAAAGTGCGTTATAAATAAAGATGCTATGCTATGCTACAGCTGTGGGTAGCTGCTTCAATGTTAAATGTCTCAGTTGTAGTCACCACAGCTCCACTTATCCTCGTTCTTTTTGTTATATCCTCACTTGTTCCGGTTTACCACTGATTACAGTTCTTCGTTCAAACAGAAAAGACCTGAGTTTAGACCTTCTTTATCGGGAATGTTCAAGCACCCCTGAATTTGGACATAGAACCCCTAAAAAAATGTTCTGTTATCATTGTCTAATTTTGCATTTATATTCCCACCTGGTCTGCTGGAGACAGTGCAGGTTATAACAAGCACAGATTTAGATATCCAGTGTTCTTAATGTCATGATGTTACAGTGCACTCATACATGCTTCAACATCAACAGTGTGGATTTTTATTAATAGATTTGTGTTATTTTGACAGAAAGAAGATGACGAGGTCATTCCACGACACCACTCACTTGTGAAGATTGAAAACACACATTACCTAAATATGTAAACATGCAAGGAAAAGTGTAAATAGTCCTGATAAAACAGGGTCATTACCATCAAAAATGTTAATGTAGGCTAGATTGTTAGAGTCTATTAGCTAATTTTAGCTTTCTGAGCCTTAGGTCTGCTGGTATATATGCATGTGCTTTATCAATTTCCTATTTCTGTTCTGGTGAAATCGGGGTGCAGTGTTTGTTTACAGCAAAGCAGACCTCTAGACAGAGAGAAAACAGCTAAGAGTGAATATGTAGTGAAAGCCAACAAAAGTTACAAAGCCATGGTAGCTTCTGCTTTGCTCACACTCATTAATAATGATTTCATATTCTAAATAGAACATATTAACTGATACGAACTGAATAGGGTTCCCATCGCTAAACATGGCTTGAACAGGATGGATGCCATTACAAATCTATTCTCCACTCTTGGATCAGGGGACCTGATATCATGTGTCCTGCAGAATAAATGAAGGGTTTGCATGAATTTGGAAACTTTAGTGTAAAATAAACTCCACCAACTCCAGGTGTATGGGGTGGCAGAGTGATGTTTTTTTTAAATGTTTTAATTTTAATTGCAATTTAATTGAAGTAAACTGAACTGCCTGTACGTGGTTAAGAGACTGAAAAAAGAGAGTGACAAAAGGCTGTGCATGTTTCTTCTCATATCTGCTTTGTTACAAATAGTTCTTTAATGTACCGTGGTCATTTCTGGTCAACAATTGAACACAATTGAGTCTTTGCCTTCAGTTTGCCCGCTATAAGACTGGTGTTTCATATGGAAAACTGTGTTTATTCATTCCAACTAATTGGGTTGCTTTGAAGGTAATATTGTAATGTGCATTCCTTTGAACTGAGGGTTGTAAAGTGGAAAAGGACAGCAGCGCATGTTTACAAACAGAATATTCCGCTAATATTAATTGCAAGGAAGTCTGTGCATGTCATTATGATAGGGGGCTGAGCCCCCTTCAAGGTCTAATCCCAGAATCGCCCCTTCCTGGACACTTTGATACAACATTGAAAGTGAGACGTTTGTGTGCGCTTTAATCTGTTTGATTGCAGTGCAAGTGTAGAAACGATCAAATCGCCCGATGGAAAGTCAGGCAGGCACAGGCAAAACACAAAGAGCGGTTTAAACTGCTCTAAAAAAATGTAAATATCTAATAAGGCGACATATTCATAATTTCTCTCACACACGCGCGCTAGAATGCACATGCCTTTGAATCGCGGACCTGGCTAGCCCCCTGTTGGTCACCATGAATATTACCCATGATAAATCTTAGCTCGGAGTGCACGTTAGACATTCAGTCACTACTATTAATACACTTTGTAGATCAAGGAGCAGAATATTGTTATGAATAAAAACAGGAGTTTAAAATACGGCGGGATACTTTATGAACACGTGTGATAATCCGTTGAATTAAATGTGTTTTGTGCAAGACTGAATAATACTAATACTCTTTTGGGCTTACTCTGGGGATACCTTCAGATAAGTATTCATACAAGACTTTATGAGTGTTTCAAACACCGCCGGTTCATAAACTTTAAGGAAATCTACCTCAGTGAGCCGAACCTAACATAAGGCGCTGAAACGTGGCCTGGCTATAATGCAAGGACCTGGCTGTAAAATGGGACCCTTCCTCGGAATAAATGGGTTAAAGTTCGACATTCGCATAAGAAGGCTCTACTTCTTCTTCTCTGGTGTTGTGTGGCAGCTTCACAGTGGGGCTTAACGCTTAAGTAACGACGCATTTGATTGGTTAGTCGTCTGGCTCATTTACCCAATTACATTACAGTTTGTTGTTACCAGGAAGCAGATGAAGCCATAGAGAAGGCTTAACCGATGCTAAGAAAAAAAATAAAAGGCTTAACCGATGCTCGGCTCGTTTTTATGTGAGAAATGGCGAGTTAGCTGGCAACATTAGTTCGCAACTGTGTCGGCCTGATATTTTAAAGCCTTCTGTCTCAGCGCTAGTAGAGACAGCGAACTTACTTGTAAGGCAGTGTCTCGACTACCTTTAGCTGCTGCAGCTGTCGGTAGTTCGATACCGCACAGCGTTGTTAAGTGTACAATTAGCATTTTTCATAAATACAAAGGATTGGGCGTTCGGTGTGATGAGTTAGCTCCCTTAAAAACGTTGCTCTAAAATGGCAAATACTGTCCTTGAAGTCGGTACCGGCGTCTTCGTTATTGTGGCGGTCTGGATTGTTGCTCTTGTGTTTGGGATT
This sequence comes from Pundamilia nyererei, assembly GCF_000239375.1. NCBI lineage: Eukaryota > Metazoa > Chordata > Actinopteri > Cichliformes > Cichlidae > Pundamilia > Pundamilia nyererei. The sequence goes on from NW_005187498.1 coordinate 731,823, forward strand.
TTGCTGCTGAGAGCGCCAGGGTCCGCAAAGTGAGTGGCATAACAGCACACACACAGGCTTAACTCTGATGGAATATAGGAATATTTATAACGAAAAGCCGGGATAACATTTATCTCAATGGGCGCCGCATTTCCTTGAAATGCGCGCCACTTGTCTCATAGCTGGGCTTCAGTGCACCTAGGAGATAACACGTTGTAACCACTAATGAGGCTTCCTTGTAAATTCGGCATACTTTTGCATCACACAGTAACCACAGTGTAATCCCAAAAAATGTCTTCTGCTTTCCGCTGCTCCCTTTAGGGACCTGCAGCGGGTTATCTGGCTCCATTTCAGCCTTTCCCTACCATCCTCCTCTGTCTTTCAGTCCTCTTTCACTACATGCATGAAGCCGAAGATCTTTTTTTTGTCCTGCCTGACAGCTCCATCTGAAACATCCTTCGTCCAGTTTATCCACTGTCCCTCCACTGTACATGTCCCAACATTGTCAGGCGTGCCTTTCTAACTTTGTCCGTCCTGGTCACTCCTAAAAAAAACCTCAGCATCTTCAAGTCTTTCACCATCTGTTCTGCCTCCTGTCATTTTGTTAGCACTGGCGTCTCTACAGCCAGATGTATGTGATGTATAGCAGGTCTACACCTACACCCCTCCAGGCTCTTTTCCACCTGTTCTCTACTCTCACTTTAGATTACAATGTCTTCTGTAAACATCATAGTCCATAGAAACCCCTGCCTGACCTCGTCTGTCGGCTTGTCCTACACCAATGCAGACAAGAAGGGGCTCAGACCCATCTGTAATCCCTATAATACCTGTAATACATGTCCTGCACCACCCTCACATACCTCTCTGTCACTCTTGACGTCCTCATGCAGTACCACAGTTCCTCTCTTGGAACCCTATTATATCATTTCTATAGATCTAAAAAAAACAAAAACACGGTGCAACTCCTGATTGTCTCTATACATTTACTCCCCCCCCCCCTTCAATGAAGCAGCTCATCCTTCATAACTACTCCTACTTCAATATACTTGCATTCCTTTCACCTGGTCTCTTGCACACACAAAATATCTACCTTATGTCTCTCTATTCTGTTAGCCACTTTACCAGTCATTGTCCCCAAATTTATAGTTCGTAGAGTCATTTCCAGATTTCTGTCTTTCCTTTTTCTGCCTCCTAAGTGCCCTATTATACCTGCTTTTTGGTCCCTGGAGAAAAGCACCGTATGATAATGTTGACTTAATGCTTTAATGCCATTATTAGTTCACTGACTTGCGGCCACGTCCCACCCCCGTCAGCTGGGTTAAAATTACAAAAATTATAATGTCTCAAATATCATTAAGGGCTGGAGCTGGGTGTTTGAGAGGAGGCGAGGGACAGAGGAGGTGTTAAGTGCTCAAAAACAATCTAATTAACACCAAGGGAAGGGATTTCTGCACAGTCACCATGAGACATGCTGAGACATTGTTTTGCTTTATAGGCTACTCAGTGAGACCAGCAAAAATCAACTTTTCCATCAAAGTTTTAACAAAACACACGCTGCTTCACTGGTTGAGTGCTGCAGCGATACACCTTGCACTCCCTGCTGATTAACATTTGTGCAATTACTCAACATTGGACCATTATACCACTAAAGTCAGTAAAATTTGAACTCCTGTAACACCAAACACTGTGCAATTACAGTAAAGTTTAAATGTGTGAAACATGGTGCTATTTACTTGATTGGAAAGTTAACAACTTTTGAAAACCACAATAAAGGCTGCCATTGTTTAGATTGCTATTGGCTATGATGACATTAGCCCCAGGTAACCCTGCATGCCTTACAGATCATTAACTCAGTAGTGGAGACCTCATCCTCAATCCTCTGTCTTTGAATCCCATGTGTCTTCTCAGGTTAGGAGTTCTTCCTGTTTTCCTCTTGGCTCTCACGATCACTTTGGTGTTGGTGTTTTTCCCCCGCAGCCCAGAGACACCTCTGCCTTTCAAAGATATAGAGGTGAGCTTAATTCACTAATCACAGACACGTTAACATAATATTAAAGAGTGTGTCAGTGTCTGTATCTTTGTTTATTGGGTAACTCGACTCCAAGTCTCATGTGCCATCTGGAATAATAATTAGTATGATTTTGCTCATCATTTTGTTCACTAGTTTTTACTGTAAATCTGCTGCAAAATCGATGTCAGGAAAACACAGAACACGATACCATTTATTGAAAATGTATTCATTAAAACAAAAACTAGCTAGGGATGCATTGATTGATCAGTCACAGATCAGTACTGCAGTTATCCACCATACTGAACAATATTCATCTCAGTGGCTTCCCGTGACGTGAATATTGCTGATTTTCACCAATAATATTTCACCTGAATTTGAGGCTATGAGTTGAGGGCATCTTTAAAGAGTTTAAGCAGAATTGAATCCTGCAACATGACACTGACCTAAAACATACCAGTAAATCCACCAAGAACTGGTTGAAAACTAAGAAATTGAGAGTCCTGGGGTGGCATTGTAAAGACCTATTAATTGTTGAGATGACTATTGAGAGTCTGCCACCACTGATGGTATTCTGCTATATTGCAGACTGATGTCAGAGACTGCTGGATGACTACAAAAAGCGTCTTTGAAGTTATTTTAGCCCAAGTCAAAGGGGGAAAACTGGCTATTAAGTGGTGGGGTAACCCTTTCCTCAGTTAGAACATAAAACAAGGTTCATTTTTGTTGTTTAGCTGCGATTAAAGCACTTTTCCCCCAGAGATAAATAAAAACAAGATTAGATATTAACATGTAAACCTTTTTTAAATAAAGCGCTGAATGTTCACTGAGGTATCCAAATGTTTTCACATTGATGTATTTCAGCTGGCCAGTGTAATGTCGTATAAAAACTTGCATGTCTTCTCACACAGAGATTGCAGTTTTTGAAAACACATGGTATGGAAAGAGTGACACACATGTAAGAATATTTTGCAGACAAGTAAACTGGTAACAAAGATGGTGAAGAGGTGAATCACATTGCCCTAGAGCAAATAAGAAAGAGCCAGTCATTGGTGGCCATGACAAATGGTTTAAATGAACAGCTTATGTTGTTATAACCCACACTTATGCACTATAAATTTATAGTTTGGCAATAAAGCCACTGACAGCACTCTTTACACTACACCATATATATTTGAGTGCTTATGATATTGTGGGCTAGGCTAGACATTCAATAGTTCTGTATTTTTTAATTTTTTTTAGTATCCCTCAACTGTAAAAGGCTGATACTGCTGTCACCCTGCTAGGTGGGCAGTGTGGACAAGCAAATTTGTAAATGTGATAACTTGAGAACAAAGTGACGTAGGATTTTCAAACTAATAACAGAGGTAGATCTACTAGGAGGCTGCTCAGTTTCAGTTAGCCTGCCAGAGTAGGGTTTGCTTGTTTTTGTTTAGTTTTTGTTATTAAAAAATGTTTGCTTCTGGTTTGGTTTTAATAGTTCAGTACAATTCAGTTCAGAAAATCAGTACAGTTATTACAAAAAACTCTGTATAATGGCTTTTTTCGAGCAGTTGACTCACAGTCTTATAGACATCAGCAGTCGCAATAAACACATCCATCAATTCCTTTTTTAATTTTTAATTTTATTTTACTTCCTTTTCCAAGTTCACAGAATTTTTTGTTTTAATTTTTTTAAGAATCTAGTTTTTTATTTTAGTTATTTAAAATCCTTTGTTTCAACATCTAGTTTTAGTTTTATTTTAGTTTTAGTTAATCATAATAGAAAGTTGTGGCTCAGAGAGTCTGATTGCTGTAAGCATGGAAGTAGTGAGGTGACACTCATATGTAATACTGCATAATGCCTGCACTGTCACAGACAGAAGGCAATGTGACTAAAAGAGCCCCTGATCAGTAGGTTCATCCACACCTGGTTCAGTCGGAGTCAGATTTATTAAGAGAACAATGCATGCAGGTATGTGTACATGTGTTGTAGAAATCAGATGTACTTTTTTTTTTAAATAAATAAGGTCCCAGAACTTTACAATTGGTGTGTCCCTACTTGTGTTTCCTGCTTAATGACAACATAATGTAGTTCATTTAGAAATGATGGGGGTCTGCGATGTCATCAGTCTTGATGTAAGGCCATGTGGCATTTATTTCCAGCCAATATATTGGGTGCAGAGGGAAAAATGAGGATTTAGAGCCCACAAATTAACAGCAAGCTTTAGCTGAATGTTTATCTCATGTTCAATACATTATGTTATTTATTCAGTTAATTATAGTGCCTGCAATCCTAATTCTCAAAGACAATTTTATCATAGACGGTGTTATTATGTAGAAAGGTGAGTTATATTTAGTTCTAAATGGCAAAGCTCTGATCATGCAGGGTTGTAAAGTAAAGCATTCGCTACATTCATTTGTACTAATTAAAGATCTACGTTCTACTTAGCTTTAAGATGCAGTGAGTGTATATAAACAGCCGATGCAGAATGAAAGCTTAATTTTACTGTAATGTAAGGCAGTATCTGCACAACACTGTATGCCTGTAAATAGTGTCAGTGTGTGCACTTCTGTGCATGTGCTTGTCGTAAAAGGCCTGGTCTGCTTTATCTTAGACCAGCAGCAACACAGAACAAACACTCCCCCATGCTGCCTCGGGGTCGTGCCAATAAGCCGGCTAGATCTGCCAAGCAAGCTGCCACCCCATAGAAATAGCAGAGCGGAGCAGCATTCTGGCCAGCTCATGTTTTATATCCTTTGTGCAAAGGCAGATACCAGACCAACAACAGAGAGAGGGGGAGGCAGCGAAATCAGACTTCCTGGATTTCTGTACAAGGTTACCAAATAAAATGAACCTATGCTGACTAATTATCACACACAGGTTTTCTTACTTCTCAAGTCATTATTGAGACGCACATTATTTCCCATGATTTGAGATAAAGATTTTTTAAAAATCAAGTCCTAAAAAGGGTTCTCTCATCATCATTTTTACAAAAACCTCAAAACAGAAAGATGCCACCAGAATTCAAATATTATAATAGCAAGACGCAAATTGCTTAAAGAAAAGAAAAGAAGAAAAAGAGGCGTGAAGAACGTCTTCATCTCCGTTCTTTGGAGTATGTAGTAACACCTGTAGAAAACAGATCATCTACCCTCCCCCGTAGGATCCAAAACGGTATTTAAATGAAGGCAGATATGCATGTTAAGGTAATAAATTGATCTACTGGGCACAGTTAGTGACTTTTTGTGTTTGTATCATGTTGTGATGTACACTCATTTTTAGCTAATACACACAAAGACACACAAAACTTTGTAACCTATCTGCAAGCAGAAAGATAAGTGAGAGAAAAGAATGTCTAGCCTCCTGTTAAAGAAAAGTAAAATATCATAGTGCCAATTAGGCCAGTCTTAGAGCAGGAGTGGGGGTGGTTTGTACCACACCCCATAGTTCTCCCACCTCCCCCACCGCCTGCATGCTCACACTGTGCGTCCTGTGGCACATTAATAAAACATGGGCCGCTTTTTGGGCTCCTGCTTGCTGCGTAATTGGCAAATTAAAAAGTGAGATGTGTTAAATGCACCTATAAGAAACAGCATACATCAACCCCACCTCATGCACACCAGTGGGTTTACACGCGTGCACATGCACACACCTTCTCTCATTTCACAGCAGACTCTGTGAAATCCTGTTTAAGACTGCAGTAGAATTGCAGCTCTCCTCCCATTATTTAGCTTAAGGGCGTTTTCTCCGTTTGTCTTCTTGTATTCATGATCCAAATTATAACATGCAGCCATTAATGACGTGCTGATTAATCTTTTTGATGGCAAATTTAAAAAATCCAAACTTCCCCTTATCCACGAAACAGCATCATCAGTGTGGCAGATGTGTTGTTTTTCTGAGCCCTGCATCTTGCTCGCTTCACATCTCTTAATTGACATGTTGCTTGGGTGAGCTGCAGTGCTGTGTTGTTGGTGTCCCTGCTGATCATCTGTCTAGATAGGGAACAGCAGGATTCCAAAATAAAGAGAAGCCCGAATCAGCATTAAGTTGTGTGAGAGCGAAACAACAAACATGTTTTCAATCACAGCTTATTCCGTGAACAAACATAGCATCAGAGGTTTGATGACCAATTCTCGGCCAGTGGTTTAAAGTGACATGACCCTTCCAGCATGTTCAACCTATTCCACCTATTGAACTGATTTTCTTGTTATGCTATCTGGGATCATTTTTCTATGTGTAAGATAATAACGGGCTGTGTGGCTGGATAAGTTCTAAATGTGCACAGGACTTCTTTTAATGAGAGTCTCTAAGCTTATATAATGACAGCTTTGTAACAGCAGGGACTCAGAGACAGCATTTAATATGAAAAAGTGCAGCTGGTTGTTGTGCAGTCTGTTAAAGAAGGTCAATTTACCACAGACACCCGTGCATTACATCAAATTAATTATTGCACTAAAAGTGTCAGATAGTGAACTATTAGTATGGGGGAAATGATCGTTTCCAAATGCAAAGAGAAACAAGAGTACAGCAGGGATTTTTTGTCTACTGTTTGAACCCAAAAGTGGCTGAACCCATAGAAGGTCACACTATATCACACTATATACTGAATACTGTACTACCTGCTGCCTTTAATAGCCAGCCAGTGGTGAACACTGTGAACACACAAAGTGTTCACCACTGTGAGTGAGCATAGGCCAGAGCCAGCAAGAAATAGATCTGTCTCTATGCCTGCGAGTCACAGCCTGCATCATGGTTTTCTCCCATCTGCCATATCGTTATAAACATTCAGTTTAGTTCGTTAACTAAACTGAATGTTTAGTTAACGAACTAAACATTCAGTTTAGTTCGTTAACTAAACTGAATGTTCACCAACACCAAATTAACTAGAAAGAGATCTTTGAATACTATATGTATTTATAGCATCACAGTTAACCAAATGTTTCAGGCTTGTCTGAGTTATGGAGTGATGTAGTTGTCAGAAAAGGCTTTACTGTTCAAGGATCTCATTGTTGTTTCCATGGATGCTTTTAACAAATAGGGCTTGACAGATACTAATAAACTTCAAGTCATTTTTTCAGCACTTCTTCATAAAGAGAGACTAAAAGCTATTGTGGAGCCATATTTGCTCTGTATATGAAGGGGAAATGTATAGCATATGGAGCAGTGGTTTGTGCTTAGTAAGACTAGAAAAGCACCATACAAATGCTAGTCCATCCCACTCCTTTGGTAGAGATACAGGTGCTCTTGATTATTGCTCATCGTTCTTCGTGTCACTGCTTACAACACTCATCAAACTTGTCTGAAGTAGGTGAAAGCACAGATTGTGCCAGAATATGCAATGCAATCTGAATTTGGGGGGGAAAATGTGAAAATTGATTTCTCACTGAGAAATTTGCTCTTGAGCCTTTATGAAAGCCCTGCCATGACATCTAGTGGCTAATAGAGGAACTTTATGTGTAACCCTGTGTTTTCCATACACTAGAAACTACAAACTTTTAATGGATTTACTTTCTTTTTGCTCTGTAGATAGTGGACACCTTGTTCATCGGCCGCTACGTGCTTCTGGCTGTGGTGAGCACCATCTTTCTGGTGGCATTCTTTGTGCTGCTTCCCTTTCATTTCCTGGAACCAGTGTATGCCAAGCCCTTAAAAACACACTAGAGTTGGCGCCTGAATCACAGGCTGATTTACCCAGTCTGACAAGTCCCGAAGACCCCAGCCTGCCTTCACAATAGATTGTGGAACACATGTGAATGGAAGATCCAGTTTTGTCTTAGCACTGCTGTTTGTGTCTTCATGATTTTGTATACAACAATATAAATTGATATATTTGGGTCAAGTTTTCATATTTTGTATCACTTAGCACAAGTAATGACCACATCCTTTAAATTTTGATGCATGTATGTAACAAGCCAGTAATTCTTTGTCATTCAACTTTTTCATCCAACAATAAATAAATAATTAAGTATGTGATTATGACTCTCAAGTTTTTGCTTCTGATTAATTTCTGCAGTACTCTCAAAGTACGGTAACTGATAATTGTGATGGTACATGATGCACATTTAGCCCAGAGTGAAAATTGCTCAATTTTCCACGATCTGCCATTTACAGCTGCCTGAAGCTGGAAGTTCTTCAAACAGACCGACTGTTGATATACCACATTATTTAGCTTGTTTTTACAGAATCTGATTCATGTGGTGCCAGTAAAAAAAAGTCTATAATTTGACTGATAACCAGAAAAGAAGTCATGGATTTGTCACGAAATTATTCAGTATGCCTTTGTTTTGTATTGTCAATAATATTTCTGGACCGGATACATTTTTAGTTTGATGCATCGACCATTCTTGTAGCCTACATCTTCTTGGTTAATTTAGTTCCGCTGAATTTATCTCAGTCTCATGGTCTGACACTGTCATGAAAACACAAAGACAGTTTCATGTATATATTTGGCAATCAAAAAAGTACTGTGTGGATTATTTTTGCCTTTTGTTCTTTTGCTTTAAAGCTCAAATGTATGCTGGCGTAATATGACTTGTGTTTTCCAGAGAAGCGTTCCTAAATTGGACAGTTGAAAAAGCTTAAATAGGACAAGGCAAACTATAATTAGACTTCGCAATGCAAAACATAACCTTGTAACTATATTAGGCGGAGCTTTTTTTGCCTGTAAAACAGGCCAGTTGGGTTTACTTTAACCTAGCACCAGTTGCTGAACATAAGCATGCCCAGCTATCAGGGAACACCAAGAACTGATCGTGATGCAGGCTGGTTGTTGGAGGATTTTGCTGCAGCAGTGTCTAGTGACCACAGACGTGGACTGAGTGCTCTGATGTTGAACAGACATTAAAGAAAGTTGGGTTAGGAAAAAAAGACTCCAGACACGCTCTTGGAGATTAGCTGTTGAGGATAGCAATGATACTCTTCTAAACTAAGATTTTCTAAATACACATTTAAATGTAAGTGTTGGATAAGTCAATCATGTCATATCGTGTAAAGTGTTGTCAGTACATTGAAGAACAGGGGGATGCATTCACACAATTCCACAGGGTCGCAATAAGCGGATGATTCCATAGAGTAATGAGCTTTTGCAGTCCAGAGGCTCAATTATAAACACTTACCCCCCTCCCGCCTCCATTTTAAAAGTGTGAAGCCTGAGGAGACATGGAGTGGAATTCCAACCAGGCCGATGAAAGAGAATCTAATGAATCAAAACCAATCCTATTAGTTCCAGCCCACATCTCCATACTATGGTCCTTTTTCTGCATAACAATCCACTGCATGATTTCGCACAACCTGGGGAACTGGGGGGATTTCATCACGGTGGGGTAAGGGATCCGAAATCTTTTCAACCTGGAGGGACTTGTTGGCTGTAATTGACCGCATGAATACCGCAAAACATGATCTTAGCCCCAGTAGAAAGTGCCACCGAGTGTCTTTAAAAGCAGTGAAATTGAAGAAGAGGCTTAGCTGGCTGACTTTAACTTGATTGAAAACTTTTTGGATCTGTTCCTTTTACTTATCAACAGAATGGTCTTTTTGAGAATATTCCGCTGCAGTTTCTGTTTCAAGGTCATAATGCAAAAGGTATTTACACCAACTCCTCACTGCCTTTGCAGCCTCCACGCTCAAGGTTTTACATTCCCTGAAGTCTGGGCCTTGAAGAAGCCAGTATTCCCTGGCTCTCATTTTCACACACCCTCTCACTCTACCTCACCTTTTTAATCTTTCTCTATCCTCTATCCTTTCCTCATTTTAATTTTTGCTGTTAAACTCCATCTCTGGGGAGTGGGAAAATGAGCAGAACAAAGGATGTGGGGGTTTAAGGATCATTTGGAGCTGGGAGATGCAGTCTTTGTGGCGCAGCCAGCTGGACATATAAAGAGATGGGGGGTGGGAGAGATACAGAAAGAGAAAGCTATGCAAGGGCAAAGAGGTGTGAGCATGGTTTTGAAACTGCAGAGGGGCTGGTTGCTCTCCTTGGGGTAGATCCTGCATTTAGATGCACTCAAGCAGAACTTCTGGCTTGCCCTTCACATCCTTAGCCATCTTTGTTTGTGATATGGACACTGTCACCACCCCACCTAGCTCCCACAACACTCACAATCCATTAAAGATTTCAGGCAAAGTTGATGCACTTATCCCAAAAGAATGACATTCAGTTCGTGTTAAATCAAGCAGATGGCAATGTTTGCTATCCTTTCAGCAAGTTTGGTAAATAAAACCTGATGAGACTTTCGAAGGGAAACACAAGCAGGGTCATTTTAAGTCCTTATAAAGTCTTGAATTAGATAAGGACTGATTTGCCAACATGGGTGTCTGGCAGTGTCTGTTGAAGACACTAGATTTCACTGTCTGCGGCTTTCACTGAGGTATGAGAGAGTTTGTGATAGAATGTGAAAATGAACCAAAGCCTTGTCGCCCAAGCAACAAACTATGCTGTTTTGGGGCCAAGAAGAGGGCTTTTTTTTCTCAGCACTGCCTGGTTGTGCTCTATTGTGCACTTTTGTATATCGCTAGGGGATGCTATAATTGCAATACACACTAGGGGGGCAAAATCCTCAAACTGAGATCTTAGTGTGGACTTAGCCTTTTACCTCTTGCTCAGGAATGAATTAATGCATAGCTCTTTCCTTTGGTAAGAGGATGGTGGCCCAAATTGGGGGTCAGGTTGCCCACGAACAGCCCTCTGCTGCTTGGACATGACATCTCATTGAGGGCCAAAGCTTGGCCTATTTTCCATTCTGACAGTGCTGAAGACCTTATTGAATATTAGCTGGGTGTAGAAAGGCAATGGCTACAGAGATCAAAGGCCACATGGGTGGCCTTGGTATTGCACAGAACATGCTTAGTTGTTACCAAAGTCACCTATGTTTGAATTTATCTAGATCTTTAGAAGCTATTCCAAAAAGTTGATTGTGTTCATCTGGACTTGGTGTTTTCAGTGGGAGAAATGTTTCATCACTCGTCTGAGTGACTTCTTCAGTCTCCATTCTGTTGGCTATATATAGCCAGCTTTAAGTTTTTAACTGCCTTGTGGCACACATATTCCGATATTCCAGGGTTTGTGGGATTTAAAAAATGTATTTTTGTAATATAGGAACAATTTTTAGTCACAAAACAACCTTTGATCCTTCATTTTGACTTTTCGGGATGTTTTTTAAAGCCAGAAATGAACATATTTGTCAGGATAGAGGTGGTGATTGATGGGAAGGCCAACAAAACGCACATCAGAAAGATGTTGCAATTCCCAGTAATTCTGGTGTTTCTATACAATGTATGATTGATCGTAACAGAAAGTATAAAGATAACTTTTTTCTGTAGGAAACACAAGTGACAGGTGCACTTGTACAGTGCAGTCCGGGTCTGACGGAGAGCAGAGTTTCCAGTCAACTTGAAAATAATTATAACCAGCCTTCTGGCAAAGCTCTTTATTTTTATTCACGCAGTATTTTTAGACTTGTGCATAGGCAATGAAAGGCCCATCACAGGCATTAGATAAATACACTGAATATGTCTGAGATTGGTCACAATTTGAGATTTGTTTGTCACAAATTACAGACATACTGAAAGGAACTGGTACAGAGCAGAAAAAAATGGCCCAAACTGCTACCTATCTGTGCTTCTCTGTTTGGAAGCCCATTTGTTTTTGTTGATAGGTTGATGTAATGCAAATCAAATCAGGAGTGTATTCTTTGTGCACTCTGGGAGGCCACTCAAAGCAGGCGAACTGACTGCGTTTGAATTGCAAGCAGAACATTCTGACAAGGTTGACTTGGTACTTTTGTTTGCCTCTTGTGGGCGAGCCAAGATGATGTATGAGACTCATACTGTGCAGACAGGCAACTACAAATTTGCTTGGCTACTTGGCTGGTGGGAGGTTGGGTAGGGAGTGTACGGTGGTGTTGATGGTGGTATGGGATGTGTGTGTGTGTGTGTGTGTGTTTGGGAGGGGGGGAGTGTCACTTTAAAGCAAAGCAGTGAGAGAAAAAGGAGCCTTTGTACCCATTTTGTCCTTTTTTAAGCTATTGTTTGTCAAGCGACGCAGCATTCCTCTGGTGTTATAATTCACAATTGAGCATGTGAACTTAAAATAATATTTCAGATGTGCCTTTGAGCAATCCAAATAAAGGTTCCTCTGAAATCTGACGAAATGAAATAACTTTCTGTCTGTTCTTGTGCATTTTCTGAAAGTTATAAGCCTCAGCTTCAGAATGATCAAAATAGGTCCAGTTACTCTGTTTATGAGATGATCTCCATATTTAGACACTGTTACGCTGCATTTCATCAGTCAGTAGGTAGACATTTGATTGATGAAAGTGACCTGACTTAGTGAACACAGGCCTCACTCTCTTACCTCCCACTTATTTCATCTTTCTCTCCCCTCCTTCCTGCCCTACACTGAGCCCTGTTTTCTGTTCCCTCTTTATCCCAAGACAGTACCCCTGGTCCCCTTCTCCTCACTATGTGCTCAGCATGAGGTCTGAAACTTGTTTTTTTTTTTTTATCATTGTTTGCCCCCAACCCCACATCTCCCAATTTCTTACTACTCAGAGGGGGGGGGGTGGAGACCAAAGAGGAGGGAGAGAGTGAGAGCAACCAGAGTAAGAAGGGAGGGAAGAGGAGCTGAGGAATATGGAGAAACATAAATCTCCAAATAAGAAGTGGGGCGTAAGATAGGTCACATGTTGAATGTCTGTGGAGTGCCACGGTAGAGAGTAGACTGAGGGGATGGTTGATACAGCCGAACCACAGTAAGGAGTTGGGGAATTGCATCCTGGACCCGTAGCATGAAGATGCGTGTCTGTGTGTGGCTCCTCTGGGTGTCCTGGTTCTGCACCTGTGCAGAGTACTCCAAGTGGTGCAAGTGTCATGGCATCGTGCCGGCAGAGCCAGGTTTAGACAAGAGGTCAAAGACCCTGTTCAAGGAGCGTGCTCATCACAGTGGGGGACACCAGCACACACCTCACAGGAACAGGGCACACCGGAGAAAAGGTGAGTGCTAAACTCACAGAGCTGACAGACAGCACTCTGCTGCAGAAGAGCTGAAACTTTTCGTGCAAGACCTTTAAGTGAGAAGGTAGATGACAGCACCTTATAGGCTGGCATGTAGCGCATCTGACAGGCTTAGAGCTGCAACTAAATTTGTGATTTTAAAACAGATAAATATCTTCTATGTTACTAACATTGCCTTTTGCATCCTTGTTACATAAAGTGTAAGTATTGAAAATCAAAAGTCATCATAACTTTTCTTCAAAATGTTTACTTTTTTTTACTCTTTTTTACATTTCAAACTCTAGATCTATAAATGCATTAAGTTAATGACCAGATAAAGTAATGTAACTGTAAATGTAATCCAATGTTTATTTAAATCTAACTGTTTTACTAAACAAAACATATTTAAAATTTGTGTACTATATATGTCACAGCAAAAAAGTCAGTTCACAATTATGTTTAAAAGTGAGGCTCATCAAAGAGAAAACACATTGGCTGTATGTAATAAAGTCTCATCTATATTTTTTCTTCATAGTAGTTACATCAGCTCAGATTTATTAAGTGTATTAAGATCGGCATTTCGTTGTTGTCTTCAGTCTTTAATTATTATCTTAAGCCGCCAAAAAAGACAACCTATTTTGGGTTAAATTAAGTTAATTCAGCCTTTTGTGTTGACAGTGATTGTTAATTCCTTTACAAGCGAATTTACTCTGAAGTCACATTTTGTCACATTCCTCACTACAGCTGACACATTCTTTCTTTTTTCTAATGCCTTCCCACCCTCTTTTCCTCATTTCCAACACCTTTGCTGACCTTTTGGTCTACAGCCTGAAAGAGGTCCCTTCCCTCCGCACATCTTGGTCCCAGCACCATTCCCATGGGCTGTGTTTTTGCAGGGGCGACTCATCCTTCATCCTCTCTAAAGCCTTTGTTGTAGGCTGAAAGCTTGCCGATGCCGAGGCCATCCAGCCTAAGTTGTTGGATCAATATAAACATCCATCACTTAGCCCCGGGCCTTTCTGACCTTCACAATGCACAGCTCACTACACAATGCTTTATTTATGTGCGCCATTAGAAAGAATGAACTAGTGGTAGTCCATTTATTTGGGAGTTGTCCTCACTGTGGAAACTTGGAAGTAACTCAGCATCAGGACTGTTTTCTGTCTTTAGGAGATGTAGTAGAACTTATTCTTATATGGCATGGTTTTTTTTATAATCAAAAACTCAATTTTTTGTATATTTGTACAAAATCTCTAACCTAATTTAAGATATCTACAAAAAGCTATAGTAAAACCTACTGTAACAAAGCCTTCAAGCTGAATTGCTGGACACAATGAATGAGGAGCAGATGTACAGTTTCCTTCTATTGTTAAATAAAAACATGGAGAGATTCTAAACTTCCTGCCACATAGGAGTGCTAGCACAAAAGCTGAAAATGGACAACAGCTCATGATTAAATGGAAAATGTAATACTTCCTCCTCCGTTCCTTTGATTAAACCTAAAATACAATATTTAAAGGCAAAACCAAACTCTACTGTTGAAATTGATATTAATATTAGTGTGAAGTTTTGCTTGTTTGTTTATAGCAGTGTTTACAGTGGTCATCAGAAATGTATTTTCTTTTATTCTATTTCTTTTATAACTGACTCCACAGAATATAAATTAGTGCTGTGAGAATCACTGGCAAATATATTTTAATTCGACATGGTTTTCATTTATTCATTACTTTTCTTTGTTCAATAGCTGGTTATATTCTGTAATATTGTGGCATGTAAAAATCCAAAGAGCGTTGCTGGTCTCAGGTATTTCTGATAGTGTTATGCGATTTACATTTGGTTGTAGTAATGAAACGTTTCTTCCACGATGACATGTAGCCCTGACTTCTTTTTACCCTGAATTTCTTGCAAAAGTATCTGCAATAGATACGAGAGAAAAGAACTTACTATAACATAAACACAGGGGACACAGATTCATTAATCTAGATAGTAGTTTGCTTCATATAATGTATAATGTTTAACTTTCTGTGGTCAGAAAAGCGGAAACAAACCTTGCCATTTTGAATACAAATTAAAATCACATCAATTAAAATCACTAATAGAATGCAGTTTTATGGAATAAAACAAATAAATTTATTATTTATTTCCAAATAATAATAATAACAATAATAATATTTATTTCTACACTAATAATAATTTCTATACTAACATTGCGGGGTTTTTTCGTGGTCTTCCCAGGAAGTTAATTCTGTTCACCGAAAACGGAATGTCCCGGTGAACAGAATCAACTTTCAGGGACGATTGAGCCTTGTGCCTCGAGACCTTTCGTGGTTTTATTTTGAAAATCATTCCATCAGGAAGCTAAATTTCACTGCACCTCCCAGCTGTGTGGAGTTGGGACTGCGAGGGAGTAATCGTTATAGAGCAGTAATTACGTTTAAGATATATATATAGTTGCGGTAACTTTAAAACAAACAGCAACAACAAAAAAACCCTCAAATGGCAATTTTGTGAAAATGAGGCGTAAATGCTACGTAACAGGTTAGCTTTAAATTAAATATCAAATGGTAAATTTATCAGAGGAAAGTATCCTGGTTGTTGACTTGGCTGCTCAGAATGATGAGCAGAAGTTATTTGGAGAACATATTTCTACCCGTGTTTGGAGTTCTCCTCCTCGGTAAGTACTGTTGGAACTCTTCCTGTCAACCTGTGTTAGAAAAGATGAGCATGCCTTTTAACTGTAATGTGTTACTTTGAATCCTTGACATGAAATGAAAAATCTAAAAAGACCTAACGTAGAGTTTTGAGGGGGATGTTTGTAATACTGCTGCAGGGTCTGTGTTCAGGGTTCCACTTGCTTTAATTCTAGCAGCTTCACCAATGCACAGATAAACTGTAAAAAACTGTAAGACAATTAATGTGTCAAAGTCACTAACGAGACCACACAGACCAGTTCCACAAAGAAGTGTAAAATGATCTTTCGGCCGATTTGTTGTGTGACCTCTCCTGATGAGTTTATGGTCTCAAGTTACTCACCAGTTTGAAGTGTACATATATGCATGGATGTTGTGTAATTTCCACATCCTGTCTGCATTGTGCTTCTGCTGCATGAGCTGAATGGATTTGTTTTTTTAAATATAGTTACAATTATAATGAATCTGTTGCCAGCTGATCTTTGGGTAAACCTCTAACAGTTTATGAATTCATAATTTGTTCCCCAGCTTGTGCAGCTTGTTTGAATGGAAATGTTGGTGACGTTCAGGAGCGTCCTGATTACCACCTACCTCCCAAGAATAAAGCATTTTAGAAATGTCCTGAGAGTGTTTTGACCACGACATGCTGGTATTTTGACTGCATCCTGCCTTTGCTCTGAATGTGAAAAGACACAGTGACAATGAGGTTGGACAGCTTATTGTTAGCTGTAATGGGAAGGCATTTCCGCCTATAGTAAATGAAAGAACAGCTCAAGAGGGACAAGAGCTGTTTTGTTGATTGTCCTTTCCCATTTCAGACTCCCAAAATGTTGGGTCAGATTAAGATAATATTCAGTTTAGATGTGAATTCAGTTTCCTGTTTTCCTGATTATTTTCTTTAAACACAGCTGGTATAAATTACATTGAAAGCATGTGTTTTTCATAGTATAAATTAAATAAGAAGCAGCGTCTGTGCTGTAACTTGCCTTCCCAAACCTTGCTAACCTAAGATGATTTAATGATGTAATTTAACACACTTGTAGGACTTTGTTTCTTCCCACATTTTAAGTTTTCAAAAGTGAGTGTTAAGTGTCTCTTGAAGATGGTCTTTTGTTCTGTGGCGGATGTCCCGTTGATGAGGAAGTTCCCGTCAGCTTTTGTTGGCCTGGATGTTCCTGAGAACCTCTGACTTCCGCTCCTGTCAGGAAGCTGATCACCATCTGTGCACCGTCTTTGGGTATCCAGTCCCATGGGAAGCTCAAACAATGGCATTCCATTGCAACTGGCTGCAAATACACATTGTTTGTTGGTAGCAGAGCATACGTTTGTTTGTTGTGGGTTTTGCTAGTGGCTGGAACTCAGGGGTGGCGATGTGTAGGGCTGAGGTTTGCTTCTTACAGAGAAAAGTGCTGTAATTTACACCAAATCTCCTGTTGTGAAACACACAGAAACAAACTCAGGAAATCAAAGCTAACATGAGCAGCATTGCTTAACCAATTCTCTCTTTATCCTCCTCAGGTTCCAAGGTTCGAGCAGAAGAGAGACCTCCCCGCATTGTCCACCACCCCTCTGATGTGGTGGTGAAAGTTGGCAATCCTGCCACCCTCTCCTGTCGCGCTGACGGAAGCCCGAAGCCAACTATTGAGTGGCTACGCAACAATCAGCTGCTAGAGACCGCAAAGAAAGATGGCCAGCTGCAGCCGATGATCCTTTCAGACGGGAGCCTCTTCTTTCTGAGCGTGGAAGGGGGAAGACAGGGGCAGTCGCATGAGGGTGTCTATACCTGTGTGGCTAGGAACAGTGCGGGGAAGGACACCAGCCGTAATGCATCGCTGTTTATCGCAGGTGAGACTGGGACATGTGTGGCTACTCATAGGACCTGCTGTACCACAGAAAATATTTCCCTACAGGCACAAAAAGAACTGTCTGTCTAACTGACAACTAAAACACTTTGATTAGATTAGTCTTTTCATATACAAGGCTCCACAGAAACATGATGTGCACGAGGTAACCAATCAGAAGAAAGTTGGCTTAAAGGGTGGTTGGCCTTATAGATAAATGAGGGTCTGCAAGAACATCTGGTGTCTGCGTGTATGTATGAATCATGCAAAGATGTAGTCCTATAATCATATCGTAGTGCAACTACACTATAGTCATATTTTGTATTTATTTTATATTTTTACAACGTATCAATAGTTGTTTGCCTTAAACATGAGTAGTAACAACCTTAATAATTTATATAATACATTTAAAATACAAGACCTATGAAGTGCATTACAAGACACCACACAACATAGAAACACTGAATTAAAAGCAACATAAAGTTAAATGAAAACCAAAATGACACTGAATGTTCAAATATACAAATACTGCAAAAAAACTGAGAGTAATAATAAAAAATAACCACTCAAAGTATAAAAACTGGTGTCAAATTTTTTGCACACTCAGAAACAAACTTGTTCTTTGTAAGCAGTCTGTTTTAAGGTCCAATCATGTTTTCTTCTGTGGGAACATCGGCCTCCCAGAGGCACAGAGTTCAAATGTTCATGACCAGTGTTGGTCAAGTTACTTGAAAAAAGTAAACTGATTACTTCTCCAAAAAAGTAATCCAGTTGATACTGATTACTAATTTTCAAAAGTAATTAGTTACTTAGTTACTTTTAAAAAACATGATACACAACTTCAATAGGTAATAAAACAATACACCTTTCATTTTCCATCATATAAAATGTAATCAAATGAAAAAGTCTCTTTTTAAAACTTGTGTTATTAGTTTTAATCCTTTAACTTTATGCACATTGCATCAAGCAAAAATGTAATTATATGCAACAGTCTTTGACTTGAAGAAATTCATTTAACATTTGAACCTATTTTCTGCACAGTCCAGCATATTAAAAAAATGTTTTGTGTTTACACTCACTCTTTCAAATAGATGCAAGTAAAACACAGCAGAAAATAAATAAAATCAAAGACTTGGCACTGAGTCCTGTCGTTCGTAAATCTATTTTCACCTGTTTAGCAGGAGTGGAGCAGGTGGAGGTTTGCCCAGTGCCGCAGCGGTCATGTCAGTGGGGGGATCCGGGGGTTTCTCTTCTATTTTCTATTTCACATTCCCGTGGCAGAGTGCTTGGTACTTGCTCAGAAGTTTAAGGGTTTTTTTGCTGTAAAAATAAGTTTTCTTCCCACGCACTGTACAGCAGACGCTAATGTTTTTGTCACTTTTTTCAAAATCAAACTCAAAGTAAGGTCAGTACTTCCACGCTTTAAACGCTGTGTGCTGGTCATACTCTCTCC
This sequence comes from Pundamilia nyererei, assembly GCF_000239375.1. Taxonomy (NCBI): domain Eukaryota; kingdom Metazoa; phylum Chordata; class Actinopteri; order Cichliformes; family Cichlidae; genus Pundamilia; species Pundamilia nyererei. The sequence continues at coordinate 750,766 of NW_005187498.1, forward strand.
CCCACTCTATATATTATCCATTGTTGATCTGCAAATGTCTGTTACCATGAACGTCGCACGCGCCTACATCATTGCTATGAGACACTCTCACAAGCAAAATCACGGTTTAGTAACGCATTAACACAGCATGCTTACGGGAAAGTAACTGTAATCTAATTACTTTTTTTGCAATAGTAATCCCTTACTTTACTCGTAATTTCAGGATTTTACTACTGATAAGCACCTCGCACACAGTCATTCACATTAGAGTAATGAAGTAACAGATAAGCAATTAGTTCCTTTTGTTTCAGTCTCTACTTTATCAGTGTGTGTTTTTTACAATGTATCCAGTTAAAGACATAAATAAATAAATAAAATAGGGAATGTTCTTTGAATTAAGGAAATTAACTAAACTTCTCTAATGTTACGCATTTATTTCATACAATTCAAGCCCAACAGTCATGCTGACAGAGTTTACTTCATTACTTCATTTACTACAGCATCATTTCTTTATCACGTAGAAAAACGGCATAGTGAGAGACGCTGTTGAAATTGCACTTTTGTTTCCTTCTTATATTGAGATATGTCAGGGACTAAATGTGCAGACAAACTGCTTCACACTGCAAGAAATGAGATTTTCACAGGTCTGGCCCACTTTTGGGCGGTATGTGTAAAATTAATTTGATCTAGGGGGTTTATGTCTATATTTTTCACATAGTTTCATTACTGAACCAATCAAAACACATTTCCTGTCTCCTGTTCTGGTTTGTCTCTAGACTTATTTCCAACTCCATTTTTAGCAAAAATAGTAATCAGTAATGAAGTGCTTTAGCAGCTGAGATATTTGATATTCTCAGTTGCTAAAGCACTTAATTGACAGTAGAATTTCTTCCAAGCACATCAGCCTTATTTCCACAGGAGAATTCTGGGTCTTTGAACATCAGAATGCTTTTTAAGCATCCATTCTCAAGTCTCGCCCGAGTACAGACAAGTGTTTGGCTGGATGCATGCAAAATAATTTCTAGATGCGCTTATAATTTGTTTTTCTCTAAAAAAGACAATAGATGAAACCCTAATCAGAGGTGGGGCAATAAAGACATCACACAGACACTCGTACAGAGAGGTGATGAAGATGTGCGTGGTTACAGTCACAGAGAGACAGTGTCAGTGTTTGCTGGAGTCAAACAGTGTCCCAGTGAGCTGATTTAATTCAGTTCACTTCAGGTAAATTCAGCTCAGCTGGATTTATACAGCACCACTTCACAACAACAGTCCCTACAGTATGAGGACCAGAACTCCCAACATTTCAAACCACCTGGCTCAATATCACTCCCTAAGCCGCCCTGTTACCTATTCATCTTACTCCAGTCTCACATGCTAGATCTGACTCATCAGCCTTTATATCACAGTCAGATTGATGGTTGTTCATAAATGTTCATTAATGCATTATTTGTAGTTAAAATAATGTATTCCTTTTTGGAGTTTATTTTATAAAACCTTCTATGTTTGTATAGCTTTTCACTATGTTCATAGAATAGATATAATATATAATGATATGATTAATATAATAGATAATATCCTTCATATTCTGGCATCTAAAATTGCAAAATGTCATGTGGGTCAACTGTCTGATTAAATAAACAGACTAATATGATTTCTGTTTAAATGAAAATTTATTCAAAATAAATTAAAAAATAAAATGTGTTAATGAGAAAATGTTAAAAATGTTGAGATCAAACAAGTTTTATTATAAAGTAAAAAACAATAAGAATGAAGAGGATATTTCCCCATTCAGAGGATGGCCATTTATGGTAGATGTCTGGTTATTTTACTGGGGAAAAAAGGTTCAGTAATGATGAGTAAAGCCCACAGAAAATATGAATTGGAGTTGATGGGAGCAATGAGACACATGAATTTGTCTTGCTGGAAAAGTTGCAGTACAGAGAGGAATGCCTCTCATAAAGGTTTCCGACACATTCACAAGCTCAAACTGAGAGAAAATACACTGCATGCTTGTTGCATATCTTTCTTACATGCGAGTGAGTCAAGGCTGTTCTGTGGTTGAATATGAGGAAATGTCACTTGTCCAACCCTCTGGGCTAAGGGTTGGACAAGTGCAGAAATCGACATTTTATCTCATGCAGACAGTTTATCTCTCAGTGTATTCAAAGATCCTTTATGGTTATAGGTCTCAGGTAAGCTTAACCTGAACTCTCTGATTTTGCAGTGTTGAAGGAGGAGTTCAGTATGCAGCCTACTGATGTGGAAGTGGCAGAGGGGGAAATGGCTGTTTTAACCTGCAGCCCCCCAGTGGGACATCCGGAACCTAATGTTGTCTGGAAGAAGGATGGGCTGCCCATCAGCAGTGCTGATCATCATTACACTGTGAGCTGTCTGCCCCTAATAAATCTATTACAGCTATATAACCTATAAAATAGATTCTTACAACTGTTTGAAATGGAACTTCACAACTATTAACAAATGCAAAGGGCACCGTCACATGATGTTTCCTCTTAAGAACTTGCACTCTGACTTTTAGCATCCACACCTTTGTACATGTTCCAACCCTTTTAATGACCCTGCAGGACCTCTTTCAGGGCAGTTTCTATGGTAGGAAAAAGCTGGATCCAAATAGGTGAATGTCAAAACAATCCAGTATCAGTGTGAAATTTGTCATGTCGGCTAAACCAACAAACAGCAACACAGCAGCCAGCTCTTGGAGGAATTCTCATCAAATTGACAACAATATTACATTCGTTTGACAGTAACGCTCTAGAGGGTAGAAACGGATCAGATGAGGAATACTGGCACTGAAATCAGCCTTGTAGATGCAGGTGCAGACATCGCTGTCAGATTAATATAACAGCAGCAGCAGGAGGTAAATGCATAGTTCTTAAGGTAACACTGTTTGCATTGATAAGAGCATAGTACTGGATTGAATTCATTCACTAAAAATCACCATTGTATTAAAAAAACTGGAAAAAGTCAGATTATAACTTCTCGATAAATGCATTTGCAGAGGTTTGCCTGTGAAAGAAGGTCAGTACAAATCAATTTAGCTTTGAGGTCTAAAAAGTGCATGCTTTTACATTTCCAGCAGGGAGTTACTTCTGGTTCCACAAAGAAGTCTGATGGAAAACCTTCTGGCCGTTTTGTTGTGTGACCTCTACTAATGAGCTTATGGTCTCAAGTCACCAGTTTGAAGTGTACATATATGTATAGATCCTGTGCGATTTCCACATCCTGTCTGCATTGTGCTTCCGCTGCAGAAGCTGAATGGGAAGCTTATCATCGGTCCTGCAGAGAAAAGTCACTCTGGTGCTTACGTGTGTGCGGCCATCAACACTGTGGGGGAGAGGGAGAGCAGGGCAGCTCGGCTCTCTGTGCTGGGTGAGACAGGAACTGAAAACAACTCATCACTGTGTTAGCATCGCTAGTTTCCAATGCAATGTCAGGATTCCAAAGCAATATTACCCTCTGTAAGATTACCCTATGCAAGTTTTCCTTCTGCAAACAAAACACTTTGATATATGCAAAGCATAGTTTTGAGTTTCTCTTCTGTTGTACTGCAGCCAAGCCCGTACTGGTGCTGAAGCCAGAAAACGTATCAGTAAGAGCGGGAGAGTCTGCCCAGTTTTACTGCCAAGCTAAAGGTGACCCTCCACCTGCTCTGGTCTGGAGCAGAGAGCAGGGACCACTGCCCAATGGCAGGTAATATAGAACCCTTTCACATGGTCACTGGCTAATATTCATTTATGCTTTATGGGTGTGGAAATATTGCAGACTGTGGCGATTTTAAGTGTTAACATTTTATGTAAAACAGACACAAAACACCAAAAAGCACTGCGCTTCAGAGCAGTCTTTGTTTTTCAAATTCAAAAGTCCAAATTATTCTTAATCTTTGTCGACATCAAGCTGTTAAGTTATATGGAGGCTTGTAAATGAAATCAGTTGAATCTATGCTATGTCTAAATGTTGATCCTTTAGACGAGATGAGGGGGACGTGAAATTTCAAATCCATGTGTGCACAGGTACATCGTAAACCCAGACCAGACTCTCCAGATCCATTATGTGACAGCCCTGGATGCCGGGAAGTACACCTGCACTGCTCTCAATGATGTGGGTGTGGTCACTGCCAGTGCACAGCTACTAGTTGAAGGTGAGGTTACATGATAATGCTGTTAAAATATATCTGGTGTCATGTGTTTTACAATCACTCGATGAATGTTAAAAACACTCTGCTTCAGTGTGGGCCATCAGAATGTTTTCCTACGATTACTCTAAGTGTAGGAAATGAGTGCTTCCTTCACACAGTGACATTTCTGTTTTACAGCAGTCAGAGCCACAGTTTAGAAACGATTGTTATGATTTGATATGCTGAAACTAATTCATTTCATCATGTGGTGTCTACGACTTTAGTTGTAGTCTTCTGAATTCTGTAATTTAGACGTGATTGTAGTAAGTCCACACTTGGGAAGTAGGTTTGTGATTAGATTATTGTTCGTCTTTGTGCAAAGGTCTGCACATGAAGGAGAGAACAGTAATTTCCCAGAAAGTGCTGTAGGTTTTTTATTAAAACAAAGTGACATTATATACAGGATGCAAAGGCAGAGGTGTTTTTCATAAATTAGCTGATTTGGTCAGTAAAAAGCTGAAGAATAGCAGAAATGTTAAGCACAGCTGCTCATTCTGGAGTAAGATCTTATAAGCTGTGGGCGTGCTTTGCTGCATACATTTGCATTTGAATGAGTTGAAGCAGTTTTTGAAACTCGTGTTGGAGTTGTCCATGACAATCAACTGTGTTTTCTGTCATCGAGTATCTGTTGTCTAACTGAAAAATAACTTACCACAATTGTATATGCAAAAATATGATGCAAAAAATACCTTAGTTCAGCTTCAGACATTATAATATGCTCACTTGCAGATACTAAAGTGCTTAGCATGCCACAGTTGTAGATATTTATTTATCTCATACACCTTTCTTAAACACCTCTCCATAAAAAAATCCTTATCTTTGCACTGTCCAATGCACATGATGTTAAAATGTTTACTCATAGATTTGAGCAGTTAATGAAAAATAACAGAGAGGGAACCATGTGAATCATATGTTATGGTCTTCATAACTGCAAAATCTCCGTCCATCTGAACAGCTGTGAGGGTTTAGCAATCTCCCTACCATCATCATTGCACCAAATGAGGGTGAAGAATGATGTTTATCCTTTGGTTAGCAATTGAGGGATTTGAAGTATCAGTGGAAAGACTTTATGAATCTGTAATGTAAGTTTAGAGTCTTTAGGAACATGTTTGTGTTCAAAGAAACCTTGCAGTTCTATGTCAGCGGTAGATTCTTGCTGTGTGAATGAATTCATGAAACAAGTATGCTCTAGGTTAACGTTGGCTAGTGAATTTTCACTGCACAATCTGGCCAGCAACAGAGAGGTCCTCACACACTGCTGCAATCATCTGTGGTTAATGCAATGGGTTTGAATAAACCACTTGTGTTTCCAGAGGCTGCCAACACTAAGCAGAAAGACCTCCACAAAGAGCTGTCATCCCTGCGTGTGATTCTGGAGAACGTCACCGTCATGGCCCCTGATTCTAACATGTCCTTCGTACAGTGGAAGGTAAGGGAAAGCTGTTGCACCACGTGTCAGAAAGAATGCAGGAGTATGACACGTACACGATCCACATTGTATTTTCTCCCTGACCAGCTCCAGTCACTCCCAGCGCAGCCGCATTACCTTGATGGCTTTGAGGTTCTGTATCGCTCTCTGCTCACTGCCAGCTCAGACTGGGCAGCAGAGAAGGTGACATTCCCCAGCTTCCAGGCTCAGGTGGGCCCCCTAAAGAGAGGCTACAAGTATGATTTCAAAGTTCGGCCTTATGGCAGCGGCTTATATGGGAGGGAGAGCAACACCCGGCACCTGAGAGTTTCTGAGACAGGTGACAAAGGTTTTTACTTTATCTTTGTGATGTGAGAATATTCATTGTGTTTTGCTGGTAATAATAAGTGCTCTGTTTACAGTGCCCAGTGCCTCTCCTCGGGCTGTGTCAGTAACAGTCAATCATGAGCAGAATAACACCATCCATCTGAGCTGGGAGCCTCCTCCTCCTGTAACCCACAATGGGATCTTACAGGGATACCAGGTAATTACAGTAGGACTGCACGACACAGTTATCTGCTCAGCAGACTGTTGAAACCCTCAGGGAAACATAAATCCTTACAGATTGTAATGAATCATGCTGGAGTCATTTTAAGAGGGAAACATGGGCTACAAACAGTCCTGCATACAAATATATGGAAGAATTAATCAGCAAGTGGAACAAGAAACAGATTAACCAATCACTGTGCACTAAGATTCTGAGGCAAACTTTGTGATGGAAGAAATGTGTTGTATTGTAGACATATTAAATATTTAATAAAGAAGAGCACATGGTTCTTAGTAGGGGTGTTTTATTCTGTTATAACTGGAGTCTCAGTTACTGGTATGTCCATGTGGAGCAGCTGATGAATTGTTTAGTGATTAAAGCTTTATCCACACAAATGATTTTGATCATGTTTGGGGTGGATACAAGCTTCAATCTCACTCTTAAAGATGCAAACTTTCTTCAGGTGTGGTGTGTGGAGCCCGAAGAGCAGCAGTACCAAAACTGGACTGTGGATAGTAGCCAACTGAGCCTTCATATCTCTAGCCTCAAACAAGGGAAGCAGTACTGGGTCACCATAGCAGCAGTCAATGGGGCTGGAGTAGGAATGCTGAGTGACCCTCATGGATTTGTCATCAGTGAGCAATACAGCTGTCAACTTTTTATTTCTGTATCAGGACAGATAAAGACCAGCGTGTGTTCTCAGACTGGGTTGTATTCATTCATAATGTGCTTCCATTCTGCTGCTCAGACTCACAGTTAGGTGGACTACCCGAGGCAGATAGCCAGAGGCGGCGTTTGTCCCCGGTCCTGGCCTTTCTTCAGGACCCTGTGTTGCTCGGCAGCATCGGCGCCGTCTTGTGGTGTGTTCTGATGGGTGCAGCGATCTGTCTCTTCAGACACCACAGCAGGACCGGTCAGCTGATACCAAGACCTGGCAAGGCTAAAGGTATGAGTTTAAGGCTTTAATGTTCACCATAGTAAAAAGAAAAAGCTGAACCTCCAATACACCCACAAAGGCTTTGTGATAAACAATATGCATATTTTGTTGATACTATATCTTCCTTTATTTTTAGGTTTGCGAAGACTAGCCGGTGAAGATCTCATTATAAAACACAGGTAAAATGAAAAGAAGACGCATATTCGATTCTGTTGCGACAATAAAGTGACAGGAATACATTCAAACCACTAAAACCAAGTAGTGTCTTGAATGTACACAAACTACTTTGAATTATAGTCAGCAAGTCAGCTTTTAAAGTGTTGGTAAGACAGCTGGTTAAATGTATTACATTCATTCTCTTAGATGTTTGTTTACAGACAAAAAAACACCTGCTTTTAGTTGATGGCGCGTTGAAGAAGCACAGGAAGTAAGCAGTAGGCGGAACAGAGGCAAAATCTGTTTTCACCACCTAAAAGTATTCACCTGGAAAAGAAATGTGGGGGGGGGGGTAGTGTAGGTACAAGGTAGAGCAGGTCTTCTGCCTATCGGAAGGTTGATGGTCAGATCCTTAACTTAATGACTAAGCATTTTTGGACAGGATACTGAACTCTCTGTAATGCGTTCATCTGTGAATGTTAGTGAAAAGCACTACGTAAGAACCAGTCCACTTTGCTTTTCCTCCATCCAGTACTTTCCTAAATCTATCTGTGTGAGCTTTAAAGGGAACGACTCCTTTTACTGACTCAATACTTTACACAGGAATTACTGAGTGACCTAACCCTTCGAAACACGAGCATCACAAAATATTGAACAGAAACCACCAAATGGTGTTACAACTTTTAGTAGAAAATAAACTCACCAACCCCTCAATTCAATTCAATGCAATTTTATTTATATAGCGCCAAATCACAACAAAAGTCGCCTCAAGGCGCTTCGTAGATGGCTGCATTCACTCTAAAAAAAGTTCAAAATTGTTCCAAGTTACCTTCATTTTTTTCTCTTGCTTCCATCATTGCATGGTTTGCAGTACTGCTGCCTTCTTATTCAAACTCGGGATGTGCCAGCCTCTGACATGACTATGGTTAGGTAAATACTAGAGCACCACTGCTTCTTATATATAAGCTTTTCTACTCTGAGCACTTACGGCGCTTTACATAACTCGCACAAGCACTTCTCCTACCAAACATTCACACGTATTCATATGAAGCAGCTCGAGGTTAGTAGCTTGCATGCAGACTGGAGCAGACGGGGATCGAACATGCTTCATCTTCCCTTCTACTGTCAGAGTGTTTTGTACTATTCAAAAGCAAAAAGCCATTTGTTAACAAGAATTCCACGGTATCCATGGTAGAGAACACAAAGTGAGATTCTTATAAATATTATATGGAGATAATGAATCTATGCTACAGCATAAAAACGTCTCTAATATTTGACGTTTGGTTACAGCGAGTTCATTTTGGTTTGATTTGGTTTCTCTCCAGGATGGCAGCTCCAGATTCACCGTGGATCCCCGGAGGCTGGAGACCTTCTTTGAGTCAAAAGTACCATGACCTATGGGCCCAAGGTCAGCATCACCCAGGAATCCGAAGCACCAGTGAGTATGGACTGCAAAACAGTAGACTGATGATGACTTCTTTCTCCCAAACTGCTGTCCTACAGCAGACCTGACTAGATTTACTTGTTTGGGTTCGTGGTGACCTCTTAAAATCCACCAAAGACTTTTTGCTTACAGTTGAGGAAACGAAAAAAATCAACCAATGATTCTGATGATGCTACATAAGCTGTTTTCAGACGTCATGTAAAACAATCTGGAGAATTAGGTTAGGAAATTGTCTGAAATTGTGCTGCTGGATTGAACTTACTGGACTACAACATGTGCTATTCTCACATAGACATTACACTGTGTGTAACATTGTATGTACACGAGAGGCGTGTGGTGACTGTAAACAGAAAGGCAGTTTAGAATCAGAATACTTTATGAATCCCTGAGGAAATTATTTGGCTACATTTGCTTCAAGACAATAACAGTAACAGACTGAACTAATTAAATAATACAATATATATTACACAGTTTACAAAATATAAGAAATGGCTTTAATATATACAAATTGCTCAAACAAAAATGAAATATATATGATTGATATTCTATTTTCACTGTAAACACTCCATCGGTGTTAAAAGAATTACTATTAATCCTGGATATGTTTAATATTGAGCTCATTTTAAGTACTTAATATTCTGTTTTATGTTCAGCATCACCTTTTTTTAATGCATATGTTTGTATTATGGCTGTCCTTTGAGGACCAGATGTATTAATAACAACAGATCAGATGAATAAAAAAGGTTTGAGGCGTGTGTGACATGGTAAACTGTCAATATCTATGCGGGGAATCCAAATATTAATGAAAATGACTGTGGAGTGTTGGCACAGCAGGTGGGCAGACATTTAATTGGATGTTAATTTGAAACTGTTCTGATGCTGAATCACCAAAGCATGTTTACTGGCTAATGCAAACTGCGTTTTCATACAAAGTGGAGATCCTAGCTGATTCCAGAGCAGTGATAGCTGAGCCGGTATACTTTGTGCTCAGTTTCCAGTGAGCATAAGCACAGCTTTCAGTGACAATACCTAAATGTAGCCGCAAGATGGCAGTAATGTAAAGACTGGATCCAAACATGGGAGGAGCTTTATGACAGCACTGTTTGAGATGAACAGACACATTTATGCAGAGCTTCTTTTATTGACCATCTTTAGCTTCCTCACATCCACAGTCATTTTAGAATATCCAGTTAACCCAGTATGCATGCCTTTTCACTATAGGAGGAAGCCAGGATACCTAGAGGCACAGGGAGACCATGCAAACTCCACAGAGTTGCAAACTCCAGTTGAGGTTCAAACCAGGAAGTGACACTGCTAACCACCTTATGGCTGTGCCACATGAAGCTGCAAGAAGGGAAAGCAGCAGCAAGACCCAGAGTAGAACAGAACAGGCCTTAATGGCCACAGCTACTACAGTGATTAGAAAGACAAAGCCTGAAAAGAAGTGCCCGGGTGGTGATGGTTGTAGAACAGCTTGAAGGTGCTACATCTGTAAGATTCTTAGGCATCTGTGTGCAGGCTAAAGCCGCTCAGATAGTTCGTCGTATATAAGATTTGACAGCTGTGTTTGTTCAACTCATTTCTGGGATTACTGCCGAGCTTGACTTTGTGGCCCAATGCGTGAAACATAGAAACCTTTTAAACCCATACAGTATTTTGCAATTTGGGATGCAGCCTTTTGTTCTACTTGTGTTCTTATAAATCTCTCTGTTTTCTTAGGCCTCCCAGTCTCATCCAAGAAGGACAGCAGCTGCCTGGAGTCGACCGCTCCCATTGTGACCGATAGCTGCGGTGTCTACGGCACCTTTTACGTGGACCTCATGGGCAGTGGTCTTAAGACCTTCAACAGTCCGGGACGTGTCACTAAAATGTCTCATGGTTTGCCCCACAAAGAAGGAGCCGAAACTATCCAGATATTTACTCATCCTGCCAGCAAGCCCTCACCCATCATCAGCAGGGAGGCTCTGCCATGGAAACAGGCCATACGACCCCAGCCCAAGATGGGTGTGCTAAGGGAATCATGGGAAAAGAACCACAGCAAGCAAGGTAGATATGGAGCAGTGGATATCTGGAAATGCAGTGTTAATTTCTTTCTTTCTTGAGTAACGTGAATTGGCCGATTGGTTTTCTCCACAGAGCTGCATGCAGTGAGCAGTGTCCCTATACTTTCAACAAGAACCCAGGGACATAGTCACATACCAGCTCTCCAGCACGGTACTTTCAATCTGTGTAATTAAATCATTATTGTCCACAAACCTCGTGGAAGTGTAAAAAACATTTTGTACACAGATCAAACTTTTTTGTAGTCCCGAAATTTAAAAATATGCTTATAGAATCTGGAATAAAAGGAATTATACTTTGCTATGGTTTGCTATGGTGTATCCAGGTGGACATCCAGACAGTGGTAAACCTGTGGGTTGTCCTCGTCTGCTGCATTACTCAGCATCACTACATCTTATGGACATGTTGCTGCCCCCTCCCCCAGTACCCACCGAGGACGCCACTGACACGCAAAGCCTCACCTCAGATGGAGGGTGAGATAAACACTCAGACTGGGTGTTAGAGGGTTGAATGGAGATGTTGGTCTGGGAAATGCAGGTGTTGTGTAGAAGGGGAATAATGAAAAAAAAAAAACAGATTTAGTTGTTTCTGACTCCTCATCAGCAACTGAAAAATTTGACTTGACAATGCAGGTTTTCAGATAACCCTATAAAAACCAGTGTATACGTCAGTCTTTAGGATAGTTTAGTTGGCATAAAGGTAGTACATTATCTATATAATACAGGATATTTCCTTCCTATAGTGCAGCTAGAATGCAGACTACCTTCAACTCTAAGGCTGTGAGTTTGTTTGTTCAGGTACTTTTGAAGAGTAACAGTAAACTCTTCAACAGTAAAACCTCTGTTTTTGTAACCTCTCCAATTCCACTGATAAAAACAGAATGTATTTACTAATCTGTAGCAGACACTAGCTGTCACTGTCACAAAGCGATGTGAGATTAACCTTAATATGACCCTCAAGTCAGTTTGGGACACACTGTTCAAACTCTGAAATTGTTAAAGAGATGTGATTGTGGTTCACTCAGTTGGACAGTAGTATGCTTTAGTTTTGTCACAGTGGGAACTTTGAGCCCTCTGAAAATGTTAGCTAGCTAGTCCAGAATGAAAGACTGAAATTCAGTTCAGTTTTATTTACATAGCACCAGACGACAACAACAATGTCCTCAATTCACTTTATATTGTAAATATCCTACAACAGTACAAATCCTCCCACCTTCTCTCATACCTCCTGGATATGTCCTGCCCCTCTGGTTGCAAAGCATTACAGTAGTGTGTATTTTAATATTTCTTTCTATGCAGTGTTTCAGTTGTTTTATGCAAATAACCAGAAGAAATGTTAAAAAATCTAGCAAAGTTTTCCTGCTTCCTGCCATGCATCTTCTATTATTTTAGCCTTCCATTAATGGCCAGCGATGACTTAGACTTCCGTCCTTTGAGTATGTTTCTGTCCCAGAAAGTGCCCACTTTAGTGGAAACACTTAAGGAGAACAATGATAAGGATCCTATTTGCAGATATGTGTAACACTGAGTTTAAAACACAGGACACAAGAAGACTGCTAGTTTGGAAGTGTAACCAGTAAAGTTGTCATTACTTTATGACACCTTGTATATTTATAATTGTGGTTGTTACTGATCCCAGTACTTCCAGTAATTAAGCTGCCTGATGCAGAACATTTTGATCATTTCAACTACTTGTTTATTTTTGTAGTAGTCTATTCTGTATTAGTCTAGTATTGAAGGACCTCAGGGAGTTGTTTCAGATATTGGTTTGCATGGACATAAATGAGGATGAACTGATTTATTTTGTTAGTTAAAGGCTTCTTTGACATCGTGTCACATATTAAAGGATTAACTCAATATTTCATAATTAGGAAGAAATTCACTAAATTGTTGAATAGAGTCAAATATTTGTTTTGTTTTTTTAATTTGCAGAAGTCAAACACACAGATCAATGTTCAGCTGCATGTTAAACAAATCTTTTATATTCTCTGTACTTGCTTACAAAGCATTACACTATATCACAGACATACCAGGTTGTTTTTGCCCTTGTACTAGGTACTCGCTTTGAAACATAGAATAGTTTAATGTGGTGGTCTTTTCTTGTCACTGACTTCTTGTGCTCTCTGTTTAGCACTCTGTTACAAGTCACTTCCTACAAGTCACTGTGTGAATGTGTGTGTGAATGGGTGAATGACTGAATGTAGTGTAAAGCGCTTTGGGGTCCTTAGGGACTAAGTAAAGCGCTATACAAATACAGGCCATTTACCATTTACCATTCCTGTGTAGAACCTAATTACTATACAGAGCAGAAAAGTCAAAGCTCTGAAGTTTTTTTTCTTTTATCATATTTGAATGGTTATTCTTTTCTTTATGTAGTTGGTAGACTTTTATGTATAGAAAGGTACAAAGATAAAGACAGCTAAGAATAAGCTTATTGGCATGGATAGTGTTTGTGTCTGACCTCAGCAGGACAACTGAACTCTTATATACTGTAGTTCTGTTATGTAGCAAACCTCACTTTATATATATGTTTGCGAATTGATTAAATAAAGGAGATAAAGACAGCAACAACAATTTTTATGAACAAGTGGTGGTTCACTTTATTAACTTAGCTATCTAATTTCACATTTTCATAAATATATTTTATGTAAAAAAAAACCTTCCTGTGACAATGAATTGCAGCTACGAGCACTTCTAACCTCAATAAAATCATACATTAAGTCTTACATGATATATTTTGTTAAGCTTGTGTTACGTTATGTTTAACAAAATGTGAGAAGAAAGCATAAAAATCAGTGATACCATTTATACAGTGTGATGTATACAGTGGTTTCCTGTATTTCTAAAGGTTGTTTGACAGAGAAAAAAAAAGACACAAGTCTTACAGTCTGTTTGCGTCTCCCTCAGCTCTAGTCGTTCCACAAAGCTAACAATGGACATGGGCTCTCTTCAGTCAGTGTGTCCTGCATCAGGCCCCCATGGACAACTGGGACCCAGCAACAAGAACATCTGCCCATCCTACAGCCACCTGTGCACTGCATTATCTTCTGTGTCACAGAGTGATGAACAGGGCAGCATGCTGACAGCACAGGAAGCTGCTGAGTACCTGGAGCTCACTCCTAAACCAGAGAGATGCAGGTAAAGCCATAATGAATCCATTTACAGTCAGCACTGAGCAAAGGTGAACACTATAATGACTATTCCATGATATTATTCTGCGTATCGGCTTAGTTTCTCCTGTATGCAGCCTACATACAGATGCATGCACAGTTACTGTAGCTGACCATTCTGCTCCTTTGTGTCAGCAGTGCCCTGCCAGAGCAGCGTCCTTCCCTGTCCCGTCATTTTGCCTCGACGCTGAATTACATCTGCGGGCCGACTCGCTCTGCTCAGGTGCACGACGCCTTCACTGAGCCCGAACCTCCATTAAATAGTCTCCGTCATGCCTGCCGTCAGAGCTCGCCTTCCTCCTGCTACAGCGAATGGGACAGCTCTCTGTGGAACACGATCAGCTCAGTCATGGACAGCAACCTGTCCAGTGCCCGAACCAGCCTCATCAGCTCCGTGGACAGCTGCTACACTAATGACAGTGCTAACTTTGCTCATCTCCTGGCCATGGCAGCGGAGAGCATGAGCGGAGCCTCTTTGTCAGGTAAACAGCAGAAATGTCACTTTTGAAATAGGAAAATCAGTTGTGGCAAAAAAATGTATAAAAACATCCGTTTTCATGAGATGATGGTGGAAATGAATGAGATTTAACTACGCACAGTTATGTGAGCTTTTTTGAATGACCAGCTAACCTAAGCCCACGGCACTTAGTGGGTGGGGTTAAGTTATAAAATACTAGTAAAAATACTATTTAAAAAACTACAGAACTCCCACAAGTGATCCTGTGGAGTTGTTTTTTAATCTGCTACTTTCAACAACTTGTAGTCCTGAACCATCAGTGTGTTCAGTGTTGTCACCCATCTATATTTTGTCTGTGTTTTAAACTCATTTACTCACAAAAACATTTGTTTTTAAAAAGTTTATATTTTAAGAAAACAATTTGGAGGCTGCTTTCCGAAGGATTCGTTTAAGTTTTTATAGTATCAGGACAATAGATACGTAAGAAGGAGAAATACCTAAGTCAGCATAAACTGTGGCTCATAGTTTTTACTAAAGGATAAACAGACTCATGTTTATGTCGTACTTTTTAGTTCATTCATTCATTTAGCACTTTAGTCTATGCCATAAACTTTTGCTAATTATTAGACGCACACACTCTAACAAGTGTGTGTCTCATTTTAGCATGTGGACTCGAGGAAACAGGGGATCAAACTACAGACCTTCAAAATAATAGAAGGTCAAGTGTACCTCCTGAGGCACAATGGAGCCCTGTAGCACACAGAACTTATACAGAGCAGTGTCTCAATACACTGACAAGTTGGTTTGGTTTAGTTCATTCCTACCAGTGGCTCCTCATGAACTGCTCTATCCTTTGGAACATTATTATTTATTTATGAATGATAAATAAACAAAGATCAAATGATTCAGTTACTAAAAAAACACTTTGAACTTTGAAATGATAAAGTGTAGTTGCCAGCTGATGTGCTGTTGTCTCATAGCACAAAAGTTCAGGTTCCATGTGCAGAATCACTGATTTTTCATGTGACATAAACAAAGCTGTGAGCTGCTGCTTTTAGTCACTATTGGAATGGATGAAAACAAACAAGTGCAAAACCACTAACGCTGTTGTACTTACCACTTTCCCCCACTAGATGGGGCCTTTCATCTATGAAAGATGCTCAATGGTAAGGAAGAGCAGCCCTAAGTTGGTATGGAGGGTTACAATGTTGTGAAAATGCTTTGTGGAAGTAGCCTGGCCTCTCTGGCCTTCTTCGTATATTTCTGATGTCTCACTGTGTGCAGAAACGTGTCTGAGCAGACTTTCTGCTTTGGTCCACGTGCCCCCTGTGCAAAGACAAAAACTCATTCAGTCTAATATCTAGTGGCACCAGGCAATTACTTAGGGACCTTTCAACAGATTGAACCTCCAGATGAGTCATCTACTTCCCTCTTTGTCAACTCATCAGTCACCCTGCCCTCCCTCGGGGTCCGTGCAGCTTTATTCCACTCACTACACTCACTTTTGGCAACGTTCTGCCTTGCATGATTTTCACTCTATCACACAGTATGAAAACTCTTGAAGTGGCTTCTCTGCAGCTGATTATGTTCCCTCGCAGTTACTCTGAGTTACTTTGAGTACAAAGCTGTGGATCACATGCAGCCAGCTGACACCAAACCGTACCCGTTTTTAACATTTGTGCAATGACGGAATCAGGTCATGGGTTCATTTTATTGTATGTCAAGTGAAATTTTCTGGGTGTTCAGGACATCCTATCAGTTGTTTTTTCAGTAACATTTAAAATGTTTTGCTTTACAGTTACCAATAAAAAAAAAGTCTGTGCAGTTAAGTGCACACACAGGTTCAGTGTACTTATCTGAGACCTAGCTTGAAGGGTACAGTGTGGATTAATCCTAAGAAAACAGCAGGAAGAGGCTTGTCACAGATTGGTGCACTTTCACACTCTCACATTAATTGGCAGAGCCTGTATAGCTTCAAGGCTTCAGCGTCGTTTTTGTGTTTTGTTTCTGGACGTGAGCTCGGAGCTCTTTGAAATTTGTTGCTACCACTGGACTGCACAAAGCGGTTGGTGTGAATTGGCTCGGTTTGCTTCAGAGCCTCAAACAAATTAGAAAAGTTTTATTTTCAGGGACAAACTGCTGCTTCAAAGAAGCTTCGAAATGTTCGTTTCACCCCTGAGAATCATCATGAAAGGTGCTCCTCAGAGGGCTCGAAATGTTTACTCTTGCTTCTCCAAAGGCAAATAGAGTTTCACGCGCGCACACACAGACACATGCTTGATATTGAAATGTCAACATGTTGTCCTCTCCTGTGTTTAGATTTCTCTCCGCCTGCCTCCCCCCTCAGCGCCTTGTACCCATCTTTCCACGCAGAAGGCGACTCATTCGGCGAACTGGAGCCTGTTTCTGCTTGGGACTGGAGCATGGCCTGGATGGAGGAAATGGAGGCCCAGTACTCAGAACACTATCCTGACAGAAACACCAGACCCTTCAACAGTTAGGGACTCTGCTACAATGGTGACTGAACTACCACAGCTGAAGTTTAAGAGCTGCAGATACAACTCCCAAGACCAAGGGACAGACACTGATCCATTCACGTTCTCAGAAATGTTGGTAACAGTTACGCGGTTGCGTTTATTCAGGTTTTTATTTTTGTTTCTGTCTGATCTGGTTTCATATAGCTCATACTGTATATGTTTGGGACACCTTCGCAGGCAGATGCATGCCTCTCTTTTTTTAAATACTTCTCCCCACTTATCTCAGGGTAGCGTCCTTGAAATGACTTCCACAGAGTCGAAGAAGTTCTCTTTTTTCCTTCTCTACATCCTTTCCGCTCATTAGAGAAACAATAATGAGATACTTCCCTCAGGATATTCTCACCCAGCAAAAGGCCAGAGAGATGCAAAGGCAGGATGCTAGATGGTCAGAAAACAGTCATTAGGCAGAGATCCTGTGCTGGAGGTTCCCTCTCAGCACGTCTGTATTTTTTGCAGGACATTTTATTTGGTGCTGAAGTCGTATGACACAGAGGATTTCACTCACTGATCAAACATGTGTATATATATCTATATGTATATATAGATATATATAGATATATATATATCTATATATATAAATGCAGCATATTAAGCAAATATTATTTAAAGAAATCCAAGACACTGCATGTCCTGAGTTTATTGTTGTTTTTATAAACCCTGTTTGCAATAACAATAAGCTGTAGGTACAGAACTAGGAAAAAAAGTTAAAATAATTAATCGAGTTAACCTTTTATCACCAAATACCTGGAACTGTAGTAAGATTTGAAGTATTTGAAATGAAAATGCTGCGTGCATAGTTTATCCTTTTATATATGCAGGTATTTCACTAATTCTAGCAGAAATGTACTTGTATTTTGAATTTTATTTTGTTCACATTACATTGCAGATGGTTTTATAGTTTGGAATAAAGTAATTTTATTGATTGAAAGCCACAAGAATAAGTTGTGAAATAAAATCATTTTTCTACTCAACAATATTTCACTGAAGCTGCTTTTCCTTTGACACTAGTAGTAGCAAATCAAGCTAAAATGATCTTCATATGCTCTTTAAATAGTATATTGATGAAATTGTATTAATACCAGTACCATTATTGATTCTGTTTATGGCTTCCCTCATTGATTCCTGTTCACAGACACATTACAAACACTAAAAGTCTTGCTGTGTGCATGTTCTCAGTCATATGACGACTCCGTGTATTGGTTCTTAGTCATCAGAAATTTGAGCAGCCTGAGTGTGAGTTGGCTAACTTCAGACTGCCCCTCTTTGGCCTGTGGGCTGGATTTTTAATTGACCTCCTGCTGTTCTTCATAGCTGTGCAGAGCAGGAAGGGTGATGTATAGAACTCATCTGTTTGGCTTGAGTAACCAATAATGCTGCTCTACCTGATATTGGCTTCTAATTACAAAGCCACTGGAGAGAATAATTAAAGCTTAATATGTCTGTGTTTAGACGGGAACAGGAAGAGTGTAATTTTTAACTCTCCCACACTCTTCCTGTGGTGTCTCCCTGGAGATTGTGGAGATTATGTTGCAGCATTTTGACTTGATGTTTCAGTCAAAGTTCAGCTTAGTTGACGAGAAATCGGATTTCCTCAACGACTTTTGAGTTCTGGATGAGCCAATAGAGCCACAAATCACACCGTGCTCCTTTTATTTGCTTTTTCAAATGTAACCCGCGCCTGTATCTGTGTTGACCCGGTCAAATCAAACTGGGACCGCAGAACGCTAAGAGCCGTTTTGTTGTCTGTTCCATTTCTAAGCTGCACAGTAGCAAGTGCGTCAGGAACAGAATTAATGTGTGGAGTATGAAGAAAAACGTGTGGGGCATGAGGCACAGGGGTCATTTATAGTGTTTCCTTTATGCAAAGAATGGGGAAGGCTCTTTAGTTCCATCCTAAAATCTAAAAGGAAGAAGCTGGAGCTCTTCTCATGTCAGCCTGCTTGATTTACTGTCAGATAAAGTGCAGCAGAGCAGCAAGCTAAAGCAGGCTGAAAAAACAAGTAATTAAGACAAAAAGCAGACCTTCGAGGACCAAGCTTTAAACGGTGTTAAACTCACAAAGCACACATATGCAGGACTAGATTATATGTGTGTGTGTGTGTGTGTGTGTGTGTGTGTGTGTGTGTGTGTGTGTGTGTGTGTGTGTGTGTGTGTGTGTGTGTGTGCTAGACTGCCAAAGGGATTATCCTTCATCTGTCTCCCTCTCCATACCATATGTTTTCTACATGAAGCCCCCAGCTCCACTGAGCGGTGCAGGCACACATTTCCTGGTAGAACAGACCACACAGTACTTACATAGTAATGAATCAAAGCCTACTGTATGTTTTCTTGTCTTATTAGCTCACATTCACACACACACAGGCACACCGCCTTTGGGATTTGTGCATCACAGATTTTGGCCCATGTCAAAATACCAGCTTTATATAGCATGTCAGCAAACCAATGACCCATATTACACATGGCCTGTAACCACACACACACACACACACAAACACACACACACACATGTAGATTTACAGTATCCCTTCCCTGTAGTCTGTTATTTTATTTTAACAAATGGATAATTACCATTCTAAGACCAGACGTGTAGACACAGGCAGAGTATTATTTGCTGGATTTCTAATTGTTTTACTTCAGCTGCCTATCAAGCATCGTGGGATATGAGACTACCATTTGTGTCACACGTATTTGTATTACCAGATTATGTCTAAATCCTCAGTTTGAATCCATAGCCACATTTGGATCCAGTTACAGGACCGAGAGCTTAAACAATACAGTGGAGCTTTATTGATTCATTTACAGTCATAAAAAACAGCACAGTAAAAGAGAATGTACACACAACACAAATGGAACCTAACGTAAGGAGAAAATAGGCATAGCGATAATACTAGCACAGTAATCCCCCAAAAGTACATTTTCGAATCATACAGCACACTCACCGCATATTGATTTGATAAGTTGCTTTCATAAGAAGCATGTGCCTGGGGCAACACACACCAGCTACAGCGTTTGCACGTGTGAGATGTAAACCTGCTCTCGCTGTTGCACAGACAGCAGCTCAGGTGGCAGCGACGCATTCGTGCTGATTGACAGCAGAGGTTGGCTGTGGTGGTGCATGCTAAAGTGGTAATCATTCAATTAACTGGAAATCAATGGCAGCCATATGGGTGGTGTGTTTCAAGATTGCTCTGTCAGTCACACCGCTACACTCGTGCACACACGCACACGTTTCTATCTTTGTGAGTACCCTCGCTGACACCTCATATGGAAAAGATATATATAAATCGTATAAAGTTTGTATCTGTCTTGTGTGAAACTTGTATCAAAAGCATACAAGAGTGAAAACAGATATAAGTAAACTTGTATGTTTTGGATACTTACTAAAACAATATATGAAAGTGGCCACTTTCATGAGTAAATCATATAAGCCTTATATGATTCACTATATGAAGTAGGCCAAATCTGATGCAAGTCTTTTATAAGTTTTTTCTATTTCTTTTCCATATAGGACATGTCCTCACTTTCAAAGCTGCTGTACAGTACAACAACAACACATGCATCCACGTTTTCATATTTACTTGCTGCGTCCTCTAAAACCCTCATATTTCCATAATGTCATGTGAAAAATAGCTCACAGCTTTCATTCTTTTTCTTTCTTTTGTGCCATTTCCCATTTCTTGGTGTTTTTTCTGTCGTTTGCTTTTGTCTGGTACAGTAGGACTGTGAATATTAGGCTTCTAAACAGTTATATGGTTAAAAAATACATGGGGGTGAAATATTGATCATTTTGCAACTTCCCCTAAATGTTGAATATTCCCTCACATATACAAACAACACACACGTCCTACTTTCAGTGAACTAGCAGCCTCCTTAATAGCTTCATTTGAACTCTTCTATTGCTGCATCCCATCAACCAGCCAGTCACTGACATCCATCTCTGCTGTCACAAAGCAAATTAACATGGAAATTGGTGTGTTGTATTGTGGAAGATGGGAATGTGGCTTTTAACGACGCCATCCCCTTTCTTTTAATCCTTCCTCTTTCGGTCGGTGGTTCTGTGCTCTCGGGCAGCCGGCCCCTCTTCCTTCAGGCTCAGTGGGCGTTACAGCCCTGACACTGACCTAATGAATGAGTGAGGTGATTTATAGTAGAGGAGGAGAGAAAAAAGGGAAGGATGGGAGGATGGAGGGGAGTCTGGGGGAGTGTAGAAGGTCAGTACATACTAGAAGGTCAGTAGCGTAAATCTTCTTCTTATCTGCGGCTGTCCTTTGCTCTCTGTTGTTTCTACAAGCTTGCTTGTGTAAGAACTAATGAAAGCTAACAAACTGCAAACAAAAGCATCCTGTGTGCTTGGAGGACAAATTTAGACAACCAAGTTTATAACTGAGGCAGCAAGTTTCCAATCATTTAAAAAATTCACTGTGTATGTGTATGTGTGTATACACTGTACTTTAGCAGGAACCACCATATAGATACTTTGATATACTCATTACTCATTTTGGAATTTATTCAGGTATTTATATGAGCATGAATCTGCCTCATAGAGTTAGCAGTGGATCAGGTGACGTTGAATCCTACCTTAGTTATGCTGCAATCGGTGTAGGTTGCTGGGGGATTCCCATGATGCATTGAGTATTTCTCCTTCAGTCACCTTTCTCACTCACTATGTGTTGATCACCCCAACGGCAGATGGCCCCGCCCCTCCCTGAGCCTGGTTCTCCCAGAGGTTTCTTCCTGTTAAAAGGGAGTTTTTCCTTCCCACCGTTGCCAAAGTGCTGCTCATATGGGGTCATATGATTGTTGGGTTTTTCTCTGTATGTATTATTGTAGGGTCTCCCTTACAACATAAAGCACCTTGAGGTGACTGTTGTTGTGGTTTGGCGCTGTATAAATAAAAATTGAATTGAATTGAATTTTAATTTCATCAAGACTGCATGACTCAGTTCATTATGATACCACAAAATATCAAAAGTTTCAAGTTTTCACTTTTGTTAGCTCTGCCATGGCATGACCCAGCATGAACACATCTATGTTGCTGATGGTATTCAGCTAGCCATGAAAATGCTGTGTTTGATTAGAAGGCTCTACTTTTTTCTTTCACTAGCACATCATTCTCAAACTAAACTAAAAAGTATATTCCAAAGATCCAGAAATAAAACATTACTCATTATTTTTGGAGTAATGCATCCTATTCATGCTGCCGTTCATGGTTTATCAAGTATATTGTCTATGACCTTTGTTCACTTTCCTCAGTCTATACTTTTCACTGTCAACTTCCAACCTAATACTGCCCCATTCTGCCGGGGTCCTGGGTGTTTGGTTTGTGGACTTTGGATTCATTTATGTTATTATATAGATGTTCTATTTGATCTCAGCTATATACGTTTATACTTGTTGATCATGCCCCTTTATATCTTAGTCCACAGTTTCATTTGCTGTATTCTGCTAAGTCTCGTGTTATTTCTTAGCCTTCTCTTTGTGGCTTTCTGTGTCAAGATTGTGTATCACTCTGTCATCTCTGTTTATCTACCAGAGCTATTATAGTTTTATATTTTATTTTTGAAAAACAAATTATTTCATTTTGATTTTTTGGTTTCAGTTCAGTTTAGTTTCAGTTAGTCTCCAGAGTGGATTTTCCATAATGCCTGGTGGATGGGGGGCATAACAAAGGATACACTGTGCAGGAGAGCCAGAGATGAATAATAATTAATGATAATGATTAAATGCATAGTGGTGAATAAACACATAATAATTGGAAAAGAAAGTGCATCATGGGAAGCCCCCAGCGGCCTATTGCCTATGTCACGGTACTGGGCCATGAGGCCCAGGGTTTAAGTTCTAATGCATATTTTTGTATCCACATGTGTAATCAAATCAAATCAAATCAAATCACTTTTATTGTCACATCACATGTGCAGGTACATTGGTACAGCACATGC